>NC_143014.1:313610579-313940892 GCF_055824585.1 Amblyomma mixtum
GATACAGCTGCATGCACATAGTGACTGAAAACTTTCTGCTCCTCTCTGTTTCTTTTGTTTTTTTCTAATGTGCTAAAGTATATATATGCTGATAGCATCCGGAATAAACATTTGTTCTCAGTTCAGCACTGTGTTTGTCCTTTATTCCCTTGGCCTTGTGCCGTAGCGCTGCTTCACTAGATATGTCAGACTAACTCGCCCACCCGTTCATGTAATATTTTGAGGAACCCTCGACACCCGTGGAAGCAACAGCTGCAGAAGGCATACTCACACTGTAAAGAGCACTTTCGCAGGGTGACAGGTCATAATCGGTATAATACAATGAAAAGAAAGTGTTTATAACGCAATGATCAAAAGAAGTGATAGCTTTAAAAAAGGAGGAATAATAATGCAGCGCAAAATGTATAGCAAATAATGAACATATTGATTAGATGTAACATTTCATGAGCAACTCGATTTCTGACGGAGTTTCGTTGTGAATTTCTGTGCCTCTATTCCGAAAACTATTTATAAGTTTGGGTAGGCGACACTGAAGCATTTGATCACCATAGTTAGTACGGGACCTGAGAACTTTCCACACACCTGTGTGACCAGTTTGTCTGGGCTGGTGCAGATTGCTCAAATTTGCTTTTTCAGTGACTGTCAGGCAACGTTTTCGAGAACTGAAATAAAAGTGTTTTAATCGTCTTTGGTTATAGAATTGTTTAATTTTAGGATGGTTATATTTATGGAAGACAGGTTCAGTGCTCTCTGTATAGGGTAGGTTTTCAGTTATACGTGATGTTTTTTTTGCAACAATAGAAGTTTGTTAACATCGGATTCCGTTGTCGAGCCACAAACGAAATGGCAATACTGTATTCGACATTGCGGCAAAGTTCTTGAGCAAAAAAATTAACTTGATCGTCCCGCAATGGATGGCATGAAAATACACAGCAATGGTCTTAATATATGAACAATGTCAGTGTCGTTTTGAACGTTATGTTTAGATCTGCTAGAATATGTGTACCTTTAGTGTGAACATAACTGCTGTTGTTTTGCTGGTATTAACTTTAAGGAAATTCGGAAATTCTACATGGGCCAATTGCTCAATATGGGAAGAAATACAATTGCTTGCTGAACCAACTTTGCAGGACAGGAAGACAATATGCTAATGTGGTCAGCATGCATTATGAGCTTTGCTTCTTTATGCATGTAGGCTGCGTCATTTACGTCACTTAATTGCTCCTTGTTCTTTTTTTGTCATTCCAAATCTTGAGGAGACTTGCACGTAAGAGTGGATGGGAACTAAAATGAAGAAAGCAGCGGCCACATTGGAGTTTTTTTTTGCCTCACGTTACCTAAACCTGCATTGTACGCCAGAGCCATCGTTTGGGTGTTGAAATCGAAATAGCACGAATGAAAAAATCTATTATAAATTATATACCGCTTGTTGGCACAATGCACATGGCTTTCTACGCTTTTGAATGTTCTTCACGTCATTCTATGGATTGACAACAGAACTAAAGTTTGAGGTCCCTAACGTCCATATACCTGCGCATGGAATAGGCCTTATGCGGGGTAGCCCGTGTTCACATCAAAAGCATTAAGCTGAAAAGCCTTAGACCGCAAAAGTACTGACAGCATCTGGTAATGTGTTCTATGATTGCAAGAAATCACTTTCTGTTTTATTTATTCACTGCGTGCAAGTATAGTGCAAATCGTGGACGACGTTCGTTAAAAACAAGATTTACCCCTCATCCTCTTCTTTTTTCGAAAGTGCATGTGCAGTCTCCAACAAGCTAACCTGAAATGTAAGCAAGCAGAACAATAAGTACCAGTGGCGCCGTTTGCCGTGAGGAGTGTACGTGAACCGTTCATCAGATAAAACACCTTCACGAGAGTGCAGGCAAGCGCGCGCGAATTAGAATACCGCCATAAACGGCGATAGACGACAAGAAAGAATTGCCTTAATTAGTTGCACTTTGTTGCATCATTTATACGATCCGTCTCGGAGAGCCTTCCGCGGTCGCAAGTAATGTTCTTGTATTCATCATCATTATGATCAGCCTCACTACGGCCACTGCAGGGCAAAGGCCTCTCCCTGTCTGTCCAGTAATTCCTTTCCTTTGCCACCTGCACCCGCAAACTTCTTAATTTCACCCCCCACCTACCTTTCTGCCACCCCCTGCTACGCTAGCCTTCTCTTGGAATCCACTCCGTTACCATTAAGGACCACCGGTTGCCTTGCCTTCGCATTACGTGCCCTGCCCAAACCCATTTCTTCCTCTTGATTTCGACTAGCATGTTATTAAATCATGTTTGTTCCCTCACCCACTCTGCCCCTTTACGGTCTCTTAATGTTACAACTATCATTTTTCTTTCCATAGCTCGCTGTGTTGCCCTTAACTTAATCTGAACCCTTTTCGTTAGACTCCACGTTTCTGCCCCGTATGTGAGTACCGGGAAGATACAGCTGCTGTATACTTTTCTCATGAGGGATACTCGTAAACTGTCGTTCATGACCTGAGAGAATCTGCCATAAGCGCTCCACCCCATTCTTATTTTTCTAGTTATTTCCCTCTCACGATCCGGATCAGCAGCCACTACCTGCCCGAAGTAGATGTATTCTCTAACCGCTTCCAGCGCCTCGCCACCAACTGTGAACTGCGGTTCTCTTGCGAGTCTGTTGAACATTACTTTGATTTTCTTCATGTTAACTTTAAGACGTACTGTTCTGCTGTGCCTGTCTAATTCATTGATCATGCTTTGGAGCTCATCTCCTGTGTGACTTAGCAAGGCAATGACATCATCGATTTGCCAACTCAGTATTCCCCATTGCCTCTTAACCCCAAGTGTTCCCAGTCCAGGCTTCAGAACGTATCCTGTAAACAGGCGGTGAATAGCAGTGGCGAGGTCGTGTCTCCTTGCCTGACACCCTTCCTTATTGGGATTTTCTCGCTGACTTTATGAAGTACTATGTTAGCTGTGGAGTCGTTATAAATATCTTCCAGTATTTCCACATAAGACTCTTCTAGATCCTGACACCACAATGCCTGCATGACTGCCCGATGTTTCAGCTGAGTCAAACGCTTTCTCGTAATCAGTGAAAGCTATATACAGGGGTCGGTTATATTCTTTATCACCTAAATGATAGTGTGAATATGGTCGATTGTCGAGTATCATTTATGAAAGCCTGCCTGATTATTTGGCTGATTGAAGTCTAAGCGCTGTTTCACATGCTGCGACTAGAACGAAAATAGTCGGCGTAGTCGGTGACGCCGCAATGCGATTTTCGATCAATGCAACGCGTACTCGGCGAATTCCGTCGGAGGGGCCCCCAAGGTCGCTCGATGTTCGCATAGGCAACCCATGATTAAACGCGACAGAAACGCTGCTCGGAATGTGTTGATGATGTTATGGCCACCGTGCTTTTAGATGCAAGGCAATATTTCGTACGTTTTGATTGGAATAAACTGTTTTGCTTCCGTCGCGGCAACAGCTGCCACGTGACCCCACATCATGCGCCGTCTCGGCGCTCCCCATTGGTCAGTCGCAGAGCAAACACACCGACGCTGCGATTGAATTCCAACCGGATGGAACTCCATCGCAAGCCGTGGCTATGTCTGTCTTTTATTAATCTTATTTTGGCTTACTTTGGCTGTTATACTTTGGCTTTCCTTTGGCTTTTATTAATCAGATTTTTCGTCTGATGAGATAACTAGCCGGTACCTTGACAAACCAAGGCACCGCCTTCTTCTACTGCGCACTCTGTAATGATAGCTGTGAGATTATTGTTCATTCTTTCAGAATTAAGATGGTCTTCCTCAGTTCGAGCCGAATATCTGCTCTGCAGCGATATACTGAATTCATCCACTTTTCCTCTTCCCGCTAACTCGTTAATGCGCTTACGCTTCCCTAACTTCTTCCGTTCCCTCCTCAGGGTTAAGCTAATTCGAGACCTTACCACTTTGTGGTCGCTACAATGCACCTTTCTGAGAACCACCACATCCTGCACGATACCAGGGTGAGCGCATAGTATGAAGTCTATTTCATTTTTAGTCTCACCATTCGGGCTTTTCCACGTCCACTTCCTGTTGGCTCGTTTCCGGAAGAAGATATTCATGATACGCAAATTATTTCTCTCTGCGAACTGCACTGATAACTCTCCCCTGCTACTCCTGGAGCCGATGCCGTAGTCGCCTACTGCCGGGCCTCCGGCCTGCTTCATGCCTACCTTCACATTGAAGTCGTCCATTAGTACAATGTACTGAGATTATACTTTGTGCATTGCCAATTCCACGTCTTCGTAGCAGCTTTCAGCGATCTGGTCATCATGGCTGGATTTAGGCGCGTAGGCCTTCACCAACTTCAGCTTTCACCTCTTATTACGCTTAATTACGATAACTGCAACCCTCTCGTTGATACTATATAACTTCTGTATGTTGCCAGCTATATCCTGATTGATAAGGAATCCCACACCTAGTTGTCGTCTGTGCGCTAATCCACGATAGCACAGTACGTGCCCGCCCCTAGTACTATATACGTCTCATCTGTCTTCCTAACCTCAGTCAGGCCTATGACATCCCATTTAATACCTGCTAGTTCCTCACTCAGCACTGCGGGCTAGCCTCAATGGATAATGTTCAGGTTCAGTTTTCCATGCTGGCCTGTCCGAAGCCAGCGATTCTTAATTACCTCCGTTGCGTCACACGTCTGACCGCCGCCATGGTCAGTTGCTCCGCAGCCGCTGGGATTGAAGGCCGAGAGTTAATTGGCATGATCATAGAAGGTTGTGGCCAAGTACTACACCAGGGTGGCCAAATCCTGCTATGGTGAGGGAGTGAGTTATCGGCTCTGGACTTCTGGAAACCGAGATCAGGCAGCACCCCAGGCCTGGTTACGCAATTCCATCGACACGCGGATTTTTTTTTTTTTTACCTCGTAGAGAACTGCGCGCCACCGGAATTCAAATCCCGGCCCTCTTGCAAGCGAGGTGGATGGTCTACCTCTACGCCATCGCTCTCACAAGTATTCACTGCAGAGTTATTACATTGAACTGAGACGTAGGCAACGATACTGTGTAGATGAAGGAAGCAAATAAGGAAAGGGGGGGACGTGTGGTCGTAGGACACAACGAAACGCTTCGAAACGTCTCTCGAATGCTCTCTGCGCTTTCTTATTTCGTCAGTTAATTTTGCGTTGGCCCAGGATTTCCGTGCCGCACCAAAAAGTTTTGAAGAAACTGCCATACAGCACGTTTCGTGTTAATATATCAAAAGCGATACGGTGGTGGGTCGTCGTTTGCGCGGCGTACGGCTTGTCCTTCAGTTCCGTGACCAAGAATTCGCATGCAGGCAGCTACGACTTCGAAGGGCCTGAGATGTGCCTCTACTACCACACCCGATCTGGTGGCCGGGCATCAGACTTCCTCATAAAGGGGCGTCAGAAGAAATGCGCAGACGTCCGAGCTCATCCTCCCGGCCACGCCGGCGGCGATCCTCACCACCAGGGGCCCTTCCCGCCGCCGAGTAACTACCAGCCGCCCCCATCCCTTGGGAGGGACCCGCATGTCCTGCCACCCCGTTTTCAGCCACCCACTTCCCCACACCATGGGGTGGTCGGCCACCCACCGACGGCGCACTACGGGCCACCCCACGTGCCACCCCATGTGCCACCCCATGGGACACCGCACGTGCCACCACATGTGCCACCGAATGTGCCACCGAATGTGCCACCGCACGTTCCACCACATGTGCCACCAAACATGGCCCCCCACGTACCATCCCATGTACCACCCCACGTGCCACCCCACGAGCCGCATTATTACCCCCACGGTGGTGCTCATGAACCGAGGGGTAGGCCCGATACTGGAGGACCGCGTCATGAGCCCCCGGTTGACCAAAAACCTCCCGGACCGTGGACGCCGGCAATGCCAGGAAGGCGTGAGTTTTGTTCATTTTATTTATTTTTTTACGCACGCTTAAGCGCGAATGCATTGCAATGGAGAGTAGGTTTGCAACCAACATGTAGCAAAAACTAGGTAGCAAAGGTAAAGGAAGAAAAAAAAATATCCAGAATAAAAAAGTAGAAAAATTAAGGTGGGCACTCATTCAAGCTTACGCACGATAAAGGATACCAAATCGCAATTAAAAAAAATAAGCTTACTTTCTGGTGCTCATATTGAGCCACAGTCAAAAAATTTCAAGCTCTCCTTTAGAGTAAATAACATGATGGGATATGAGTGCGATATTAATGAAACTTGCTTTTAGTCGCTTGTTGTACGTTCAACGAAAGAGTAAAGATGTGGCTGCTGGACAAAAGCGCCACTTATGCTTATTCTTGTGACTGAAACGGCAAGAAGTACAATGCAGTGATAACAGACTGTTTAATGCGAAAGCAATTCTAGCCGCACTCTCCGAGCTTCAGCGTGGTGTGTCTGTGTATGCGTGTGAATCCTCCGACTAGCCAGTCTAACTGGCTCACTGGGTCAGCGGACATCTCAGTCGAACTGTGAGTAGTCCGTGGTGTCCACCTAGAAATCGAGGCAGTTATGCGCTTTTCCTATTTTTCAAAACCATCGGAAGGCTTCTTTTTGAGGAAAGCACAAGCGCATAACTGGCTCCCTGGGGCAGTGGACACCTCAATCCCATTTTGACGTACGTGGCGGTGGTGTACACCTTCAAAAAAACCTTGCTTTCGCAGAATATTTCAAGTTTAGCAATGCTAAAACGGCAACCATTTTTTAGCATAACAGAGACGTGCTAGCGTTGACATATACCAGTTTACCAGACGCTAACTGCGCACGCGCAGTAGCCCCGCCTAGCGCCGTCCCAGCCACTGCACGTGCGCAGCCGGTATTCGGTAAACTTGTATACGTCTATGTTATTACGTCTCTGCTATAAGTAAAGAGTATTAAATAATTATTCTCGTCACGTTGTGCACGCGACTATGCCTGAAAAAAAAAAGTGGCTGTGGCTCCACTCAGCTGAGCGAGGATGTACGGAGCGAAAGCTCTGTTACGCATGGTTAGACACGGCTTAGTATTGGTTCATCTCTATTGTTGCAAGACTTCAGGGAGGGAAAATTTTTTTTGCGGGACCAAATCATATGATGCATCAGGTGCCACAAGTTCAAGAGCGAGCGTCCAGAGCAGCGGTCGGCGCAGCAGCGGATGTTACTGCCAAGCGCAAGAACGAATCACGTGACACATCCGACTCCACAACTGGCGAGGAGGAGCGGCCAAGCAGCAGGCAGGGCAGCGGCGGACGTGACTGCGAAGCGCGCAGCTGTGGCGTCGGCGAATCACAGGGCATGACGTCACGGCCTGTTGCGGGGCGCCTCCCGTTAGGAGTCCAATGTAATAGACAGCTCACCTTCACGCTCAGTATGGTTTTCGCTCTAAAATGTGAACATTCTTCTGAACAAGGTGAAGGGTGTTAAAGTGGTTAGAATGCAAAAGACATGCAGTGCGAGCAACCGCCTATGCGTTGCTTAAATCTTACCGTTCATACAGGACACAGTTTGTGGGCGCAGACGGCGTGGCGTCTTTGAGGAACCCAGTTATCGCTGGAGTACCACAAGGAAGGAATTTAGGATGCCTATTATTGTTAATTTGCATAAAATATGTTGCTCTCAACAGATAGCGCTACATTTGTTTCTTACACTGGTGGTATCCCAATTTTATTGCCACCAACTTTGAAACAAACTTAGAAAAGAAGGTAGGTCATGGCACTGCACATACTAAAAGTCTCGGTCACGGTATGTTTTCGACTCCCCCCCCCCCCCCCCTTCCCTCTTGCAGAAAAATGAAATGCGGTTGTGCATTTAGGAATAGTTTCGCCCGCCTTTGTCTAGTGAAGGTTGGTCAGTTCTCAGCTCTTTTTCGTTAGACTGTCCTGTGCTGCTTATCTATACGGGTATATTTTCAGTGCATATTAAACACCTCCAGGTGGTTGAATACATTTCGGAACCGTCTGAAATGGTGCCTATTTTCTCCTTCCATCTTTCACTCCTTAATTTCTTCGTACCACTTGCTCAAGGCTCTGTTCGGGTGTGCACTAAAATTAAATCATGTACTGGCACCTTCCCATTCCCGAATGGCAATTTTTTTTTCAGGTGTCTATCTGCTCTGAGACTGCTAAACCCCATCTTTCCTTTCTACCTGTGTCTGCCTATAATGTGCCTGCGTGTATGAACAGTGCTCCTACGGCCCTGTTCTCACAGAGGCACATTACGCTGCCTTTCCTTTCTTCAAAACAATCTCCCAAGAAAGGAACGAAGAAACTGAAGAAAGGAAGAAAGAAAATGCGCCGTGCATAGTGAGCTGGGATCATAGGTGTACGACTCGAAAGACGAACTGGAACGCGTTAAGCGTGCACGAGACTAGCCCTTTCAAAGGTGGAGACAGACATTTAAGGCTGAGTTTTCGGATATATCGTCGTGGGGGAGTGCCAGTACGAAACTGAAGGGGGGAAGCAGAAAGCGGAGAGGGCTGAGGCGAGCGTGATCGCGGCCGAACTGCATGAGAACGCGCGCCGCCTGGACCGGCCCTGACATGATTTGAGGCGTGCTGGAGTATTCGCATGGGCGGAACGGCGGCGTGCACTGCACAGTGAAGCTGCCCGTGCTCGGGTCGCAGCAGGGAAGCTAGACGCATGAGTTCTGAGAAGAGAAAGGCGCCTTGAGGGCCTAGCGGAAGGGCGACGTCACCACTGACATTCGCACTGTCTTCTAACGCGATATTGTTAGGGAGCCCGTGTCGCAGAAAATCCAGCGTCGTCGTCGGCATCGGTGTCGCTGAAAGTAAGCGAAAAATCCCCGAAAAATCCCAAGAGACGAAACCAAGGATTTACGCGGGCCCACTTGGTCACATGACCTTCTGGCGTCGTCACAACCTGCCTACAGTGGGAGCTGGCATTCAAGTTAACGACTGGTCGCGAGAGCCTGCTGGCAAGATCAGCCTAGATCTAGAGCTTGCTGGCAAGAGCAACCTAGCACCTCCTATCGCAGGGCAGTGGCGCATCGCTTAACCGCTGCACCACTGCACCAGGAATGATAAAAGGAGTCCCAGGTATCTATGAATAGCTAAGCAGAGAATGGCCAGTTCTCTATATGTGTTTATTAACACATTTGCTATCGTGCCATACCCTTAATCCGGAGCTTAAGTGTCCCCTCCAGCCGAAACTTCTGGAGCCCTTCACTACGGCGTCCCTCATAGCCTGAGTCGCTTTGGGACGATGACCCCCATAAACCATAAATCACAATTTTTTAATGGGCTCTTAGAGCAGCACATGTCAGCGCGACACACCCTTGAGTGTGGCCGAGATGAAGCGTCGTGCTCGGGTAAGCGAGAGGCCAGAGTCCGCAAACTTGCAACGAAGAGATTAGAGGTCGTTCTGAACGTTGTAGCGCTGGCAGACGAGGGACGAAGGAAGGACGGGACAGATAGTCTGAACATTGTAGCGCTGGGAGACAAGGGATGAAGGAAGGACAGGACACAGTGTCCTGTCCTTCCTTGCTCGAATTATTTGCCTCAATCTATCGAAAAGGTGGAACAGCTGATGAGCTGCGCTCAAATTTCGCATTAGGAGTAACGTAATTGTCGGCAATTTCTTTTTCATAAACTCAAAACGTCTCAAAGGTTGCTTACTGGCATTCAAAGACCAACTCGACGAGTTTATATATAAGACAAATTATGGAGTGGTATGATGCAGATGGATACACGTTCCCTGATACCAGTAATCCATACAAAACTATTGTCGTATTCGACAGAAAGCAAGGCATACGCTGCAAGTGTTCTACGAAGATGATAACAACACAGCGTAGCGGGCGAGTTGGTAATGCATACTTTAAAGGGGGAACAGCGCCAAAGAAAAAACAACGAAGGAAAAGGTAAAGAAATAAAGGTAACCGCTTATTCAGTTGACAGCTTCTTGGAGCTGCACTAAATGCGGCCCATAAACACCGGAAATATTGCATTAGCGCGAACAGGAGCTTGTATAAAAAAAAAAAAACATCTGTTAACAATATTGTTAATGAAATCTATTCTGTATACAAACTGTCGCCGCTGTGACAAGTAGGAGGATATAAAGAATTGGAACAGCCTTGTGCTGTGCGACATCAATGCTCAATAGCGAAACGCTGGTGGCCCTCAACTATGGAGCCTGTATTGGCGAGGGAACCCAACGGACGCATTTGTGCTCGAGTGCCAAAATCCGGGACCTGAAAAGAAGAGAGGCAAGAAGAGGGAAGACTAAGGGATCTGGCTATGCATAGGAAATTCACAGTAATTGCCTAATTCTTGGTGGGCAGTTCAATCGCGTCGACATGGCAAAATGAACCAAAAAATGGCTGCGGCTTATCTGAGCTAACCCTGGTTATGCAATCGAAAGTCACGCTTGCATTACGAACCCAAAGTCACGCTGCGGCCAATTGTTATTGCAGTGCCGGATATTAGTCACAACGTTGTCAGCGCTAACGCATGCAGCCCACATCTCTCTGTATCACCAGCCCGTGTACCTCAAAGTGGGAGTCAGGCGTCCACTGGCCTAGGGAGCCCGATAGGCGCCCTTCCTTTCCTCAACAACACCAGAGTCTAGAACGTTGTCAACGCCAACGCCAATGAACAGAATGAATGCCGGCTGCTTCACATAAAGCCTGATCCACCAGCCATTTCTGGTCGGGGGACTGAGCGGTCCGTAAAGAAGCCTACCAGGAAGAACCAGTACGGAACCACCCTGGAAGATTTGTCGTTTTTTTTTCTAATAAAGTTGTTTTCATCCATCCAACGGCGACGGCCTATAGCTTCAACGCCGCGTTTCTGCCACAACGTCGCAACAAAAATGCTACGTTCTAGCATGAATGCTGCAAGTGGAATGCTAGGTTCTTGGCATGCGCCGCGTAGTCGAAACAAAGTGAACCAGGCCCCTGTCCCGAATTTCTCATAATGTGAGGTCTGAAAGCCAACGCTTCGTGGTGGTCACCTCAGAGCCCCAGAGGAATTGTCCGCTAGCGTCCAGAGAGTTGTCCGCCTTCGTTCTGCAGAATTTCCTGTCCCCTTGCGGAGCTGCGAGAGACGCTGTACTACATGTGCACACGGTGCACCAGTCGTACTGAGTCATTACCTATTCCCCCTTCAGTTTATCCCACTAGGATCGCTGCTTCTGATGAGTGCACTCTACCGTGTTTTACCCTGGGCCGTTTCCACCGACAGCTATTTCTGGCGATGATCTAGCTTACCGGTTCTCCCCCATCCTATCTGGTTGTCCCCATGCCTTATTCCCCTTTTCCGGTAGGATCTTCATCCTTCCTCATCACATGACCAAACTCACGGAGCCGAATTCCGCTCTTTGCAGCCGAGTGGGCAGGCCCTCGCCCGTATCCTCGTCCGGGTCCCGGCCAGGGCCCAGTGCGTCCTGCCGCCGACTGTGACCAGACGTTCACGGCGCTGGAGATGACCATCCAGAGCCCCAACTTCCCTGGCCCGTACCCTGCGCGCACCATCTGCAGATACGTGGTGCGCCGCTACGACAGCGCCACGTGCGCACTCGAGGTGCTCTTCACGCGCTTCGACATGGAGCACAACCCGGACTGCCAGTACGAGCACCTGCAAGTAGACGGCCGCAAACTGTGCGGCACGCTTCCCGAGAACAGTGTCCGTGAGTACCGTTGCCCACCGACCGCACTGTGCCTTCATATGCTCTTGTCCTATTTTTTTACACAGTTAGCTATATTAGTTTAGTCCCCCGCTTTCGTGTCGCCCCATTCGCATGACCCATTCCACAGCGAAAAGGTAGATGACTATATACATACTATATGCAAAGCTGCCAGCTCAAGAGTATGATCACTCTACCTTGGTCACCGTCCACTGGAGACTGTCAGCTTCCAAACCGAAGAACCCTACCCAGACTGTGACGCATGCAGAGTACATTTCCCTCAGCCACGAATATGTTCAATAATTCCAGAACCACTGCGGCTATTTGTGTTTGTTCAGTGGCATTTTAGTAGCCGCAACAAAGAATTTCAGTGGCAGTCATGCGTTGCGTTATCATTGTGTTAATCATTTCGCGAATCAGCTGGCGCTCGTTGCTGATCATACCGCGGGAGTATGCGCTTGAAATTTGTCATATATGGGGCTCAGTGGAGTCGCCATATTTTCCCACTCGGTGCATATAGCTATCTTCGGGTTTCAGTGAAGATGTGCGCGCCCCTCTTTTTGCAGTAAATTAACTCGGTTTACATTAAACTGTATGAACGCATTGCAACGCCCACACTTGGTATCTCTTTAACTAAGTGATAGGATAATAATATTGGCTGCATTTTTTACAAGTAGTGGCCAAGCTTTGCTTGTTACTTCGCCAGGAATGACTAGTGGCATACCGATTCCTCATTGCTCGAATTCTTGTCGCTATGGTAGAAGTCAGTTTTACGTTTTCGAAACTTTTCCTGCCATGATACACCTGAAAAAGGTATTCGATAGTGCTATAGTTCGTGGCCCCTAAAGTTTGAGCGCACACGTTTTCATTCTTTAAACTTCCATAGAGATGCTGGTCGCTCGGTCAGCTACGCACGCATTGACCTCGTGCCCTTTAAACTGCTTGCGTACAAGCAGTCGATTGGTCATTAAGTTCGTAGACACTCGTTTCAAAGGTCTTCTAAATTCCCGTGTGACTGTATATAAAACGCCTACTTGCACGAAGCGACGCGGAAATACAGCTGGGAAGAAACGCTGAATGAGAGACACATCGCCATGACGATTGTTACTGAATGGTTATTTGTAGCAATAAATCAGTATGCAATCGCTGCACGCCTGTCCCAGGACTTTTTTCGCCAAGATATAGTGACCATTTTATTTATCATTCGATGCTAGGTTATAGATCCAAGTGATGGCATCGGCGTCACTCATGCTGCATGTTGCTGTCCATATACGAAGGAGGCCAACATTCACTGAAGCCAGGGAAAAGCATAGATAAATGCTACTTTACATGTTGGCATAAATTGGAGTTGAAAACTAGTTGCGTAATCATTTAATTATAAAATAATTTTTGCAGAAGGTAGAAGCAAAGACAACATGTCACTGGGGATATCCAAGTACATTTTTATCTAGCTCCAACCAAACAAACGACCCTGCAAAGGTGCGTTCGTTCTGAACGTCTATAGTAGACCGGAACAACGCAAGGCCACATTCGACGAAATCTTTCACAAAGCGAAGCGAATAGCGAGGGCATCGCCTTTAATGGTGGTAGGGAATTTTAACTCGTACAGCTACCAATGGGGATATCATAAACAGGATGTAAAAGGCAGGAGGTTAGCCGCAGCCATAGCCGATGCAGCACTAACCACCCTCACGGACCCGCTGTACCCAACTAGAATAGGAAATAGCGTTTCTCGAGACACGTGCCCATACCTCTCGCTACTCCGGAGCGCTAAAAGTTACGAATGCCACAATACAGAAGAAACTCTCGGCAGTGTGCACTGCCGCCTACAAATCACATTAGAATCAAACAAAATACGGGAAAGGAGGGGAGAGGCTTGCCTGGCCGATTGGACCAAGTTCAGGAAAGTGGAAACTCCGGCACTGGGTGTCGACTCGACAAGCTATAAGGATTGGGCCAAAACGCTCACTGAAACCAAAAATTGCTTCACGCGGAAATTTTAGACTACCGACGGCAACGCGGCAGAAGAAAACCAGCGCTTACACTTGTGGGAAGCGAAGATATCTCTAAGAGGTGGAGAAAAAAACAACAACCGTAAGATTAAGAGTAGAATTGCCCAGCTAACCAAACAGATAGAAGAGTAGGCGTGGTCTCTAGCCAAAACCAACTAGATATCTAAATGCGATTCTCTACAAGGTACCTTCAGCATGAAAGGTACATGGAGCTTCCTCAGGTGCATCATTGAGGCTAATAAAATCAAAGGCGAACAGAGTAGAAATTTAAGGAGGGCACTCCAGGACTTTCAAGGCACAGACGAACAACTCGCTGACAAACTGAAAGTAAGGTAGTTAGGTACGACTGTAGATGATTATGAGGAGATAAGGACATACACCGGAGAGGAAAATTCAAAGTTGGTCGCAAAATTTGTCGTGAAGGAAATGAAAGCCGCACTGATGAGGATGAGGCAAGGGACGGCACCGGGAGATGACAAGATAACGGTCCGCTTTCTGGCTAACCTCAACGAGCCAGCTGTAGAAGATTTTACGCGCTACATCAACAAATTTTCGGAATTGGGGGGGGGGGGGGGGGGGGTTACCGAACGAATGGAAAACATCCGTAGTGACGTTCATCTCCAAGCTCTGTAAGAAGATAACCATAGAAAATTTGAGACCAATATCTAGTAAGCTCATGGAGGCGGCAGTGAGGCAAAGTCTCTCCAATTATTTGGAACAGCATGAGCTACTGCCGCCCTCCATGCTCGGCTTCCGGCCACATTTATCAGCGCAGGACGTGCTGCTCCAAATCATCTAGGGGAAAAAATAGCTCCAAACCTTGCATACCACAAGAAAGGAACGAGGACGAGACACAAGCGCTAACTCACAACTGAAACTTTATAGATGCCAGGAAGCACTTTATATAAGGTGAAGTTTCAAAGGGAAAGAATGGTGGCAAGAAGGTGAAGGTGAACAAAGGCAACCATCTGGGATCTCAGAAACAGGCAGGCAGCCAAAGATAGCAAAAATGAAAACAAAAGTGACCTGATAGCGGAATCTAGGAAATTGAACTCAGAGGCAAAAAGAGATAAAGATGGAGTGCTCACACACATACAGCCAAATTTCTTTATGTAGAAAGCCTCCAGACTAACACGTGCAGTTTTATCCGTGCTCTTGCCAAGAATCTTTGTCTCGTTTAACCGAGCCTCGCCACCGTTGCAACTCATTACGTGCACAACTAAATGTGCATACCTATCCTTCATATCTGATAAAAAACAGAAAACCTCGCACAACTTGAGGAAAGTGGCCAACAGGTATGGCGTGAGTGTCGCGTTTCCGGCTCCTGACAAGCTGGAAAAGTTGTGCCCCCGAATCTGCGACTCAAGAAAGCGGGGTTGCCAGATGAAGCACGGTACTCCGTTTACCAAGTGTTCTGTGGGAGTGGTTTACGCTATCCCCTTAACGTGTGGGAAACTTTATGTCGGACAGACTGGCCGCTGCATCAACGAGCGTTTGGGGGACCATGCCAGAAATTTATCAGATATCAAGGATAAGTACGCACATTTAGTTGCGCACGCAATGAGTTGCAACGGTTGCGAGGCTCGGTTAAACGAGACAAAGATTCTTGGAAAGAGCACGGATAAAACTGCACGTGTTAGTCTGGAGGCTTTCTGCATAAAGAAATTTGGCTGTATGTGTGTCAGCACTCCATCTTTATCTCTTTTTGCCTCTGAGTTCAATTTCCTAGATTCCGCTATCAGGTAACTTTTGTTTTTATTTTTGCTATCTTTGGCTGCCTGCCTGTTTCTGCGATCCCAGATGGTTGCCTTTGTTCACCTTCACCTTCTTGCCACCCTTCATTCCCCTTGAAACTTCACCTTATATAAGGTGCTTCCTGGCATCAATAAAGTTTCAGTTGTGAGTTAGCGCTTGTGTCTCGTCTTCGTTCCTTTCTTGTGGTATGCAAGGTTTGGCGCTATTTTTCCCTCTAATTCAAGTATGCACCAACTGGCCCAAAAAGAGGTGTTAATGCTCCAAATCAATAGGGAAGCCGTCGACCCCCCCCCCCCCCCCCCCTTTGGGAATCCGGCAGACAGGGATATTTTGGCCCTGGACCTGAAGGGGGCTTTTGACAACGTTAAACATTGTAAATTTCTGGAGAATTAGAACGCCACCAATTGCGGTGAGAAAACATTCAGATATATACAAAACTTTTTTAGAAAATAGGAAAGCTTGTGTCAGACTTAGCAATGAAAAATTCGGGGACGCCTCAAGGAACAGTTATATCTCCGCTGCTTTTTAACGTTGCCCTCATAGGCCTCCTCGAGAGGCGCAATGCCGTGTATGGCGTACGTCATGGCATCTACGCAGACGACATTACTATCTTGTCGTGCCGGTGCAGCGTGGGGCATACGGAGGGGGCCCTCCAAGAGTCCGCTTCGGTACTGCAAGATTACGCTCGGGAGTGCGGTCTGGAATGCGCTCCGAACAAATCAGAACTCCTACATATTAAAAAGCATAGAAACCTAGGCGAGAACATGCAAATTTACGTTAATGTCACCTATATACCAGTGGTAGAGACGCTTCACATATTGGGATTACAAATTAATAACCGGGTCAACAATGCGACGGCCTTGCAAAAAATAAAGTCCACCTGCGAACAGATTTGTAGGATGATTGGCAGGATATCCGGCAAGCATGGTGGACTTCTCGAAAAAGAAACCATTTGCCTGGTTCAGGCGTTCATCGTCAGTCGCGTGGTGTATGCGGTGCCCTACCTCAAGGTGAGGAAGAGCGACCACGGGAACCTCGACGCGATGATTCGGGTGGCGGTTAAAAAGGCGCTAGGACTCCCTGCCAAAGAGTCTACTGAGCGCCTGCTCCCACTTGGTGTCCAGAACTCGGTGGAGGAGCTGAGTGAGACCCACAGAACAAACCAAATTGCCAGGCTGTCGGTGACCAGCGCCGGCAGACAAGTCCTTCGGGACCTCAATCTCGCGCTGCTCCCCACCACAGAATGCAGAGTCGACATCCCAGAGGCATGGAAAAATACTTTTGCAGTTAAGCCGCGCCCCAAATATACGAATTGGGAGTGTAATCAGTAGAGGTGTGAAGCCAGGACAAAATTTATACAAAATTACCATGGGAATAACACAGGCATACACTACGTGGATGCAGCGGGTCCAACTGAGAAGGGCGTCTGCGCCATTGCGATGGTGCACGAGAGTGCAGGTGGTGCAGACGAACCGGCTCTCGGTAAAAGCTAGCGACGCGCCAATGTTGGAGGGAGTGGCGACTGCACTGGCCGCCACCCACTCCGACGCAGCGTATATAATGTCGGACTCGCAGCAGGCCTGCGGAAATTATGTGCGGTGTAGGACAGGACCACTCGCCTGCATAATACTACTGGCATTTTAGAGCAATTCGGATTCGGCTGTGAGTAAAAAACAGATAGTATGGGTGCCCGGTCACCAGGGGTTGAGGGGAACGAGGCCGCTCACGTGGCTGCCCGAGCGTTCCTTCCTGCGGGTTCCGCTCAATCCCCCGGTTCTGCCGCTGCAATCATGTCAATTCCGCTAATCAGTTACGCGGATATTACAAACTATTTGCGCATGTGCAGGAAGGTACTCCCGGGGCCCGCCAAGGCCCTCTACAGAACCGAGGAGTGCCACCTTAGGTGGCTCTAAACCGGGCATTTCTTAAATCCCGCCGTACTAAAACACGTGTACCCGACATTCACGGGCAGGTGCAAATTCTGCAGAGGGTATGCTGGCAGCTGACCTATACCACATGATGTGGGCCTGCCAGTACAACACACATATACCCGTTATAAGTCAGCCAACTAGGGAGGGCTAGGAGGCGGTCCTGTCCAGCTCGGACCTGGAGGCCCAGCGGGCCCTGGTCCAGGGAGCACTGGCAGCGGTGGCGGCCAATGGCGTCCCGGAATAGGAACTGCCACCCAGCGCAACGACCATCCCGACACCCCTTTCCCAATTCAGTACAGTGTTGTAATAAATGTTTTCTCTTCCTCTAACTCACAACCTCCATTTCGCATGCGATACTCAACAGTACTCATGTATTCGAAAAAAAGATACAACACACATAAGAAAATATAACCAGAGACGCCCGCCGCTGCAGCTCACTCGGTAGAATGCAGCACGCGACAGCTTGAAGACCGTGGGTTCGAAACACACCGGCAGCAAAAGGTTGACGTCTACTTTGTGCAAAAATTACCTTTTATCTAAATGATCACGCACCTACTTTTCCCATCTAATTAACACCGCTACAAAGAATGAGATTCCATTAGCATTGCTTGGTTTCAATGACGGTCGGCCTCTTTCGTATTTATTTCGCAGAGAGCACCCCTACCCTTGTCTGCACGTTCGTTGGTTACTGCAAGAACGAAGAAATTACCGGTAAGAATTGTGGCTTTGCAACCAACGCTTAGCGACGGTACTCCTTTGTATGCAGAAAAGTTCCCTTTCTACCAGCCGGAAACGGAGAAGGTTCTGGTGTTCCGCTCGGACCAGGGCAGTCCTCGTCAGGGCTTCTCCATTCGCATCCGGCAGGTCACCGACTGCGCCGGAGCCACATCTTGGGAGTCTCGACAGGACAAAGGTACGAACCGCGCTCGTGGTGACCCGAAAGCCTTTGAGCTACCTTCAGCCATTTCAAGACTCGCTGTCCTGTAATAGCGCTGTGGACACCAAACGCCGAGGCGACAGCGGCTACATTTTTAGAGAAAACGCCGTCGACATGGTAGTAAGAGCGGCTGAATTCAGCTCACGCGAATAGTAACCGCACTGCGCCGTTGCCTGCTTCTCGGCGTGCGCTGCATGACTTCGGAGGTCTTGTCCAAAATAGGCAATTTGTTTAGAAGAATTGATAAAAACTTTGAGATCACTGCGGCGACCCGCACTGGAGCAATGCGAAAGAAAAACGTCCACATACTATATAGACGTCCGTGGCTGTTCTCACGGCTATGTGCTATATCGACGTCCATGGCTATCTTGACGTCTAATTGTAGTTTTTGGCGTTTAATTAAGTAACTAATTAAACCACATCAACCAAATTTTTCCCACGGCAACATTTTATCACACACTATCTGTCACAATCACACTTTCACGCATTTATCTTCAGGGAACGACGTAATCATGCGGACAAAATTTGCGGACACTTTTTGCTGACGCGACAGAGCCATATAATGTTTTCGCATTAATAAAATCTATATGCCTATACAATTGCGGATCCGAGTCGAAGAGATTATGTTGTCACAGAGCCTTGTTATTTTGGTCGTTCAGTGTGTGCGTGTGTTATCGCCCTCGGCCTTATATCACTTTGGCCCGGGAGACGTGGTCAGATCGCTCTAGAACGGTGATGATCACGCGTGACATCTTCTACGATGTCAGTTTTCTTGAATACATCCAGCTATCTATAAATACATCGCGACCGAGAGAAGTGGCCATTGTATTCCCTACTACCACCGAGTTAAATTGCAGCTGTCGACACCACGGTTCGTTTTCTCTTTGCGGACGACGTCGGCCCATGAACATTTTATGTCATTCAGCGCCAACCTGTTCTTCTGTAGTCCGTGTCATCGTTTGCGCTTGTTTTACAGCCAGGGGACAATACACTCTTCTAGACACGAAAGTAAAGTGGCTCCCGGTGAGTGCATAGAATTTAAGAATCGGAAGAAAAAAAGTTTTCGTGGGCGTGGCTGCGAGGTGTGCAGGGGATGGGGTTGAGATAGAGGTACTTAGGCAAAGGTAGAGAAGATGAGAAGAAATCAGTTGGAGGCGCGTTGTCAGAGGGGTTTCTTGAGCCGCGGTACACGGTGGGAAAAGAACAGCGCTGACTAGAACTTTCAGTTAGGTCGGGACGCTGCGTCGAACTAACGACCATGCAGTGGCATTTGAGAAGCCGTTACGCTCAGAAGACTGTTCTTCGGACTAATGATGTAATCGAAATGTATGAAAGCGCTTTTAATATGTCAACGTGTGGGCAACCTCATAGGGCTGATCATGGGTGCCACGAGGCTCGACGAACAGCGGCAGCGGGGTAGCGCCGACCAGGAAGGATGATTTGCTGGAGGCGTCAATTGTCGTTCAAGGACTCGTGGCCTTGTGGCAGTGGGAAAAGCAGAGAGTGATGACGGAGCTACATGCATGGCCTGTCTCTTAGACACGCGACGTGAAAGAGCAGTTTTCACGTTGTCATAGCCCGCGATGTCACGATCGGGTAATGGATGAAGGAAATATTTTTTGCCCCCTCGCAAACGGGAGCCGCCGAGCTGCTGAGGAGCGGCTCCGCTCGACAGGGGCTAGAAAACTAGTCAAAATGGAAGGAAGCACGAAATGAGCTATGGCGAGAACCAGGAACGCTCAACCAGTGACATACCCTTGTACCAGAGGCGTCATGAAATGGCATGTCCAGAGCCTGGATGATATGCTCCGACATATCGACTGTCATGCACGCCACCGCATGATTGGGACAGCGCAAATTGAATTCTTATGACACTGAAGGCGGGGCTGACAATGCTAGGACGTGTTACGCCCGGTAAGTTTAGCCATCAGAGCTACCGGCAAGTGGTCTGAAGGCCGCATCACCTCGCACTTGTAGTAAGGTGAACTGTGAAGCGAAGAAGTTGGCGTTGATTCCATTTCCAGTAAATATGTTTCCACACGTAGAAATGAGTCTTGTTTATCGGCATCATAGACCAGGGAGTGATTGGTATTTGATACCGCACTCGACAAGTATAAAAAGTGGGGCCTTCAGCTTTGCTGCAGAACAATTACTTGGCGCAGCAGGTTTAACGGGAAGGCACATTCGCCGTGCTTGCACTGCAGACGCATGTAAGGAGCACTGCCGCACTGAGGAAAGCAAGCTCTACGCGGCTGGTTACTAACGGCGTATTCCAAGCAGATCTCCGAAAAGGCGAAAGAATAACACATTCATTAGGTCCAATCAGAACTAAGGATCTGTAACCAAATCGCCCATTGAAACACGCTCTGGAGTTTCGTGGGAGCAAGAAAACTTGCACCGGATCGCCGATTGGAATACGCAATAAATTATATACTTGATCGGAAGTTGGCTTTCGTGTTCTTCCAAGCTTTCAGTGCAAAGTATTTCCAGACATTTTTCTGAAGGCTGCTTTCCAACCCGTGGCGGCTCTCACTTGCATGCAGCGCCTCCCACGCCGCCCAACCCGCTGTGTGACTACTGCCAGCGAGAGCCCCGGGGACAGCTGTCCAGTCCCAACTACCCGCAACCATACGGACCCAACGCACGGTGCACGTACCGCCTGGAGCCCGTGCCGGGACACTGCCACGTGGAGATGTACTTCCATTTCTTCGACGTCGAAAGTTCACCGGGCTGCATGAAAGACTACCTCGAGGTGGACAAGACGCAGCGGCACTGTGGCAACGACCTGAATAAGGCCATTCGTGAGTACCGTAGCGACTACGCTGAACAATGCGTGATTCGTAGCTGAAGGTCTCGCATTTCTGAACCCCCCCCCCCCCCCCCCCCCCCCCCGAAAAAAAAACACAACTTAATTCTCGCATTTAGCAGACCCCTTTGGTTTCAATTGAACGCTGCACATCGAAAAATTTGAAGATTACCGATAACTTGCTCTAAATACACGATATCCGTTGCCTCGACGCCCCCTTGCATTGTAGATGTATAAACGCGGTGCAGTCGTTATTACCACCATCCGACTTAAGTACCTTGGGGGACAAACACTTTCTCGAATAGCCTTCAGCCGTGCCTTTCCGGTGGCAGCGCGAGCCACCTTATCTCTGCGAGCTTCCTGATACTCCATGTAAATCTCTACACCCCTGCATTTCGTTTCCGTTTCCTCGCTGCCTACCTCGTCGCTCCACTTCAACAGAGCGCTGAAGGAACGCTGAACCATGCAGATGTGTTGGCGAAAAGCTGTAGAAGCTCGCCGAAATTCAGATAGGGAGACATAACCGACTGGTCGTGAATCGAGGCAAGCCGCCTCTGTAGTTCAGTGGTTCGGGTACTGGCCTGCTCGAGAGAAAGACGCGGGTTCGCTCCCGGCCGCGGCGCTCGCATTTCGATAGAGGAAAAGTGCTAGAGCCTCGTGTCCTGTGCGATATCAGTGCAGGTTATATCTTAGGGGGTCTAAATTATTCAGAGCCCTCCACTATGGCATCTCTCGTAGTCTGAGTCGCTCTGGGACGTTAAATCCCATAAACCTGAACCAGACTGAGCCATCCCTTTCTAATTGGGACCCATCAATACAGAGTCTATTATCCCATTCGTAACTCTTAGGTCTTCTAAGTCATGAAGTTTTAATGTGAAACAACTTCTCACTCTTGTTTTGACAAGGTGTCAGAGAACCTCTGCTCCTTTTTCAGGCATGGTGAGCTCCGCTGAATGTGATGGCACTTTGAGGATAGACCTTTTATAGGGCCAGAAGCTGACTTTATTTTTGGGCGAATGAGGGAGAGCTTTGCTTCCGCCGGTTCACGCGTGCGATAAATGCGGCTAATGAAGGCAAATTTATTTCACCCCCACAGCGTCGAGTTAAAATAAATCACGGGGAAGAATAGCGACCAAAGCTGAATATCTCATGTCCTGTTTCTAGTCGTCCGTCGAACGCACAGGGCTCTATTCTACGAGTTGAGCACCCGTTCCAAACCATCGGAGCCAAGCGCCCAGTCACTTCGGAGCACTTCAACCGTGCTTTCAGGGTGTGCTAGAGTCCGAAAAGCTGAGGACAAGAAATTCGGGAAGTGGGACAAGACTTCATACGAAAGAACAGTCGAGGCGAGAGAATGCGGTCACAGGAGCCGCGCAACCCTGCCCCGCCAAACCGAACCTCTTCTGCCCCTCCAAACAGAAAACGTAGCCCCGGCTGGCGGAGAGTGAGATGGGGACCTGATTTCAACTCAGTTCATTTCGGTTATTATTTTTTTTACCAGTCGTATACACAATTTTCGAATGGTTACCTGACCACAAATTTACAGCCGATTTAGCTTACTTGGCCAAATGCGAAGTATGTGCTCCAGCACGTCCAGTTTCGTTTCGGATCGAGGCTAGGGTTTCAAGGTCAGGCTTTAGGCAACGATCGCAGAATCGGTGATGTCGGGCCTTAGTGGTCGTGCGCTATAAAATTTCAGGACCGCTTAACGCACCTTAGGAGGGCAGTTCTGGATCCAATACGCACAGATGGAAGTTGATGAAGACGACGACATGCAATGCTCAGTGCGAAAGAGTGGCAGTTAAACATGAGGTGTGATTGGTCGCGGCGATAGCACAGCGCTTTCACGCAGTGTCCAGCGAACTTGATCTGCTCGCGTAGCCGCGAGTCCGAAGTCCAGGCGCGCCGCAGTCGCGACTATATTTGTTATTTTTCGAGGTCTACCTGGCTTCAGCCCTCAGTACTGGCGGACTAAAAGGTATTCAACTGCAGCTTGACTAGACACAGGCACCCAATTTACAGCAGCAGCTTTGACGTACAGTATAGAAGCGAGCCTTCAAATATTATGAAATGATACCCCTTTGAGAAAGCATTGCAATACACAATGAAAACAAACAAAAACGATCGTTGAAGGTTAAGCATTGCTAAGCACAAATATTGTGCGAAAGCAGTTTTTCGCAAGCTGACATCACCGCCACGTAACTGAAAGAGCAACTGAGGTTTCTACTGACCCAGGGAGCCAGTTCCGCTCGCCTTCAAGTTTTTCATCCTGAATGGCAGTTCACCTAATGTACGTCGGCGTCCTGTGATCCAGTGGCGCGATTCTGCAGCAATGTTGTCAACGCCAACGCGTATTGCTTTAGTGCTGTGTTTCTGCCATGAGGCTGTCCACGCCAACACAAGCAGCGCACACCTCCCTGTCACTACCGCCACATCACTCAAAGCGCTAATATTATCGTTTTTGGTGGTACAGAGCGAAACAAACGAAAGCACAAAAGAAAGAGACACCAGAGAACTTGAGTGCTTTCGTTTGTTTCGAGCTGTACCACCGACAATAAACTTTAAACAACTCACCCACCTATCCATCCTTCTTCAGCGCGAATGTTGGTTTCATAGCAGTGTTACGAATGAAGAAGATGTTTATTTATGTTTATTAAGGAGATGTTATTTATGTTTACAACTGACTTAACATTGAGAGTGTTCATCAGCGCCACCCACATTCATAAGGGGCGGATGTAGTACGTCCTGAGTCCGCAGCTTATGAATGTGGGTGGCGCTGATGAACACTTTCAAAGTTAAGTCAGTTGTAAACATAAATACGCCCGAAAGCAGAAGATCTGACAGCCGTCGCCGTAGCTCAGTTCGTAGAGCACCGTACGCGTAATTCGGAGGTCGTGGGTTCGGTTCCCACCGGCAGCATGTGGTTATTTTTTCTTCTGCTTTTCTAATAAATCATCTTTATGAGATAACACATTCAGTTATATAACACCAGAAAGCCAATAAATATTAAAGAAAAAAAGTCTCCTGTGTTTCCTCGGTGTCTGTGGCTGTTAGCTTGTCTCATATTTATAACGAGCCCCTCATTCCCCTTACCTTATTAATATGAGAGAAGCCAACAGCCACAGAAACCAAGGCACACAGGGGATTTTTAATTTATTTATTTTGTGGTATTGTTCGATTTAGAATATTACTGAATATGTTATCGTAATTCGATAACATATGCAGTAATATTCTAAATCGAACAACACCACAACATAAATAAATAAATAAATGAATTAAAAATCCCCCGTGTCCCTTGGTTTCTGTGGCCGTTGGCTTCTCTCACATTTATAGCGAGCCCCTCATTCCCTTTCCCTTGTTTGCTTAATTGCTTAGCGAGGGCCTTGGTTCTGGCATCCTTGACGCCATAGGAAGCATAAGAGGGTTCTCACCTTCCGCGTCACATCAGCGTTCCACGTCACATCAGCGGTAACTTGGGACGTACTACGTCCGCTGCTTACGAACGCGGGTGGTGCTAATGAACACTCTCAAGGTTAGATTATTTGTAAACATAATACCCCCGAAACCAGCAGATTTGACAGCCGTCGCCGTAGCTCAGCGGTAGAGCACCGGACGCGTAATTCGGAGGTTGTGGGTTCGGATCCCACCTGCGGCATGTGGTTGTTTTTTCTTCTGATTTTCTAATCAATTAGCGATAACATATTCAGTGATATTCTAAATGGAACTACACCACAAAATAAATAAATAAATAAATTAACAATCCCCTGTGTCCCTTGGTTTCTGTGGCTGTTGGCTTCTCTCATATATATATATATATATATATATATATATATATATATATATATATATATATATATATATATATATATATATATATATATATATATATATATATATATATATATATATATATATATATATATATATATATATATATATATAAATAAAAGCAGGGCGTGAAGATCGGATCGATCCGGTAGATCACAAAAAAATTCAGTTGACTCAAGCTGGAAAAACAATTTTCTTTATTCTGAGTGATATGATGGAGGCAAAAGATACGGCTCACGGCTTTTATGAATGCACGTGCGCGGTGAGTGAACATTGTGGTTTGCGGGTCGCAGCGGCAAGCACCTCAGTATGAATAGCTAGTGAAAGATAAGTGTCAGTCAGCACTGTGAAAAATGATTAAAGATCATGAAGAAAAACATTAGCGGTGTGCTCAAATGCACCAGAAAAGACGAACAGCAGAAAAAATCAGATAAATGAGAACAGAAGTGTAGATTAAACAACGCCTCGCGTGAAAGGTTTGGTTTATTGGGGTTTAACGTCCCGAAGCAACTTGGGCTATGAGGGACGCCGTAGTGAAGGGCTCCGGAAATTTCGACCACCTGGGGTTCTTTAACGTGCACCGACATCGCACAGTGCACGGGCCTCTAGAATTTCGCCTTCACCGAAATTCAGCCGCCGCAGCCGGGATCGAACCCGCGTCTTTCGGGTCAGCAGCCGAGCGCCGTAACAACTGAGCCACCGCGGCGGGGCTCGCGTGAAAGGCTACGGGGTATGGTACTGATGTGTGAAGCTGCTTCGCCGAGAGGCAATATACTAAAGAAGCAAACACAACGTAAACAGTGAAAAAGAGGACAAAAATTGTCAGTGTCGATGAAAACACGGCATGATACTATAAAGTAATCTGGTTATGAGGAAAGACAAGTCAGCTTCCCAACATTTTCATTCAGATTACGAAGCAGTAATAATTTTTTTGTATCCGGAATAATTCACGAACTTCGCGTTCATGGTGGGTCTTGAAGCCTGATTGCAGTAGTGTTACTGAAATTTTTTTGAAAAGGTGCTTAATCTTGTCCACATGTTAAGAGATAGGAATGTTGGGCAGTGTCTGGCAATGTGCTTTATCACTATGAAAACAATACCTTAACGGTGTTTCTGTTTGGCCAGTATATCGAATTTCGAAGGTTCAAGCATGTAGATTACATTCAAGCATGTAGATTACGTTGCTCGTATTCTATGAGTAGTTACCCCGAATTTTCACGGTAAAGTTCGATTCACTGCTGGATGATGTCATCTGCGCGCAAACATTGCCATGCGATTTATATCAGAAATGGCAGCCGGTTGGTACATTTGTGCTCGTTTTAGATGACGAGAGAATTTCACTGAGGTTTTTGCCACGGCGGAAGACAGCACGGGGTGCTTGCCGAAAACAAATATGCTTTAGTCGATCAGTTTGCATGACCATGATGTGGTGTTTTTTTTCGAAATACCCGCAACATTCGGAACCGATGCTAAGTCGGTTAGCATCAGGTTTATTTGTGATTGGTCCGATGGTTGGTTTCCCCCTTTGAGGACTGCCTTTCGGCCAAGAAGGCCTGTGGGTTCTACCGCATTATTTATTAGTCGTGCTGGGTATTTTCGTTTAATGAGGGCGTTCCGGAGGTTCCTGCAGTTCCATTCGAAAAAGCGCTCCTCATAACATATCCGTTTAAATCGAACGGCTTGTCCGATGGGATTCTAGTCTTCCAGTGTTTGCGATGGCTACTTTCGAAATGCAAGTATGGAGGTCTGTCACTAGGTTTCCGGTATGAATCAGTGCTATGTTTGACATTCCTTATTGATACTGTCGCGTCTGGAAAGCTACTTGTGGTTTGCGAGTAAGAATGTGAGAAAGTAAATGCCTCATGCGCGTTATTAAATCTAGAGATGAATCAATAGAAGTTCTGCGTCACGATGTTGCTAAATGAGAAATCATCAATGAATCTCTTATAGTAGAAAGGTTTTAATGGGCGTGAAACAAGAAACTGGTCACCTAATAAACCCATAAATATATTGGCATTGTTGGGACCAATCCGTGGACCCATCGTTGTCCCGTTTATCTGAGCATAGTGTCTGCTATCAAATTCGAAGTTATTAAGTCCGAGAATTAATTTCTAAAGTACAGCAAGCGTAGGGTCATCAACATTAAAACTTAGGTTTGGTTGTAAAAAAGCTGCACAACCGACTGGATGCCGTTGGACTAGGAAATTTTGGTATACAGCGACGCAACTTCAAACGTTACAAGCAAGGCACCATGGGGGATGTTGATGTCAGTTATATCAGATAGGAAGTGTGTTCTATCCATTGGCGAATGTTCACAAATGTTCAACAGCATGAGCACAGGCGGCGGTCTCTGAGCGCGTAGGCCGACGCGTCTTGTGCTTTACCCGCTGCAGGAAAGTTCCCGTTCCCGGACGGCCCCTCTCCAGAGATCCGGATCCTGTTCGTGACCGACGGCTACGGCGGTGGCACGGGATTCCACCTGGAGTACCGGCAGCTGCCCTGCAAGTCTTCCCCCCCGCAGAGCCCGGACGACGGAGCCCCCCCTGCCCAGACGCCCACGGCAAACTCGGAGCGCAAGGGCGGCGTCCACGACAAGCCAGGCATCGTCACGGCCAGCATATTCGTGGAGAATGCCGCGCCGGGAGAGAGGTTTCTCCGGGAAAGCAACAAGGCGTCCTGATAGCGTGCTCGTCCGACAAAGAGCACTATTTCGCTGCCGCCGAAACGCAGCACTGGAGCTGTGCTTGCTCGGTAGCGCCGTGGTACACTTCCCTCTCCGCGCTGCACTGGGGGGGGGGGGGGGGGGGGGGGGGGGGGGCAATTCTTGTCCGGTGCGCAAAAGGAACGCCGTGTGACCCTTCCGTCCTAAAGAGCCGCCATCCAAGAGCTTCATCCACAACGGACTCAGTCAGAAATTTTTGTCTCGGCCACGTTGCACACAACCTTCGCACTACTCATCCGGTCAGCCAGAGCACAGCGCGCCGGTTATTGTATGACCTCCGAGGCCTCGCTGCTTTCTCCACGTCATGTGTAGACGAAGCTGTAGCTTAGTGAGCATTTCGCTGCTTTTCCATGAAGACAGAGAGGTTTTTATTTTGCCAAAACACGAAAGTGTGCGCCGAGATTTTGTGGCGGACTACCGCAGCATGCCTCTTCTGTGTCGATTCTGCTAAACGCAAGACCCGCTTGTGGCAGCGAAGCCAATGTGAAAGTGTGGCGCATGTTCAAATTTTCGTTTTTCGCTGCGTGTCAGCTCCACTGCATAGTGACCTGTCGGCCATAGTAGAGGAGGTCAGGTTCGTAGACCATTTCGCAAGGCATTTTTAACCGAGGGCCGTAACGATATCGCTATTTCGCACGCTCTTTCAAGCCTCGCCATTATATCGCAGATGAGCAGCCGCTGTGTCGCGAATAGCCACCACACTGTGCCGGCTCATCGATGGGGGCGACCGCTGTGGCTTGTTTCTGTTCGCTTCGCTGTGCTGGCCACGCTGCCGGCAATGGCCGAAGCACTCGGCGATCAAACGGGCGCGACACGCTTCCTCCGCACTCTGTTTAATATTCATCACTCAAGGGGCAACTTCATGCAGATGCTGCAGGGCTACACCACTGGGAACGGATGCTACACAACACACCGGAGGTCTTCACGCGTGGATGTATATTTCTCGAGACTGAGACCAAAGCGCTGCTATATTTTTACCTGTAGGATAGATTTCGCGGGGAAAGAAAGATTCGAGCAGCGTGCTAAGCAGAGTTTAGTGTGTAACTCCCTATTAACAATAATGCCGCGAAAAAAGCTGACACAGAAAGGGGCCCAGTATTAGTTTGACTAACCACATTATTCCAACTTTGCTATATTACTACTTGATTATCAGTAGACAGAAACAGAGTTCAAAAAGGAGAAGAATTAAAATGGAAAAAGCGAGGAATGCGCCGAACACGTGCTGACGGAGAACGCGTGTGACGCAAAGAACAACCAAAACACGAAAACCGATGAGAGAACCACCTTTCAGATCCTACCTTTATCCTTAACTTCCTTGTCTGTCAACGCCAACGACGGCTGGCTACATATATGGTCGTTCTTGCAGGTAAAATGCGCCGTCGTTATTCGTATGGCTGTTTGGTCACGGTGGAGGAATGATATTGTGCGACGACCGCCGAGCACACCTGTTGCTACGCCGCCGCCGACTACAGTCGCCACTACGTGGCCAGATGCCGCGTAGTGGCAACTATGTTGAAGTGTCATCAAAGAAGGGCCTACATCCGCGCATGCCACGCTGCGGTCGATTGACATAGGGGAATGCCCAGAGTCGGACAGCGCTTTTTTCTGTTCACGCAAGTGGATGTGAGTGCAACGACCTCTTTGCCATATACGTATACCTATAGCCGGTAAAATGCAGTAAAGCCGCACTTGACGACCTGTACTACCGCACTTGACGACCGCACTTGACGACCGACGAAAGGATTGGAGCATTTTACAAATTTTTTTTTTACGTTGCCCCACTATCACTTCACTTCTAGCGGCGAAGAGGAAAGCGCATTAACTTCATTGCTTCTGGCCACATTTTCTAAGTTGTGTGCCGCACTGGCCGAGTTCTAGCAGCAGTTTTTTACCAAAGCGGAAGGAAACGATGTTGCCGGCAGCGGCAATCGCTATTGAATACCTTAAACAACGAGGGAATAACAGTGGTAGCGAGAGGATAGCAAGCTGAGCGACAGAGGTTAGCGATAGCGAGAAAGGACAGGGAAGAACTATGCACACTGTTTACTGTATGGAAGGCCATTGTTTTTATGCGAAGCATATTAACGTAGGTTTCGGGCCTTCGCGCGACGCCCGGCGGTGGCCACCATTGACCTTCAAGTGACCTTGAAGTGAGATCACATGATGTGACGTCACGTGATGACGTCACACCGGCTGCAGATGGGGCCTCATATCGCGCCGTCGGACGTCGCCCGGCGGAGGCCTCCACGCTTCGGTTCGCGCCGTCGCGCGCGACGCGGCGGCGGCGCCACCATCGCTGCATCACGTGATATGTGACGTCACGCCAGGGATGAGGCGGCGCGCGCCCGCCGTCGCGTCAGTCTCTGCGCCCGCAACCGCGCCAGCGTCCTTGCGCCGGGCGTGTATGCGGTCAAGATGCCTCCAAACGCTAAGGACATGCTTCGCATCCACTGGGCTTAACCTTGATAAGCCTCCAATTTTTTATTCCGTTCTTTTGCTTTCCGATGCAGCCTTTTTCGAGGCTGTCTTGGTCCATCTGATCAGCTTCTCACAAACAGAGAAAATCACATAATTCTCAAACCCCACACCTTACAACCTGCGAATGTAGAGATCGGCGCCTGTCTCGCCCTCTGCAATCGAATGTCTCGGTATAGCATGTAGCCTAGCCTTGCGAGCGTTGACCAGCACGTCGCCACCGACCATAGTGGCGGACCTGCAAAGTACTATTTTAACACAAATCCTACGTCGAGCTTGATCAAGCGCGGAGGCGAACAGCTGCGCAAAAGCCCTCTTATGCTACCTGGAGCCCCTGCATAGCGTTTTCTGTCAGGGGCGTTAATGCTACCGATGGCCTCCAAGACTGCCAGGACCGAAACCTTCGCTCTGCCATGGAGGAGACAAGGTCAGGTGGAGGAGGAGTCGACGCACAGCTGCTGTGTTCCCTTGCTGGAGCATGCTCTACGTGGAATTTGCTGTATAACAGCACGGTCGACATCCACCCCTTTGGTTGGGGCGTTGGTTCGTATGCAACCAGCGTCGTGTGACTGTTTCTTTTTCTTTCTGCAAAATTAGCTCGTATATAAAATGATATTGCAGCTAATCTTCCACCCTGATGAACACCACCACAAAAAGATAACATTCCCCATGCTTTCCTTCGTTTCGATGACAATGCCTTCTTTTATAATGCCACGACTCCTGACAACACCACGACGGGTCCCTCAGCTACCTACTAATTGAAGTCGTAAGGTCGCACTCTGTGAAAGCGGATGTTGGCAGGGACTAGTGACTGTGGTACGCAAGGTGGGCTGTGAAAGCAATGCTACTTTTTAAGTACGTAGTTGAGCCATTCGGTGACTTAAAAGAGAGAGAGAGAGAAAAGGACGGAAAGGCAGGGAGGTTAACCAGGCGATGCCCAGTTGGCTACCCTACACTTGGGGAGGGGAACAAAGGGGAAAAAGGTGACTTAAAAATGTAACAGAACAAAGCGCAAAAAACGGGACAGAAGAAGAGAGACACACGCGAGCGCTTACAGGCAACTGAATGCATTTATCGCAGGAGTGCATAAACACATGAAAAAAAAAGCTTCGGCAGAAGCAGAAATAAAGACGACATCACCAAAAGCACAAAGCACAAAGTCTCCTCCATCAAAAAATTAGGTGCATCCCTGCTTTTCAAAAGCGACGTCCATCACCGCACGTCGTCCCGCGGCGTACATGCAACGTGGCGGACCCTCTCCCGTGCGTGCTGCAGAAGCGAGCAGGAGCGAGCACCACGGCGCGGGTGGGCTATAGAAGGTCACATGACACGTAAACCACGAAGTGACGTATGATGCGGGGCGTCGCTTTGCCTTCGCCAGAGGCGCGCGTTTTTTGAAAGCGCGTGTTTGTTGCGAGATGGGCACAATTTTTTGAGCGCCTAGGGTAATCGTGTTTTAAAGATTCTAAATGATTATATGGCTAAAACTAACACCCGTCTACAAATCTCTAATTGCAGCCAGACACCCAAGAGTAATGGTTAAGATGTTGCCTATCAAAAATGAGTTACCCAGGTTACTGGTTAGCATGATTCACTTCTTTTTTTGTGTAGGCCAGCACTGGAAAAGCTATCACTTCAGTTCTACAAAAGCTCTCTTTAACATCAGAAAACCTATTTCTTAAAAATTAGTGGGGTCCTCCTTGAAGCCCATGGTAATCTCTTCGAATGAATGTCTTACCTGTTAGCCATTTCTTGTTCTCTGTTCCTTCCCTTTGGGTCTCCGTCGTTTTTCGAGCTTTTGGTTCATCGTGAGTTATTACAAGCTAGCTCAATTGTTCACCCTGCTTAGAGCGCAAGCCGCTCAAGACAAATGTGCCATTTCTTTGAGAGAGGGCGTGCATTTTACTGGGTCTCTACAAAGCGGTCGATATATTTTCGTTTTTCTCGACGCGCTGAAAAGCGCGCCAAGAAGAAAGCGCGCACACGCAGCGATTGTGGGAGACAGCTGACACGCGGCCTCAAAGGATGGTGTGAAGGCTGCTCTCCTAAAAATGAGGCCGTAGTGCTTCTAACCGAAAGCTTGCCGTTATTTGACTGATTTTTTAGTGTCGGCAGCTTGTCAGTGTCGAGTTTTTAAGGTTTTAAGCTTGGTCCTTAACTCTATTTTAAGTTGTGAAAAGCTAGCATTGGGAAACGGCCGGGCAACCAAGAGTGTACTAGCAATATTAAAACCTGAATACTGACGGTCGCCGCCTCTATAGGCAATGCCCATGGCCAGAAAATAACAACTTTGGCAGAATACTCGTTAGAGAGCTTGTGCAGTAGATATTTGCTTAAATATGATCAACAGTCTGGGAGTTACATAAGAATTGTTATTGCAGCCAAAGCTGCGTATGTATGCCTTTTTATTTGAGCCGTATTTTGTGCGGGATGCCCATAGCCCATTGTTTGGAATGTTCGTAAAAATAAAAGGAGCATACTTTTGTGGTAACCGACATCAAACTGCCCGTGCTGAACCTCGCTTCTCAAGGATGCACTATGCCCAGACTGCAGAATATGCGGCATGATCTCGTAGAGGAAATTATGCGCCGAATGAGCGACAAAACTGAGTGGACAGAAACATCCATACGCGACACATGTTTAAAAATCAGCCAGCGTTGCAAAAAGTTCTGGTTACTAACCTTCCACTAAGCAAATAAGGGAAGGGGAATGAGGAGCTCATTATAGATATGACAGAAGCCAACAGCCACAGAAACCAAGGCGCATAGGGGATTCTTTTTAAATTTATTTATTTATTTTATGCTGTTGTTCGGTTTGGAATATTACTGAATATGTTATCGCTTAAAGCTAATTGATTAGAAAAGCAGAAGAAAAAACAACCATATGCCGCCGGTGGGATCCGAACCCACGACCTCCGAATTACGCGTCCGGTGCTCTACCGCTGATCTACGGCGACGGCTGTTAAATCTTCTGCTTTCGGGGGTATTTATGTTTACAAATAACCTAACCTTGAGAGTGTACATCAGCACCACCCGCGTTCGTAAGCAGCGGACGTAGCACGTCCTGAGTTACCGCTGATGTGACGTAGAACGTCATCGAATGGCGAGGGTGGAAGCTGTGTGAGAACCCTCTTATGCTTCCTATGGCATCATGGCATGTACACCCTCAAGGTTAGGTTATTTGTAAACATAAATACCACCGAAAGCAGAAGATTTAACAGCCGTCGCCGTAGCTCAGCGGTAGAGCACCGGACGCGTAATTCGGAGGTCGTGGGTTCGGATCCCACCGGCGGCATGTGGTTGTTTTTTCTTCTGCTTTTCTAATCAATTAGCTTTAAGGGATAAGATATTCAGTAATATTCTAAACCGAAGAACAGCACAAATTAAATAAATAAATTAAAAAAAATCCCCTATGCCCATATGCGCCTTGGTTTCTGTGGCTGTTGGCTTCTGTCATAACCTTCCACTAGTAAGTTTAAGAGTGTGCGAGGGTGGGCGCCTGCCTGTAAACGGTATGCTTTTGTTCTGACTGCCTGTCAATGCACGTCTGGAAAAAAGAAGTAATAAAACGTTGACCAACGACCAGCCGGCCTTGGTCCTGTCCGTGAGTGCAAGTGATTCCTTTGTGTGATGGTTTAGAATGAATGCACTGCCACTGGCTTTGGATCCAAGCTCCTTTACCCTCTGTTGCTGAACTCCACGTTAAAGACTGGAAGGGTGTCGGACCCGCTGGTACACGGCACCTCTGCTCCTGCATTGTCTCGCTGGTGCATCATGCTCAGCCGCAGTAACAGAGATGCCCCGTGCTCCAGCCGCGGTCACTCCACGGCGGTCAGCACAGGATACAGGAACAAGAAATAAAGATAGCAAGTCATGGTCAAGTTCTTTGTTTTTGCATTACACTGCGAAGCAAGCAAGTTCATGAGCTGGATCCCTCGCTTAATAAACGCCACGACAAGCTGTATCACGAAGAAGACGACTGAAGATGTTACGTCTCGTCCTGTTCAGAAAATTGCGTGGTGTTAGCGGTGGTGTGTGCGCGCCTTGAATGACTTGCTCTTCATCTTATTAATGCCAAAGCATTAGAAGGCAATGTTGACGCCGGAAGTGTCCTCAAAATGTGTGGCCGGAAGTTGGTGCCAATAAAGTTCACTGGAGCTTTGTCTTCCTTGCACCAGGGGTGCGCCGTGTGAGACGGTTGGTTCACTGGAAGACTGAACGTTATCTTCGTACATGGGGTGCCCCGTCAGAGACGGTGTTGCGACTTGTTAAGAGGCAGGGATTAAGGGAGTACTTGAAGTTTTATATACAGATATTTATATCACATGCAAGTTTAGGCACTAGGGACATATTAAGCAGGAAAAAGGTGAAGCAACAAAGTGGAACTGGCTAACACTAGGGGAAGCCCCTACTCGGCATAGCCCGAGATGCGTTACATCTGATATAGACCTAAAGGCACGGCCCATATTCGGTAGCACCCAGTCATGTTACACTCTTAACATGGTTGGTTCATCAAGAACATGGCGAGCCCTGCAGCTTCCGAAAGGTAATTCACTCTCTCTATTGCAAAATAAAAGCAAAAACAAATACAAACACCAAGTCGTGCCAGCACGTGCCATTAGTTTCCGCGATGAGCCTCGACCTTGTCGTCTTCCCTGAATTAAGAATTATGGGGCTTAAACGAGCCGTTACCGCTGTAACCCACTGCGAGCTCAGACCCGCGTTCCCAGGCGACTTAGCTTTCCTAAGGCTGTTAACTACTAGTTGGCGCCTCAACGACAGCCTATCAGTCGCTTCACTCAACTCCGGCCTTCAATGTCGCCGGCTATTCGTCATTTTTATTGCTCCCTCGTTGCCAGCGCCTGACACTGTTCGGTCCGGCAGTGATTAATCTTCAAAAGATCAGCAGACCTTGCAAGTCAGACGTTCATCGCAAGTTTGCGTCGGATCTGGTGTCCGTCAAGACGAGAGGGGCGATCGGCGTGCGGCGGCTCTCACCGCTCTTTGGTTAGCCGGCGCGAATCGGCCCCAAAGGGCGATGAACACCCGCGCGGAACGATGCGGCCCGGCGCCTTCGTGCGCGGCCGCATCGTTCCAAGAAAGGTGACACCTCGCTTCGAGCGCACCCCGCCGCCCTCTACCGCCGGGGGGGTCTAATGAAGACGTCCGCGGCGGGTGCTGAAAACGGACTAGCGGTTCTAATGACCCCGCGCGCACCACAGGTACCTTACAGTTCCCTAAGACGTCATCGGTCATATGACGTCATGAGACACTAGAGCGAAAAGAAAATTGGGGTCTAGGTGGGAATCGTATCCGAGCCGACGGCGTGCGAGGTGACGCGACAGGGTGACGCAAAATTTAGAATGCGAGCTGATTCACAATCGCTGCCACCGGCAAACAGCAGAGAGGAGGGATGATAGAGAGAGAGACGCGCGGCGCAAAACCGCATCCGCCGAAGTGATGACGCTGGTAAGAGCCACAGATATCGGAGGTGGAGACGAATGCCCAGCGATGACATCACTGGTTGACTTCAATGTGGTGGCGGCATACTAGAATACATTCACTAAAATTTCAGCAACCGTTCGTCGTACAGCATTCCGGGTGGTGTCATAGCATTTTTATTTGCATGTAGCTTACATGTTTTAGTCAAGCTAGAGGCTGGCTTCGACAGGGGTTCGGACAAAAGACGTATGCACCTTCAATTGCATGCTTTGTGAGGCTACATTTTCCCTTAAGGTGCGGTTGAGGTGTCCACAGAGACGTCGAGATGTGAAGTTGGAGGCTAGCTTGCGGCAGGGGTTCGGACCGATGGCACATGCACCTTCAGTTGCATGATTTAGGGCGGAGTTTAGGTGTCCACCGAGATGTGGAGATTTGAGAGCTACTGCGACCTTTCTCTTTCTAAAGAAAGCATGCTTTTGCATTCCTCCACGTAAACACTTAAGTGGCCCCAGAATTATCTTTGTGATGGTTGCTTGTGTCAGCATTGTCTCGTCCTGGCTCCTATTAACGAACATGCCTTAGAATCTGCTAGCTCTACATCGATTTCTGGCGTTCCCGGTCCAGTACGGCTTCAATTTTAAAGCTAGTAGCACCTTCGCATTTCGGGCAATAACCTCGTTAGTTTGGCAAACTGCTCAGGTTCATTCCTACTACGTAGGAATCGTCAGCGTCGAGCGTCGAGAGGGACCAAAGGTCAAGAGAACAAAACAGGTGGAGTAAAAGTGCTCCGCGACCTGCTGTCACACAAATGCTGGTCAGCGCTATAAAGAGAGCAATGCCAAGTTAAGCCCCGCAGTCGGCGGTAGATGCGGTAGATGTGAGCTCTGGGGCAGTACGTGGCACGGAAGCGCGCATACTAATTTACACGCCCTTTATGAGAGGAGACTCTGCTTTGAACTTACTTGACTGAATGGCCGTGAGCAACGACAAATACGATGCGTTGATGAGGCGAGGGTCAATGTCCTTGCGCAGAGGAGACGAAGGATCACAGCCCGCAAGGAAAAAAAATTGGCTGCGGCTTAGCTAAGGTTAAGCCTGGATATCTCGAAGCAAAAAGCTCTCGCTGCTTTTCAGCCAACTCCCAAGCTACCACTTCTGGATCGGTGTTTCTGCGCCGTCTGACCGCTGCTACTTCTCCTTCCATGGCGAGTGTCTGCGCCTGTTCTATGGGCAAGCGCGCCTTATATACCCCTCCTTTGAAATCTGCACTGCGCACGGCTGCGGCGAAAGGTCAAACGGCGGCGAGGATGGCCGCCTGTTCTATGGCCGCCGCCACCGCTCACGCGTTCTCGCAATGCCTTGCGCGGCGGCGACGACGGCTGCGGCAGCAGCGGCCACCTGCGCTCCGCGTGACGTCGCTCGGTTTCGCGCATGCGCAGCTGTGGGAAAACTGTAGTGTGGCTCACGCGAAGCGCGGTGTTGACGAGCCTAGTGAAGCTTTTCGCTTCAAAAAGCACGAGAAAGATGTTTGCACATTGGGCCGCTGCGGTCGTGCGTTGTACACGAATCGGCGCCCTCCGGCCGCTTCGCGACCGGCTCAAAACCAGAAATAGCAACAAGGCTCGCGACAGAATCCATGATAAAGAATATTTATCGAATACACCAGAATCGTATGGCAGGAAAAAACCCGGATGCCCAAAAGAAACGGTCACTTACGTGCACAGTTGAAATGTAGCGCAAAGAGATCCTTACGATGAGCTGCGCCTATACGATCAGGCGAGCGCTGTTTCTTTCAGACGTCGACTCTGTCGCGAAGATGTCGCTCACTGCAGCGTCACAAACTGATGAAGAGTGCGCGATGAAGTAATCGCTGAGAATAACAGAATACGAAACGCACACGGGCCCGTACAGAACAAAAAGAAGAACGCGCGCCGTGACTCGCACGCACGGCACTCTGCAACAACTACGACAAGCGTGGTAAACAGCAGCTTTGTCTTCGATTTTGGGGGAGCAAATAGCCAATCTAAATAGACAGGCATGCAACCTAAACAGAGAAGGGAAAAACTATAAATCATTGCTTCGTGCCTTGCTTTTGTTTGGTCGGGCGCCACGTTTCAACTTTTTTCCTTTTCTCCGCTGACTGAGGGAACGTCACCCTGAACGTCACGCCGCCCGCTTCGGGGACTACAGGCTTCGGTGCTTGCAATGTGCGGGCTGCTTGCGTTCTTTTCGCGTGCGCCTCTCTGCCCATGTGGCACCATGGAGGAAGAAAAACGCTTTCTCGATCGGGAGGCCATCTTGTCCGGGCGCAGCTGCTGTTGCTGTTTAGTTGCTAGTTGCTGTTTACAAACTGTGCGATAGCAGAGGGCCGCGGTCCCGCGGCCACTTCGTAGCATTTGCGGTGCGACGTAGGCGTACTTTGCTCAACTGCTCGAGTTTGTTTTTGGTCCCGCTGACACGCTCACGTTGGCGCCGTTCACTCATATCTCAAGGAGAAATTCAGTGCAAAACTGTCGTTGTTGCATGCATGAATTTCAACGTGCTCGGCGACCACGATCGCACGGGCATTTCCTCTACTGCGATACTACTCAGAGCTGTCGGGAAACCGCCGCTGCTCACTGAGGAACATTCGGGCTGTTCGTTCATCAGTGATTCAATACAGCGTGCGCTACAGAGTGGTCGTCGGCGTATTGTTCGGAGATTTCGTGTCTTGTGCGTGCAGTTTGCGTGTACCATTCACGCTCCCGTTTCCATGGGCAGTAAAAACTCTTTCCTACTTATGCGTGTTCTTGCAACTCTGCAGCGATTGTCACTGGTGTTGATTATAATATAGCGGCCAATTTTGTTTTTCAACGATTGCGCTTGTGTGAGCGACGGGGGCGTGACATGGGCGGAGGGCGATATTGTACAGGAAGCAGGTGCGCTCGCTTTGCTCTTAGTATACAGAAACTTTGTTACATGCCCGTTTGAAGCGTGTAACGTTAGAAGGGTCTAGCGAGCTGTTTGCCACTGGGACGTGCGGGGCTCAAGTGTTTTCGTTGACATCTAGGTCAGGTCTGTATTTCTGGTCGTGCGCTATGTTTAGACCCATTTCCTGCAGCAGGTTTTGCAATTGCTTTTCTGGCTGGTGTCGCGACCAAGAAATGCAAAAAAGTCGAAGCTCTAACTGAATTTGGAAGCCTTTTCTCACACTTGTTTATTGTGCCCATGTCCTGTGATAGTGTTATTTGTGGTAAAAAGTACGTACTGAAACGAGAACCCACATGTCCACTGAATTTCAATGATGCCTGTGGTTATGGTGAAGAAAAACAATTTGATGTGTTCATTACACACCATAAATTGATTTTCATTGTCTGCATTGTCGATCTAAAGCAAAATGTGCTACTATGCAGTGACATTACCAGCTAGTATTTCGCCTAGTAGAGAAAATTGGTGCGTACAGCTGTAGCTCTGCGCATTAAAGATGAAACACAACATTGAAGTAGTGCACAACACTGTGAAACTTATACTGCAGTCAATGGGTACTCCTAAACGTCTAAAACCAGTCTGAAAGGTTACGGTGATATATATCATGCACCAAACTAGATCTGTGGATGTGAAACATGCTCTGTTGCTGTGCTACAGAGGGTGGATTTATGCATCATTCTTAAATTGGGCAGTCACATTTTAGAGATGTTTTCTTCGACATTTTTCGTTGAGAAAAAATTGCCGACGATTACGTGACTACCTAATGCGAAATTTGGGCGCAGCTCATCAGCTGTTCCAGCTTTTCGATAGAATGAGGCAAAGAATTCGAGCAAGGCATGTATGTTCTCTTCCCCAGCCGCGGTGGCTCAGTGGTTACGGCACTCGGCTGCTGTCCTGAAAGACACGGGTTCGATCCAGACCGCGGCGGCTTAATTTCGATGAAGGCGAAATTCTAGAGGCCCGTGTACTGTGCGATGTCAGTGCACGTTAAAGAACCCCAGGTGGTCGAAATTTCTGGAGCCCTTCACTACGGCGTCTCTCATAGCCTGAGTTGCTTTGGGACTTTAAACCACACTAAACCAAAACCAAATCATGAAGGAAGCTTTGTGGACAGAGAAATGCATGGATATATGCTCGACTGGCTGCACCAATGCCTGGTTCTCAAAGACGAGGTCTGCGCAAGTATTTCGCGAGGTTGTCACAGCTGTGGGAGCCATTACGAGCAAGAGGAACGGGTTGTTCTCCCGCATAAGTGGTAAGAAATTTCCGCTTGTCTTTATATCTACACCCGCCCTCCCACCCTGGCAGGTGGCAGTGCTTCTGGCACAACGTTGTCAATGTCAAAGCATGCAGCGCACATCTCTCACTACCTACACGTAGCTTAAAGTACGATTGAGATGTCCACTGTTCCAAGAGGGCAGTTATGCGCCTTCCCCTTGTTCAGGTGTCCACCTAGATGTGTGAGAGAGATACTGCGCATTTGCTTTGCTCAAAAACCAATTTACAAATTTTTTACCGTCGGTTTTCCAAGCCCCCGCTCTATTGGTTTCGCAGCTGTGGGAGACAGATACTGAGAATTTCCTTTCCTCAAAAAATACCTAAGACACTTTGGAAATTCTAAAGTGTGCTTGGCGAAATCCTTGTGGTCCACCCGCTGCCACTTCCCTGAACCCCTTGGCGCGAAACCACTGGGCCTCTTCTGAGCCATGCGTCTCACTCCCTCGACTGCAGCGCCACGACTGGCGAAGGAGCGGCAGTGTAGCTGCCACCGCCGACGCGCGCGCGCTCTGTCTACCGCTACTGTGTGACGTCACGGTTGCTATGCGTAGCTGCGTCCCCCACTGGCACGCCATTTCCTAAAGAGGGGAGGAGGTTTCGCTTTTACTTTCTCCTTTCCAAGCCCCCGCTCCATTGCTTTCGCAGCTTAAAGGGTGTCCACTGCTGGTTAGAACGGACAACGGCGACGTCGACGCCGCGAAAAGCAGAAACGAGCGCCTAAGAGCTCCGCTCTAAAACAAAATACTGCAGGATTTTTCTTATCCTCACTGCTGCAGCAGAAGGCACTGCTGACACAACCAGCTTCCCAAACATATGCGATGGAGGCAGATTGCAACGTTCAACAACAAGAACAGCATTCAAAGGCAGGTTGAACACTATGGGGTGCGACCATGCATAGCAGCATTGTTCACGACTCAGCCGAAAGCAGACACATGCACAGTCATTTAGCATAAAATTGAAAGGGTTTTGCTATCCACCTGACAGCGTGATTAAAGTATGGCCAGAATATGGGTCACTTTTATGCGAACACAGCATGCAAAAAACTCAACACAGATAACCTTGCTTAGAGATCTCATGCATGAAGCTCTAAACTCATTCTAGCAAATAAAGATTTCTTTTACAACCTCCGGACACGTTTGAAAGCTGCCCACTCAAAAATCATTACACCCTCAAATAGAAAGTGTTGCAGAAGGCCATTGAAGTATAAGCCTCGTGCCAGCAAGCTGGAAATGGAAAGCTTCCAGAGTAGCCATATACTAAAATATTTTTGGAAGCTTGAGTTTAAAGGCATTACTTTACACTGTATTAAGGCAGTAAGGTTGTTTCAAAAGCATCATGAAATACACAGCGCGATCCAAGACACACAGCATAAAAAAGAATGAAAGTGATACACGGCACAGAGTAACAAGTTCTACTTCAGTGGCGCCATGTGTAATAGTTTATATCAGAAAAAAGAGAGAAGACAAACAAGCATTCTCTTCAAAGTGTATGCTAAATTTGGTTTCCTCTTCTGCTATATTTTGGCAGCAGCTGTGCATTTATACACAATTTCATTAAACTAATATTTTGTGCCGCTCACCTCACTGATGAAATGAACCTTATAGCCCTGCGATTAACACGGGACAACGATGAACCGGATGTAAGTATACCAGTAAATTTTTCGAAGTGCAACCTGCAAGGAACACAGGGGCACATATCTATACCATAGAAAAACTACGCAGGCAAAAGCGGCGAAAAACACTGCGTACAAAGGTGGGCCATCGCAATAAGTGAAACAGAAGGTTCCTTCCCGGGCTTACCGCAGTTGCGATAAGCGCGTTCGCCGAATGCTCCTTGTTTATGACCATGCAAGGCCGGACTGTTGCTTTCGAACAAGAAAGCGGGAATGATGCGAAGACGACGCGGCAAAGAACAATAACTGGAAGTAGCCGAATGTCTCGCACGAATATTAAGGCGAAAGCCTTTAATGCTTCATCGTTGTCGACAGAAGGTTGTCAGCAGAGGTGCCACGCTTTTCTAGTCAGACCAGAAAAAAATCTTTCTGCACGATGGGATTTGAAGCACTATCCTTCCGTTCCGCAGCCGAGCGTGCTAATAGCTGCGCTTCTTCCTGCCAACGCTTATGTAGTTCTCCTTGTCTAGGACGCTGGAGAGTGTTTGCACAAAGGCGTTGAATCAGACGAATGCCTCCCAAACTCCATCCAGTGTCTCCAGCATTTAAGATTCACAAAAAATTATGTATTTAACATTTTAACCTCACATCAGTGACACAAGCAACAACACTGCGCTTTAGGTCAACAAAGTGCTGCTCTGAATATTTCTGATGTCTCCCGTACATGAACGGCGACCAGAAGCCAAGCGCCACTCGCGTTGGGGTCTCTTTAGGGACGCTCCTTCGCTGGGGTTGAAACGCGCGCGCTGTGAAAAATAAACAACAGCGCGCCCGGACAATATGGCGCCGAGCCCGTTTCCGGCTTCAAAAAATGTTACGCCACGGCCTCTCCTCTATGTTATCTTTCCTCCATGTGTGGCACGTATTTTTCCGCGCTTTCGGCCTGCCCACAGCTCTTTCGTCCTCGGAGGCAACGAGCGCGGCGAGACTTCTCTTACCCCGGCTGTTCCTCCTCGTCCTTGCAGTATGCGTTTGAAGCTTTTAGGAAGCCAGATCTTAGGCAGTCTGGATGAAGGAATGCGCAGATGGTTACGGAAATCTGTGATCTAAGCAGCAGAATAGTTTTCAGAGTAGCTGCAGCGTAAAGTTACAAGCATCGTTCGGAAGTTCTTGTCAGCTCTCATTCACTGTCGCATACGGAAGGCACTGCGAAATAAATATCAATAAACTGCCTTTCCTGCTCTTCTAAATAATTCACAGAACTGGCTAAAAAAGCGATGTAAATGCTAAAGCATTATTGATTTCACGTCTGATACAATAACAGTTTGTAAGACACATGAAATTTCAACTTTCATTTTTGCTTATGGGGTCGCACGTATCAGGAGAATCCGAAGAAAGTAAAAAACCAGCTCTATTCCAAAATAGTTTAGTTCAAGCGCAATAGATACAGCTATAGAAACATGGATTCATTAGAGCCGCACTGAGTGTTCAGAAGTTCCAGCCAGACAAAGAGGATTCAAGACACTTGAACTTTTGAAGATAATGGCGCAGAAGAGGGTTTCAGACAACAGTCGACATCTGCTGATGCAGCAGTTCTACCGCTCGAGTGTACGCGGTGTTCCCGAATTATTTTAATCTGTGGGTCGACTGATCAGAAATTGAGAACTGCCAGCGCAATTACTGCCCAAGCGCGTGTTAAGAAGCTTCAAGCGACAGGCGAATCGGGCGAGTCCGTCTATTATACGCGCTTCCATATCATTCAAGATACTACCACCGCTGAATTTTTGTTCTTGTTAAAGATCGGTTCATCAGTACGATACAATATGTCCTTTGGCACATTTTTTTTTTGTGCGTACAAGATAAAAGTCCCGGTCATCCGAAGCAACTTACGATGACGAAGGAAAACCTGTCTGTTTATACGCCATAACTTCATTGATGTTCGAGCTTGGCTCTTCGGATGGCGTCTATCCAGTGCAATGCACTCTCTAGTGGTTATCATTAGCCTCTAAAAGAAAAATCTATTTTCGTACCCACGAACCATTCCATCAGAATTCACAATGCACTGCCGTAATATTAGCGCTTTGGTTAATGCTTCCTGTGGCACCCGAATTGTTGCGGAATTCGATGCTTTCATAGCACTACAATTAAAAACAAATTGAGGCAATAAATTCCATTTTTGCCAAATAAAACTACATCACCACAAAAGATTGCGTAATACGCTTAAGTTGCTATGGTCGCCTCGCTACCTGTTAATTAATTTGAAATAAGCTGAAATCGAACTTCTTTTAATTGAAACACTTGTACACGCCAAAACATGATCAGGGAATGCAGCTATCTCGAAAACTGAGAAGTATGGGCTGCACTGTCTTGTGCCGAGAGAAAGGATCCGTAAACTTGTTGGAAAGGAAGCGTCAAATGTCTTTTCCGCTGCGTTGAGGAGTTTCCGAGCAGATGTACAAATGCTGGTGATGTCATAGTAGATCAGCAAAACTGCGACTTTCAGACGTGGCTTGTGTCAGAGTAAAAGTGCTTTAAACAAAAAAGCACGTATCTATATGCAATGCTCAGTCCACATTCACAAGGCAGCGCAGCAACTTAATTAGTCTTTCCCTACTTTGTTGCATTTTTGTTTGTCAGCGTTGTCAGTACTAGTGGTGAAGATCATCAGCGAGTAGGGCTCGCTTTTGTTGAAATGGGGCAGATATGTGAGAGAGGTATTTGTTCGGGATTTGCGCTACGTTACAACGTATCTTCAGTTAACATAAAATTACTGCATCAACAATCCCTGCCGTTCTTCACATTTTGATTTAATAACTTGTATGTATGTTAACCTTAATCATTTTTGTTATTCTTCTGGCATCGCTGATATTCTAGTTAATACTCGAGCCACTGTAACGAACAACGCACTACCGAGGACATTCTTGACGGGCGCAAGGTGCGATTTAGCTGGTGTCTCATGAGTGAGCGTAGCGCAGGTTTCGGGAACGCTTTTAAGAACCCGTGCCATAACCTAACGACGTTTTTCTCCAAAATCAGTACACGCGATTCGGAACTGCACGGTGGAATTGTGCGTCCTGGTGTTTATCTTATGCTTTTAGAAAATGAACAGCACTTACGAATAGAGCTTAAGATGGCGGTGAAGCAGAACGGTTCCTTTTAAAGCTTTCTTTACTGCTTTAATGAAAGGTTAGTCATGAGCCGAAATTATAAGCGAAATAATTTCATCCCTCTGGCATGTTTGTTATAGCGAAGCGTTAAAATGCTGATTTCATTCAGAGCTGAGATTGGTCAAAAGAGTAGCACAGCACCCATCATGCCGTCGGTCTTTGCTGACTTACTGCTTTTTTAAAACAATATCCAATCATGAATATGAAAGCACATGCACCGAATATTAGTGATTATATTGATCGTTAGCAGCCAAGAGCGTGTTTGCATGCGTGAAGGTTGTCGTGGCCGATCGCGGCCAATGCACCTTTCACCAGTAAGATTCTGCGCATCCGCCAAGCCTCCACATCCACCGTTACTGCCCACCTTATCAGGGGGCAGTTGGGAGAAGATCACTGTACGTGTTCTTGCCCGAAAGAGCTTCTGGGCCCTCGCAGAAGCGAGGAGGCGCGGTCAGTTTCCGGCAGCGTCCTATAGCCACGAATGAAAAGGATCCATGCAGTGGGGGGCGTGTGTCCACAGGTGACTCGCGCCTACCTTATATGGCTAGGCGAAGCCAGCGTAGCTCCTAATTATTGTTTTCAAAATAACCTCGCCACCCAGCTTTTGGGAGAGGGCCAACTTCGAGAGGGGAGGCGATGCGGGTTGCATACTTTTCTGTACGGAGTCTTCGCGCAGGAGTACAGATCTGGTTTTAACAGAGCAAAAAAAGTGCAAGTTTTCTCAACGAGCCTAACGGCCTCCTCGTGGGTGATCGTAGACTGCACTGTTAGTCCATGCGTCTCCAGATGGCATAAATTGCGGGGATACATCTCTTAACACCTTTTTTTCTTACATTGTAGTTGAAAGTCCGCCGCGCCTAAGTAAACGGCGTTTTCTTCTCCGTAGTGTTGTTTGCTCAACGCATTTGAATTGTTGCTGTTGCTAGCGCAGAAGTGGGAGAGCGTCCTGTGTGCATACCTAGAGCGTTTAGAATTATGAGTCCCGCCTCGGTTTGCCTGAGCCGTTGTTCTTTAGCCGTGAGTTGCGCTTCTGTGAGCTCTTCTAAGGTGTTGTTACGCCGAGAGAGAGAAGTCTCTCGATGTTTGCGTCTCTGAGTAGTCCCACAGCCGCCGTACATGCTTGTCTGATGAGACAGTTTAGTTCCTTCTTTTCGCATTTTTTGAGAGGTGCAAGTACGGTGTGGCATACGTTAGGCGGCTTATGACAGAGACTTGGAAGAGTGGACACGCGTCTCTCTATTTCATCCCTCGTCTTTTGAACGCCACGCGCATGATGAGTCGACTTGGTTGCTGGACTGTGGAGGTTAACTTGTCCAGTGGGTTAGATGGCACAGTCATTGAAACTAGTGCAAGCATAGGTTTTATACGGTAAGTGGTTTCAATATACAAGGTGTCCCAGCTAAATGTAACCAATCTTTTAAAAAAGTAAGACCAATTGAGGGTCGTTGCCAGTCGCGTGTCCTAGTCTGCAGTTTTTTTATTATACAAAAGTAATTAATTAGCAGAGACTAATTAGCTAACTTTTCAATGACTGCCTTCAGGAAGAACGTTTCAATGTAGGAATTGTAGATCCCATAGAAAAATAACCGGTTGCCGTGTTTGCAACCAAATACCACTGGTACAGTTTCTTTTATTTGCCTTAAAAGAAAGCCCGCGAAATACAAAAAGAACCACGTGATAGGGAAGCAGTTTCAGCGCCCTCAGACGACCGCTCAAGCAACGACATCCGCTCATCTTTGCAACGCTGTTCCGAACGGTGCTCGGTGTTTTGCGATCGCTGCGAGATATACGCCTGCAACTCTCGCAAGTAAGGTGCAACCACAAGTGAATGGAACATGAAAATGCAATATTCCTTGGCGAAGAAAGTGTCCTGCGAGCAACGCTTACTCAAGGGTGAGTTGTCCTTTTTGCAGGCTTGAGAGCTGGAGCTTCTTCCACGAGTGGAGCACATATCTAATAGGAATGACAAGTTTACGCCGCGTCACGTCGAAGTGCGACGCACCGTCATCACCGCCGCTTGCTCGGCGCGCCCGATAGTGATGCCGCACGGAAGTTAGTCCCTAAAGAGAATGTCAACGACAAAGGAGCGCCTGGACAAAACGGTTTATCTTCATTTTTGCTCCGCACGGCGAGGCGAATGCGCTTTAAATATGAGCAAAAGGCCAATATAATTCTTGCGCTGGGAGCCGCTGGCAGCAATATGAGGAAGGCCTCGAAAACGTACAAATGTTAGGGCTGCGGAGAGAAGCCAATTGCATCCACAATAATGAGACCTACCCGACGTTAAGGCAGGCAGGGACTCTCAAGAGTACGAGGCACAGAACTTCGGCTATAAGTGAAGAAGTGGAGACGAACATCTTGGGATTCATGGCTGCGAACCCTCACGCAAGCGTTCGTGTCGTAAGTGCTGACGCAATTGTGTCGAAGTTATGTGCGTGGAGAATTATGAAGAAGGCAAAGCTTCACCTGTAACATCCTCAGCTCCACCAAAATTTAGAAGTGAATGATTTCCAATGCCGTCTTGACTTCAGCAACTGGTTTCTGATAAAGTGTGACGATAAGCCATGCTTCCTTAACGACGTGCTCTGGACTGATGAGTCAAGCTTTTCCAGAAGCGCCCAAGTCAGTCTAGACAATACCCATAACAGGAGCGGAGAGAATCCGTACTTGGGCCGTATTACGGAATTTTGTCAAAAGTTATTGACAGTGACGTCAAAATGACGAAACGATGTGACGTCGACGCTTGACGCAAAATAGACGCAATGAGGAAGCAGCCAATTACAGCAGAGCGGCGCCCCGGAGGCATTTTTCTGCACATCGAGAGACTGTCTGCTAAATTTTTGCTAAAAGAGTAAAGAAATGCACAGCGATAAAAATAATTATTATTTTATTTTGCCAAAAAATTATGTTTTAATCTCAAAAATATCAAGAAAAACAAGAAGCGCAAGAAGTTAGTCTATTAAAATTGCTAGTGGGTAACTTTTGCTGCCGCGGGGGTGTGCAGACGGCGGTAAAATGTTAACAAGCCGCTTTGCACGAAAACAGCTGTTCCACGCCTTGATACTGTTTTCTTACGCGGCTTCGAAAATCAAGGTACTGTGCGGTTGATCTAAGTGCGGAAAAATCGACGAAGCCAACTTGTTAAGGTCTGTGTTGTTCGGCTTTTACGATCCATGACAAAAGTGTCAAAGCGTGAAGCGTTGCACTATGTGATGTGTGGTTGTCTGTTTCTTTTTCCTCTATCGGGAAACAGAAGACGACCACGAAGTGCGATTTGCAGGGGAATATAAAGTTCTTTGCCAGCATAAGCATGTTTTATTTGTATGTAGCTGTGGCAAAGAGGTGACGTCGGCTGCCGAAGCTTATATGAAAGCCGCCGGTCGCAAATAACCGCTGTGCACACAGCACCCGCCGCTGCACCGATAGCGCGCTCGCACGCACACCTCCCAATTCATCGGCGAGTTCGTCGCACAGCCACACCACAGTCTGCTTCTCCAGTCGAAAAAGGCGTCGGAACAGCTCGTCCGGCAAGTCAAACGCGTCTTCGTGCGCCCTCCTTCGCCGTTGATCGCGTCGCCGCAGCCGCCTCAGTCTTACAGCCACATACACCGCCGCTGCCGCCGCCGCCATTTTCTGCCAAAAACTCAACGGTCCAATTTTTACCGCCTCGAAGCCGTCAAAAAAAAACGTCAAAATGCGCCTGCATAATTAGGGGTGCAACGTCACCACTTCTGTCATGTCCGTGACGCAAACGACAGCCACCCATGACGCAAGAAAGCAACATGGCCGCCGACCACGGCCGACCAATTGGAGCGCGGCTACGGTGGGGCTTTTTGAGAAGGTTTTGACGAGTTTTTGATTTGACAGTTCCGTAATACTGGCCCTGGCTGGTCCGATCGCAGCATCAGTATCGGTGGCCATTTAATGTCTGGCGCGGATTTTACGACGGTCCCATCGTCTTCGACAATACGCTTAACTGGCAGCGCTACATAGACGAGATCTTGAAGGGTCCAGCAGATAATTTCTGCAGTGACCTTCCCCTGAAGCGTCTTTGGGACGAATGGTTCCAGCTTGATGGTGCGCCTCCCCACAGCACTACTGCAGCTCGAAGCTGGCTTGATGGTGTCTTCAAACAGCAATGGATCGGGCGCCGCGTACCAGTGTTCTGGCCGGCAAGGTAACCGGAAATGACCCCACTCGACTTCTTTTTGTGAGGATACGTGAAAGATCGGGTATATCGAACCGAGAAACCCACGCCAGACGCACTGAAAGCGAAAATTGTCCATGTTTGCAGCGAAATTCCCGAAGATCTCGTCAGAAGCGCAGCGGCAGACGTGTTGAAGAGGTGCCAGCTTTGCAACGCTTCATTCAGGAGACTTGTTCGAGCACATTTTGTGACATGCAAAAACTAAGCTGAGGCGCACGCCAAGAATTTTTCGATGCGCGCACGTAAAACAACCATTGACTTTCATAACACGTTCTCGCACTTAATTGTTATCGTCTCCGGAGACTGCAGTGATCCTAAATAACCGTGGACGCCATTCCTCCTGCATTTTCTACTGCCTGTTGCCATAATACGTGATGCCGGTTCTTGCTTCCATCCTAATTTTTATAGCGCATTTTCCTCCCTGGTGTCTTTCGAATTGATGAATAAAATATTATTCTATTCGTTCGCATTCATAATTTAAGTCTGGCGGCATGGAGCTTTTTGCGAGCACCGCGAGTGATACATACACGACCTACCGCCGAACATCCACAACCATGGGCGCTAGGGCGACCGCTTCTTCAGCGGGTGACGGTGCAAGTTCGCCGGCACTGCCAAATAGAACACGAGGCGAGGTTTCACGTTAAAAAGCTCTCCATGCGAGCCGCTCTTCACTTCCTTGAAAAGCAGAGCCCGCTAACTTTCATAACTCATAAGCAGTTCCTGGCGCATACCTCGCCACCACCTCAAAATGCCGAACGGACAGCGCTGCAAACATAAGCGGATGTCGTTGCTTGACCGGTCGTTTGGAAGCCCTGAAGCTGCTTCCCTATCAGGTGGTTCTTTTTGTATTTCGTGGCCTTTTAAGGCGAAAAAATGAAGCTGCACCAGTAGTACTTCATTGCAAACACGGCAACCGGTTATTTTTCTCTGGTATCTACATCCTGCATTAACACTTTCTTCCTGAAAGCAAGAATTAAAAAGTTAGCCAATTAGTCTGGGCTAATATTTACCTTTGTATAATGGAAAACTACCGCAGACTAGGACACGCGACTGTCAACATCCTTCAGTTGGTCTCACTGGGCTAGAGAAAATCCTCTTTTTTATAAGCTTGGTTACATTTAGCTGCGACGCCCTGTATAAACCTAATGTAGAAAGACCACGCAAGTCTTTTACAAGTTAACATGTAATAAATATGAGGAGAATTTCTCACGTGGTTTGTACAAAGTGCTAATTGAGAAGTCATTCTTTTTTCACTTGAATACAAAGACTCTTAAGGCCTACATTTTTTTTTATATTTGGAAAGAAAATGGTGCAGAAAGAATAAACTCTCCTGTGATTCTCCTCTTCTCATTAATCAGTCTTTCCAGGTTTCTTTCAAGATGCACGCGCTCGACTTAGGCTGTGCAACTGCGTTACTTCAGCTTATTATATGTGTGCAAGAATCCACTTCAGTGTATTAGTATGACTTCATAGTGCAAGCATGCAGTTTGTAGATGGCAGGGGGTTAAAAAGTGCTTACTCTGGGAAGGCCTTCTAAATCTGTCTTCTTTTGCTTTGGCACCATTCTAGAATTCTTGGTACTGCAGTGCTTTTTGTCAGTGTATGTTGCAGACTAAGCTGTATGAGACACTGCATGGTCTTTCAGGTGTGCTATATATTTTATTTATTTATTCCAAACCATGCATGGTCCTGCGGGAGGGGCACATAAAAACATTTTTACATAACAAGAAATGACAGGCATATGCAAATAATATTGGTAGAGATAAACAAATAAAAACAATATTCAAATGTGAACAAATAAACACAGGTATCGTAAATAAACAAAAAATGGTGAATAAGAATCTCATGAAATGAGGAGGTGACACTCCGATTCGGGTGCGAAATTACCAGGCAGAAAGATATGAGAGGGTAAGGCATTATATTCGGACACAGCTCTGGGAATGAAGCTATTTTTAAATGTGTTTGTGCTGGCGAGAATTGGGGTCAAAGAGTGCTTTTTTGTACTATAAAACACAAAAAAAAGTAGGGGGCACACCTTGTAGCTGCATATTAGTCCTGATGTATGCTTCATGCGATGCAAATCATTGACATTTTTTTATTTCATATTGTTTTTATCAACCACACAGCCTCATTGTGACCGCATTTAATCTGTAAACAAAGTGTTCACATGCATGTCATCAGAGAATCTTTTTGAGATGAGTTTTGAACAACAAAACTTCCACAACAGTTTTTAAAAATGAAACGTGTCGTTTTCAAAAACTATTGTGGAAGTTTTGTTATTATTTCATCTCAAAACCATTCTCTGATGACATGCATGTGAACACTTTTATTTTCCGTAGTCTTGGTTTATTTCTTCAAAAACTGATTAGCGTCCCTAGTTTACTGAATCCCTTAGATAAGAAAAACTCAGTATTAAAAATTCCTTACCTCCAGGATGTGATTGTCTGCGGAAACAGTTACAGGGTAAGTGATGGTATCAGTGAAACTTAAGTTTTGGGCCCTTTCATAACTACCTCCACAAGCTAGGGCACACTCGGTGACAGAAAGCTGCCTCTCCATTTCCTGGAACTAGTGAATTTTTACCGTCATGCGGTCACACCAACTAGCTCTGCTGGAAGCTTCGTTGTCACCATGGTGTCACGCATTTATGCAGATGCAAGCCCCGACTTCATCTTGACGTTGACATTTCATGACAGTTCAATGTCGGGAAAACCATTTTCATCTCTTAATAATAGTAGTTGTAGTTTTTTAGTTTTCTTGTTTTTTTTTTAATTTTCTAAGTTGCTCATATGGTCGAAAGTATTTCACTGGTGCGAGAAAGCCACACATTGTCGCGTGTGAGTAATGGCCCAAGTTAAGGCTGGAGTGATAGGAAGGTGCAAAGCTTACCATATGGGCTTGGAACTGTTAAAGCTTGAAGTCTAATGGTAGCAAAAATGCGATGCTTGTTTGGTAGTCATTTAATTTAGTAGCCTAACTTGATACTGAGCCCCATAATGTGTGCCGTCGTACATTTTTCCTCAATATATGGGTATAAAAATTATTTAAATAACCTTCCCTAAGTACCTTGGCAGTTAAATAACAAGATATGGCAGCATGTCTTAGTCTGAAACAAAGTGGGGATTTTCACCGTGCCAGAACTGGGCAAGGGAAATCATGATACACTTGTAAAGCACTAGTCTTACTTGTTCTTGTACTGTACTTTTTAGCACACTAAAGTTTACCACATAGTGCGCACACTCGTCCAGGCTTAAATCTTGCTGGAGCAAAAGCTCGAAAACAGTGCATGCCTACAGTAAAGCCCTTGCGAAACAACCATGGCTTGTATATGAGCCTTCTTTATGTGCAGATGACAGCCTTAAAGGTGCACTGAAGAGGAATCTGAACTTGTCTTTTTGCCGCGGGAACTCGATCTACACGTTCCGAGCATTCTTAGAAACTGCGACTTATTGCACTGTATGGCCGATTTCCCAAACTAAATCGAATTAACGGCCGGCTCCCGCCCTTTTTTTTTAATTCTGCCTCGTACGGTGGGCGGAGTCGACCAACGCGTGGAGTGCCTTTCACCCAGTCCCGTGGCGGCTTGCCGCTCTGCCATCGGCGGAGTAATACGTAGTAGTCCGTAGTAGCAAATAGTCCGCGCGTATTTTTATTTCTGCGGGCTTATTTTGCGGCTATATTATCTGCGAATGAAAGTATTTATTCATGGAAACCTAAAAAACAAAATAAAGCGAAAGCAAAGCCTCCACGGAGCTGGCTGAAAGGAACTTCACGCGTTGGTCGACTCCGCCCATCGTACGAGGCAGAATTAAAAAAAAAGGGCGGGAGCCGGACGTTAATTCGATTTAATTAGGGAAATCAGCCATACAGGGCAATAAGTTGCAGTTTCTAAGAATGCTAGGAACGTGTAGATGGAGTTCCCGCGGCAAAAAGACAAGTTCAGAATCCTCTTCAGTGCACCTTTAATACGTCCGCGTTGGAGAGTGTTCGAGAAGGCCAGTTCTTCCATGTACCGCCGCGTGTGGGATTGTCTGTGTCTTCCATAAGGGCCCGGTGAGAGCTCTCGGGCTAACGGCTTAGCGCGTTCGTTTCTGTGAAGAGATGCATGGCCAGTGGTCGAGACGATGCGTATTAGTGGCATCAGGGGCGAGGTGAGGTGAGCGTGAGAATGGTCGAGTGTGCGCGCAGTACAGGGCTCTATGCCACCTGTCAGGAAAGACCTGCGGGCTTGTTTGAATTCGTCACGATCATGGTTTGTCCGATCTGTGATTCTTGGTTTGGCGAAATTCGTAACGCGCAAACTATGGCGAAAGCTGTGGCCTGTTTCTCTAGTACCGCTGCACTCTGGGTACAAAGAGAGGCTGCGAGAGCGGACTGGGCCGATGAAATATTGTGGCGCAATGACTGGAGCTTATAATCGGTGCTGGAATCATGTATGGACCATGCATCTTTGTTTAGTGTGCTTAGAATGTTTGTATGGTGCTGCATTGTACCAGTGAATTCATCTTTAGAAACAGCGCGAAATACGGCACAAGGAAGACGGGCAACAGGAGCACTGACTATTAACTAGTCGTTTTATTTCAGAAGACGCGAAAATATAGGCTGCGTACAGCTTGAAAACAAAAAATAAACATGGATCCAAAAGGCCCAACCCAGCACACGGTGGAGATAGAGAATGCACACACCCAGCTCGGCTGCTAAAAACTGAGCGATGAAAAACCAAATGAAAACGACAAAAACAAAAAGGTACAAAAAAAAAAGCTGTTTAAAGAGCGACAGCAAAAGCCCAATTTGCGACTTATCGTGAGTCAAAGGACTGTTGGTTGCGAATTTTTAAATAATTGAAGAAATTAAGAACGGGTGATTCCGTTTACGAACAAGGTCAAGTATGATGTGCTGACACAGGGCTGATTTTTCTTGTGAATGATGAAGGCTTCCCACATTTCTCGCCGCTCTGCATAATATTTCGTAAAGATACGTGCTTTGGTAAGTAGAGGAAAGCAATCTTTACAACTGGCGAAGTGAATAACAAGGTTACAACCTGTTGTCACTCCTACAGAATTAGTGTGCTAGCGCAACCTGTCATGCACCTACATGCCAAGGCTGCCCTGCCGTCTCTGAAAATGGGCCCGCTGGCCCCTGAGTCTGCCACCCCAATGGGATAGTCCTGAAGTCCGCTACACCTGCGGCTTCCCCGCGAACCTACAGCGCCTCAAGAGAGGCGATGGACGTAACTATCAGTACGCCTGCGTTGCATGGGTGGCACCGCTCTCTCGAGAGTACAGGTTAGGACAAAACCCGAAAAACGGATGCAAAATTCAAGTAACTAATTCCCTTTATGCAGTACAAACGCATAAACATTGCTTCTTCAGTGCATTAGAACTGTAGAGATAGGCTGGAGGACTCCAGTCACATTACGGACATGCTTGGGCCAATAGTACCCATAGCTCTAAGTCTTCAGGAAACAAACCTAGGTCCGCGACATTAAAATTCTGAAGCACTGTAAAATCTTTCTACGCTATCGCGAGCGGGTAGATAGGCTCCCGGAAGGTGTCGCAATTATCACTCAAAGTGACGTCCCTGTTCAAGAAGTGCAACTAAAGGGGGAAAAAAATGAGGTGGTTACTGTCAGCATCGTCAGGTAGAGAACAAACAAAAAAGCGTGTTTTAAATGTCTATCTCCACACCGCGTATTAAAAATTGTCTGGTAGTCCTTATCGATCAATTGTCGGAGCCATGTCTAGCATCTGGGGATTTTAATGTTCATTTCTTGCTTTGGAAAGCGACAGCTCTGACACTAGGGGCCACATAATTGAACCTTTTATCCACGCAAGCATTATATGCCTGTTAAATACAAAAAAGGCCGCATATTGCTGCCCTAGATTAAGAAAAATCCGCTTCATCTATTTTAAACTTTGAAATCACCATCCCATTTCATTGGTTTTAGTTGGTATGTTTGAAACAACTCCGAGGGAAGTGATCACCGACCTACACTCATAAGCTTAGCATTCTCTACACTTACGATTCCCACAAGACTAGGGCGCTAGAAATTTCACCTCGTGGGCTGGTTACATTTCACAACAAAGGCCACTGTACACTTTACAAAAGGGTTTGTGAAGAGCGCAGAATAGATGGAATTAAAGAAAAGTGTACAAGGTCTAGACAGCAACTCTAGCCATTCCACAAACATCAGCACTCGCACAGACGAAACGCGAGGTATGGTGAACAAGCAAATGCATTACCGGTAGCAAAAGTTTACGGGATGCGAGCCTAAGGAAGAACTATGGTGACTTTTAAAGTAGTTAAATCGAGTAGGCGTGCGAAAGCATGTATTTAGCCTAGTTTGTTCATCATTTTGCTTTGCTGGGTCGTCGGCCCGTCTGGCGGCGATATATTATTTCGATAGTAGTGAAGGGTGGTTTACTGGGACGTTGGAAGCGCCGGCGATGAAAGACTCTTGCTCAAGTAATCGCAGAAGCAGCGGGTGGAGAGGTAGGGTCACAAGGAGCAGTTTTCCAGCACGAACATCATCCGGCCTGCATGGGAGCTTCGTCGTCGTTGCCAGCGGCGCATGATCATATTCTTCACTGGCTTGGTTTATTAGGGTGTAATGTCCCAAAGCGACTCAGGCTATGAGGGACGCCGTAGTGAAGGGCTCCGGAAATTTTGACCACCTGGGGTTCATTAACGTTCACTGACATCGCACAGCACACGGGCCTCTAGAATTTCGCCTCCAACGAAATTCGGCCGCCGCGGCCGGTATCAAACTCACATCTTTCGGGTCAGCAGTAGAGCGCCGTAACCGTTGAGCCACCGCGGCGGGTCATCTTCCCCCTTCTAGGGGTATTAGTTGCTGAAGACGACGATGTGGAACGCGCAGCGCCAGAGTGTCTTGATTAGTTCTAAAGTAGTACTAGTGATGAAGACTAAGATGTGCAACGCGCAGCGCCAGATTGTCTTGATTAGTTCTAAACTAGTACTAGTGATGAAGACTAAGATGTGCAACGCGCAGCGCCAGAGTGTCTTGATTAGTTCTAAACTAGTACTAGTGATGAAGACTAAGATGTGTTCCAGTATAGCACGAGGCGTGGTTGGCTGCGTAGCAGGAGCGGCACTCACTCTTACCGCTGTATTTGCCATTGCCTTTTTTTCTAACTCTGTGTTGCTTAGATGTGTCGTATTATGATATATTAGCGATGTGTTCCGAATTGACTCTTTTCTCGTGCTTCTTTTCTTATGTGTGTTGCTGTGCCACTGTTGCTTTAATGCTTGTGTATAGCTCGTGTGCATAAAACACCGCATTATTGTAATAAATGGCGGATGCCGCGGTGGCTCAGAGCTTATGGTGCTCGGCTGCTGACCCGACAGACGCGGGTTCGACCCCGACCGCGGTGGTTGAATTTCTTTGGAGGAGAAATTCTGGAGGCCCGTGTACTGCGCGATGTCAGTGCACGTTAAAGAACCCCAGGTGGTCGAAATTTCCGGAGCCCTCCACTACGGCGTCTCTTATAGCCTGAGTCGCTTTGGGACTTTATATTCCATAAACCAAACCAAACCAATAAATTGCGAAGAGAAAGAAAAACGGTGATATTCTCGTGCAGTGGCCAGCGATGCTGGTCTGTTCACGCCGACGCGGGATCGAATCCCAGTCCTGGCGGTATTTTTTCTTTTTTTTGGTATGGACAAGGTCACCCTCAAGGCCACGCGGTACACAATCTCGGTGAGGCGATTTCAGTTCGCGAAGTAGTGCTTTCGCACTGAAAATATATTTTGGCTCAATTGCGTAATCGCGTCCCCTGAAACTTCTGTAGCTATGAGGGCAGCTGTGTGCTGTATCATTTGGTAGCTATGACATGAGTCTGAAACGTGAGGCAGAGATACGATAATTTTTTTTTTTAAAAATGCGCATCCCATAAAATTTTACTGCGGATGGCGCATTGACAAAAAAAAATCAACAGAAAAACAGAACTTGGGGCGTCCTCCGTAGGCAAGCAGAGCAGAGAATCTAGTGCCTTTTAAAAGGGCTGGGGCCAAAGCACGATAGATACGAAGAAACACAGCAAAGTCTTCATAGAAAAAGTTTGTCTTGAATAAATACCGTATTTCTGGACTATAGTTAGCGGACTATAAATATTTAAAACTGAAGTTTCGCGTGCTGCGGACTATCTGTAGGTGTGGACTATGTGGATCATTTCCATTTGTCATACGCAAAGAAGCTTAGCGTGGCTGTTGAAATAAAAACAAAACGGGGCCCGAATGCGGCTGCGACAGTTTGTCGTGCCAAATCACATATCGAAACAATCAGCTTCGATATGCAAGCAGATGTTTCTGGTGGTAGTAAGGGTGGCTACATTTCACGACTTAGATTTGTGAGCGCATAATTGGAAACCCTGGATGCACAGCGCCGGAGGCGTAGTAATACCTCCTGAAGAACAGTGGCCGTGCCTACGAAAAGAGGAAGCGCCTTTCCGACAGCATTCGAGCTCATGTGAAGTGGAGCGTGCGCAGGCAGCCAAGTCGAACCGTGCAAAAGCGAAAGAATTAGATATCAATGAAAAAGTTCACGGGTATCGGTAGCTTTCTTGAAACACCTAAAGAAAAGCTGGGCTACTTCCCTGAATCATCAGCGGACAATCTAAGAAACCAATTTTCAGCCGAAATTCATTCCCGCGGACTACGCACTGTAGTGCCGGAGCTCCCATTTCGCTGGCTAGCTTCTCTGAAAACAAGCGCTGCGCGCCCGCCGGCGCTCAAAGCAGGCCCAGACTCTCGGACAAGTCGCGACATGCAGCGTGACTCATCCCGCCGCCGCGGCGCCGACACGGACCCTTCCTCCTCTCCGTCGGTGCGAACTCCTCCGACGCTCGCCGGCTCTCGACCATTGGTCTAATTTGAACGGTGGCCAGTGATTGGAGGATTTGAACGGCTGGCTGCCGTAACCGTTACCAGCGGCTATAAAAACGGAGCCGCGCTGAACCCGAGGAGCAGACGGGCAGCAGAAGAGCCATCACGCCGGAGCTGCGCTCGCCGCCGGGGCCGCTCTTCTTCTTTGTGCTAGCCCGTGGTGCTCTTGGCCCTTGTATCATGTAAAAGCCCTTGTACATACTGTACATAAACGTCCTTTTACTCACCGTCGCCTCGACCGTTTCATGGCTCGGACTCCCAGTCCCAACAGCACCGAGTGCGGAATATCTAAACAAGAACTTTCTATTTCAGGCCCAATTTGCCCCTGCAGACTATACAGCTGGTGCAGACTATAGTCCAAAAATTACGGAACTTCGATTCGTTTAAAGAAATTACGAATACTCTTCTCAAAATTCAGGGAGTGCTATTTTTTTTTGCTTTCGCGCTCTTGTTAACACTCGGTACTCATTCAACTCAACAGTGGCAGGCCAACATATTGGGCGAGCATTTTGTTAAAACCTCCAGCGCTTGCAATCATGCAAACACTTTCAGTAAGCACAAAGCCATAGCAGAAAAAAAAAGAATTGCTCAGGAACAGGCGTGCGTGAAGACTAACCAGCTTATTACGCTCCAGGAATTAAAGTACTTCTTGCCCCTAAAAACAGCACCAGGCCCAGGCAACTCTCACTGTACACATTGCTTGCACATCTCTAGGACGCTGCTGCCGTAGAGGCCCAGTTATAATGTAAGAAAAGAACAGTAGCGCAACCAAGACGAACACAAGAGAGGACCACACAGGTTGCGCTACTGTTCTTTTCTTACAACATGCACCATCTAGCCCAACAAAAAGTTCTTCTAGAGGCCCAGTTAGAATTCTTCAACAAAATATGGGTAAATGGTTAACTACCCGAGGTGGTGAAATCATTTATATAGTGCCGTTTTTGAAACATGGGAAAACCACAAACGTGCCCTACAAGTTACAGGCCCATAACCTTTCCAGCTGTCTTCAAAAATAATTTTTACGTGTTCTATCAGACTATGACCTTCGTTCTTGACTTCTGGTGACTTCGGTGTTGATCAGTGCGGGTTAAAAAAAGTATTCTTGACAATAGATCACCTGCTCTGCCTCGAATATACGATCTTGGAGGCGTTCATACCTAAATAGCACTGGCGGCTGTCTTTTTTGATCTGGTGAAGGCGAACGTCTCCACATGGAGGAGCAGCGGCCTCCGGGACCAACGATACCTACGCATCCGAGGCAGTATGCTGAACTGTTCGAGCGACTTGCTGTTCGAAAGCTTACTTCCTGTCCGACCCCCATACAACCATTTAATAGTAATTTCTCCAGGAGATTGCAGTTCCCGAGGGTTGTATTCTAAGCACTGTGCTTTTAATCGTGAGCCCGCATCCTAGCCCGCGTGTATCTGCGGTGGGACCTAGGTGGGCTGCCCAGTCTGTTTAAGCCCATGTCTAGCCGACGAGGGACCCATTCGGGCACGAAGTGGGCAGCCCCAGCGTTTTGTGTCAGCATTGCACCCACGGGGGACCCCTGTCGGTTTATTGCGGTCAGCCACCAGCCCTCATTGCCCATGTCGGACCCGCATGGGCCCGCCACCTTGTGCTACTGGGGGATGGACTTGGTACAGAAAATAATTTCAAACTCTATAATGTATGCAGTTCATGTTAACCTCCAGAAAGCATGCTCGTCGTCCCGCATATCAACTTGCGAGAGATATATGGAAATTGCGATTATAAAATCGGCTACTTCGGCAGACAGATATGAAGTTTTCTGCACAAAGAAGAGTGGCTCCCCTGTTCTTGCTTAAAAAAAGAAACGTTACTTATGCGTTTTCAACGGCGGTTCTCCAACTTTTTTACATGGTTTTTGTTATTCGAGCTATGTAGATCTGACTTTGTGCGCTCAAGATCTGGTGTCTGACGTGGGGTGGGCCACAGACATAGAGAATCGCGGAAGTGATGATTATTCGATACCGCTAAATCAACTTAGCTTACGATGTCAGGTGCTCGACGTAAATCCAAACTTCCCACTTGCGAAGCTTTTCGTCACAATGTAACTCAACAAGTTACCATGGACAGAGTATTGACGACTTCACTTCGCTGGTGCAAGATAGCCTGAGTTGTTGCACCAAGGAAGTCCCCATAACTGATGAGTTCACAAGTTTTGATAGTATGAGCCACTGAGGGCATTTCGAAGAACCTGCCCACCCAATAGTGCGCAAATTGCCCACCGCAGTAGGTGGCAGTCAAATTAATGATGGCTCACTCGGGAAGAGCAACCTGGACCGTACAAGGGCCACCGCTGGGAGCACCTGCCATCGCAGGGCGGTGGCGCATCGCTTAACCGCTGTACCACTGCGCCAGAATGGTATGAGGACTCCCACGGATCAATAAGTGTGAAGTAGAGAATTGAGTAAATGGAGAATACCTAAGTAATTTTCGAATCGCTGATGACATTGCCTTGCTATAAGTCACTCAGGACATGAACTTCAAAGGATATCAACGAATTAGACAGGCAGAGCAGAACGATGGGGCCAAAAATTGACATGCAGAAAACAAAAGTAATGTTCACCACCCTAGCAAGGGAACAGCAGTTAGCAATTGGTAGCGAGGTGCTGGAATTAGTTGGAGAACAAATCTAATTATGACAGGTAATGAGATCCCGATCATGAGAGGGAAATAAACAGAATAATCAGACTGGGTTGGAGCGCATATGGCAGATTCTCTCAGATCACGAAAGGCAGTTTACCAATATCCCTCAAGAGCAAAGTATACAACAGCTGTGTCTCACCGGTACTCACCTATGCGGCAGAAACGTGGAGGCTGACAAATAGGGTTCCGCTTAAGTTAAGGACAATGCAGCGAGCTATGGAAAGAACAATGATAGGTGTAACGCTAACAGATAGGAAGCGGGCGGTGTAGGTGAGAGAAAAAACGCGCGTTAATGATATCCTAGTTGAAATCAAGAGGAAGAAATGGGCTTGGGCAGGGCATGTAATGCGAAGGCAAGGCAACCGCTAACGGTAACGGAGTGGATCCCAAGAGAAGGCAAGCGTAGCAGAGGGCGGTAGAAAGTTAGGTGGGCGGATGAGATTAAGAAATTTGCGGGAATACGGTGCCGCAACTGGCGAGGGACGGGGTTATTTGGAGAGGAGACATGGGAGAGGTTTTTGCCCTGCAGTGGGCGTGGTCACGCTGATGATGATGATGATATATCGGAATTAACTCTTTACGCTACCGCGTCGTAGCGTTAAGGCGTAGATTAAGTGTCTCCTCCAATTTTTGTTTTGCGGTTGTTTTCTTGTCACTGGCCACTGTTGCTCTCTCAGTTTGTATCAGTCAGTCATATTAAGAGAGCTATCTGGCAAAATATAAGAGGATTTGCAAATCTTAATCTGACTACTTCTAATGACTGACTGCTTTTCTTAATGCAAACTAATTGTACTTAGCATAGAATCACATAGACGCACTCGAAGCTATTCACATTTACGATGAGAGTAAAATACTTGCCACGTGGAATAACGAATTATAATGCATGAATGAGTTGTTCCCATTATTGTTGCTTCGTATTCGTAAAATGCCGCTAAGTGTTTGCATAAAACTGATTAAGAGTCCATTGCTTGCTAATGGAAATTTAATTAGTTCGTTCATCAATTGAAAAGTGCATTTTTTTCTTTTATATGTAAAATTCTTTAACCAAAAAATTCAAATTACCGCCTTCACCCAATATGCTGATCTGGGTGCCCTAGGGAGTTGCGAAAGTGGTCAGGAGGCGCACGTCGTCACACTGCATAGAAGAGAAGAAAGGAAATCAACCGAAATATTTATGAAAAAAAAACACAAAAAATTGCTTCGCTGACATCTCACTGCGTTATTTCGGGCATTCTTTTTGCAATCTCCGTGCCTACGGCGAAGCCTGCCGAACCCTCGGCACGGTATGGAAGATGCGCGGTTGCTGCATTTTATTCTAGCGAACTGGGAGCAAGATCCCTCGGTCAGGTGTGGGTCTGACATGCAAACCGCCGCCACGGTTTCGCCAGACAGTGCTGGCTCCAAAGAGTTCTATGTAATGTTGCCTCTAGTAATTGCTCCTACTCTAACATGAATATGGCTATGAAAAGATATATCCAGGGTTCTGTGAAATGCCACTCACCCACATCGACGGGGAAAAGCAGCCGAGATCCCCTTTCGGGGATGAGCCTGCTGCCTCCCATCAGACTTCCGCGTCGGTGCACACCCAGCGTATTTGTTGTGGTGGTGGCAGCAGCTGTTGCGACCGTTCCTGGAGCAGTTGTTTTGCGTGGATTAACCATGGCGCAGGTGGACGTCCGAGGAACGGGAAACAGAGGTGTCGCTGCACGGGCGCCGGTCAGCCGAGCCAGGGCCGTTGGCTGCAAAGACACGTGCCGAGACGTACTATACTGCAGCGCCAATTGGAGGTAAAAAAGGAAAATGCGCAGAGCAAACACTCGCGTCTCAAACGTGGAACATTATCTAAGCGGCAGAAAAGGAGCAAACAATCTCGCCATTATTTTTTGTTTTGAGAAGAGCCTTGGTCGGGGAGGTGCTATATTATAACATAGGAACTACTGCGGTAAGAATAACCAAATAATTGCACTATGTCTTCAGTGTGCTCGAAGGTCGACTCTAATGTACGCATGAAACCTTTCGGATGCATGTAAAATAAATGACGCTGCTTTCCTGCAGCGTGAATCTCGCCAGGATATAAACTGCCTTTGTACTGTGGACCCTTTTAAAGTCGCCTCCTCAGCCGTCTTAGTTGACATTCTACGGAGTGACGTGTGCGGTGCAAACTGCATTTTCACTGGATATAGAGGAACGTTTTTACTCGGTGCCGCACGATGAACTGTTCATTGCTGTGAGAGAGTGTATCGAAGAGGCGGATGACGTGTCTTTTCAGAATTCATGTGGTGTTAGTATTGAATCATTTCTGGAACTCTTGGCCCTGTACCTCAATTCTACAATCATAAGCTACAAAGAACATTTCTATGTCCAGAAACGTGGGATATGCATTGGCTCAAGTGTCGCCCCTGTGCTATGTGAAATTTTTCTTGCCAAGTTTGGACGTTTGCTTCAGTCTCAGTTGAACGATGAGCGCGTTGTATGTGTCTTTAGATATGTAGATGATTTCCGTGTTCCTCTCAACCTTTCTTCTAGAGATGACTTGAGTGTAGTTGCAGACTCGATTTTAACCCGATTCAAAGGTATCATGAAGTCACTGAATTTTTCCATAGAACTTCCGGCTCACGATTCCATTCAGTTTTTAGATATTCACCTGTATTTCAATTCTGTTGGTCATTTTTGCTGGGCTTACGAGCCACGGTCCAAGAAAGCGCTTCTACCTTACGACTCTTCTCATTCGAAGCTCATTAAGCGAGGCAAAGCAGCCACATGTCTCAGGTCGGCGCTCCTCAAGTCATGTCCGCACAAAGTTGGTAGTAGTTTTGACAACCAGGTTCGAAGACTTAAAGAAGCAGGCTTTCCTCGCGATGTTCTTGTGGCTGTCGCAGAAACTCTAAAGAAAAAGTTGCACAAAGCAAGAGAACACACACAGTTATCTAAGATAAATGCACCCGGACAACAGAAAAGGAAGTTTGAAGTTATGCCCTATGTACACAGGCTCTCGCACAACTTGAAGAGAGTGGCAGCAAAATTTGGTATTATTGTAGTTTTTTCAGCTCCCCTCAAGCTTGCAAAGCTTTGCGCTCTGGCAGGTCATGACAGCGCCAAGAATTCAGGGTGTAGCACAAAACACAAGAAGCCACACGTCTCATGCGCCACAGATATTGTTTATCAGATCGCTCTACGCTGCGAGAGTGTGTACATTGGGCAGACGGGCAGATGTCTAAACATGAGGCTGAGTGAACATGCATCTTCGCTTCGTCAGCAAACTGATGAGCACTTGCAAGCTGATGAGGTTGCTTTCCCTCTTTGAACCGCACGAAGATTTTAGGAAGGGGTAAAGATCAATTGGCGAGGGAAATCCTGGAAGCTCATGAAATATCACAACGCGGTAATGACACGTGCATTAGCACACCATCTACTTATCTAATGGAAAAAGAAATAAACTTTTTTAGACGCACTTAATGTTTGTAAACAGTTTCATGACCGGTGGCTATTCTACACCTTTTCATCTCTTTTTCTTCTTTTTCTTTTACCGGTTTTTTCTAGTTTATCACAGTTTTGTCATTCTTTCAAGTTTGCGCATGCGTGTCTTTGATCGAGAAGGGATGTGTCTTTCGTTTATCGATTTCATTCAGTTGTAAGTTGTAGCCCCGTCCTGTCCTCATCTTTCTGTGTCCTGTTTTCAACGCTACGTTTGTTCGTTCAGATTATAAACTAGGACTATGGTGGTCGCAATAAGAGTATGACGGGATAGCGTTTTTTTTTAAATTTTTTCTTTATTCTCAGAAACAGTACACAAACTGTTAATGTCCATATAATGTCCATAATAATGTCCATATAAGCAAAATTGGTGATTCTGTGTTTAACATTAACATATCCCTGGGAGTCCTCATACCAGTCTTAGTGCACTGGTGAAGCGTTTCAGCGATTCGCCACTGCACCGGCAGGGGGCTGCGTCAAACACAGCCGCCGATGGGGCTTGTGAGACCCAGGTTACCCTTCCCGAACAATCTCTTGCGATCGATGATTAATTTGAGTGCCACCTGCCGGGTGCGCTCTTTCCTCAGAATCCCGCGTGCAGTTTGTGGTAACGTCACCTGATAGCGTGAGCGAGCTGGACCCCCTAGAAACTGCGTTGCTTCTCTGGGGATCCCTGGGGACTGTTTCACTACCTTACGCTTAGAGTATAATTAGTCTTTATTTTATATTAGTTTTATTATCTAAGCTTTAGAGTACTATAGGGTTATATGCATGTTAATTTCTATTTCCGCAGTGCAGTCCTACGCATGGCTTCCATTTTCGTGTACCCGTTTAGAACACGGGCGTTTTAGTGCCCATTCGCAAACCTCGGTACTAAAACCTGTAAAGGAAGCGTAAACTAACTAAACGGGCAGCCGAAACCGATGAAGAGCAGGAGCTTCGAATGCGAAGGAAAGACGCATAACTGGCCTCCTGGGACAGTGGACAACTCATTCGCGCTTTAAGCCACGTAGAGGTAGTGACAGACGTGCGATGCACGCGTTGGAATTCACAACGGTGTGGCAGAAACACGGCACTGAAGCCATAGGCCGTCGGCGTTCAGTGTGTTCACTGGCGTTGCGTTGAAGACGTTTCAGACTGCGATGATTTTGAAGCAAGGAAAGGCGCATAACTGGCTCTCTGGGCCAGTGGACACATCAATCGCGCTTTGAAGTACGTGGCCGTCGTGAGAGAGGTTTCGGTTGCTTGTGCTTGCGCTGACAGCGTTCTGGCAGACATGCGGCACTGCAGCATTAGGCCGCAGCGTGACTTCCCGCTGGTGGTTCAAGCGTGACTTTTGCTTGAATAACCAGGGTTAGCTCAGCTGTCTCAGCCATTTTTTTCCCGTTCGTCAACGATCGCACACAAAATGTTTAAACCTCACGTAATCTGGCCAAGAACCTATTGTCTCTCTCTGAAAGTTTCGTACTATCTCTACAAGGTACTGCTGCGTCATGTCAGCCGTCCATTCTCGTAACTGCGGGTATCAGTACTACATATCGTCCTCTAAATTTGATGGGGCCTCCTAGGTGCCATCTGTCCCCTTCCTCGTTGCCTTCATCTATGTTATGTACAGGCTGTGGCGAGGCTTCCTATCTGTCTGCACGCCGATCAGAATTCGTAGAAGTTTTCGTAATTGTGCATGACGTGTTCCTCGAGTAGCACTTCTCCCATCGCACAGCTGGCCAATGCCAACCTGTGCCGCATCAGGCTAAATACAGAAACATTAATATTCACAAAAAATTCAGGGGGCACTTTGACTGTCTAAAGTGCGTAGAGGCGAAAGCGTTTTCCGCCCCACTTTCGCTGCTTCTGTGGCACTGGTGGCGTCACATATAATCCAGTACTAATTACTAATTGATGACAAATCACTAATTAATGCTTAATTACTGATTAATGCCTGAATACTAATTCACTGCCAATTAATGACGCTTAAGTTTCGCCTTTACGAGTGGAACGCGACAGCGTGTTGTGGCGCTGCCAGGGAGTCCACGGAACGCCACCACCCGTTCGGCGCGATGCCTTGCCCTTTGAACGCAACGCTTTTTGAGGAAAGGAAATGGCGCAGTAATTTTCTGTCATCTCGGTGGACACCTGAATCGCACCGTAGAGGAAGGGATGAAGTGAGAGTGAAAGAAGACAAAGAGGGCGCGTAATGAAGAAAATGAAAATTGTATTTGAGGAAAGGAAATTACGCAGGAACTGTCTCGCATATCTCGATGGACAGCCGTCAAAATTCGGGGAGCACTTTTTGACCTAAAGTGTGGTCACTGATGTGTGGTTAAGATGTTAAGCTTCGCCTCTAATAGTGGAACGCGATAGCGTCTTGCAACGCTGCCAGGGAGTCCATAGAACGCCATCGCCCATTCGGTTCTACGCCTCGCTCGTCGGTAAATTGGTTTTTGAGGAAAGGAAATCTATTTGTCTCATACCTCGGTGGACACCTAAACCTCTCTAGGAGGAAAGGGAGGAGGATGGGAGTGAGCGAAGACACCGTTTTCACTAGACGCGCCTTTGTTCATACCAAACTATCGCGCTGGCATGGCGGAGTGGATGGCATGCTCGTCTCGCACGCCGAAGACCGGGGTTCGATTCCCGAGCTCGACCAATTTTCCACTCGGTTTCATTTATTTATATGGCCTGACTAGAAAAGTTATTATGCTAATTGGGTAATTAAGCAATTAACTAAGCTCAGTCCCATTTGGAGCATCACTATACCATCCCTTCAATTTGTTGCATGGTTACTAGCCAAAGTACAATTGGCCCCGTTTGAAATTCGCGCACTGTGACGTCACGACCATTTCGACCAACTGAAAAGCGTGGCATTTCTGTCGACAACTGCTGCTTACAACGATGAGACATTAAAGGCTTTCGCCTTAAAAAGCAAGCGCATGCTTTTCGATCGAACCACTGAAAGAGCAGCGAGCCCATCAGCTCCATCAGTAGGTGATGAGAACTTCGATGGCCGGGGTCTCGTGTCGACAAAAGCGAAACTATTTTCAAAGCGCACATTTTTGATGAAAGCTAATATGTCGATATTTCACTGCACTCTGGTTTACACGTTTGGGTTTGTAGAGCAGAACCGTCGGAGCCATATCTTAAAATTTATAGCTTCAAACACAAATGAGTCATCTGCACTGGTGCCGCAGGGTGGCCCAGTGTGTGTCAGCGATTTTGTTCCGTATGGTGAAGTTGTCTGCTGCTACCTTCCAGCCGTAAGGTTGCGTGGGGTCAGCGAACGGTTGATATTTTGGGACTGGCAAGGTCGCTGTAATCACCGCTTGAGAGGAACTGTGCATGATTAGCTTGATGTGTAATCGTCGACGCTGGTGAATCTACTTCACAGAAGCGTAGGCGGCTGCTAATTTACCGGCATTATTGTTAAGGTATCTATTAAGGAGCTTTCATTAGTTACAGACAGGTTTCCTTCTGTTATGTCTGAAGCAAAATGCGTTAGCAATAGCAATAGCTGGCTGGTGTGCTTATTTTTAAGCCGCAGAGCTTTCCGTGGTAGGAACCCGAGTCCCAATAGCTGTGGCTCGCGCTAACGTTCTTGAAAGAAGAATGCATTCGATCGAGGCTGTGTGCTACACTTAAGTAACAATCTGGAGAAAAGTAAACGCACAGAAGAGCAGCGTCCGTAGTCATGCATTACGAGGAAGATTTATAAGATGTGTAGAAATTTTTAAACGTGAGGTTCAGTAATTTCGAGCAAGGGAAGTTAAGACGCGGACCCTGCAAGATGGCTGTATTGCCAGTTTATGCGAATGTCCTATCTTCGAAGTAATTGCCGATTAAAAGATCACAAAAAACGATACAGTTGTCTTAAAGAGGCTCACCCGAGATGTCTTCAATGCCAAAGCACAGTGGTGGTCGCTGGCGAAACGGCTGACGGCTCTGTCAGGCTGCGCGCTCTCCCGTGCATGAAGTCTCGGTGTCCGCTGACATCGAGCTCTGTGGCAGCGGCCGTCGTCCCGTCGGACCGGAACCACGGGTCCGTGGCCGAGCTCGATGAGCGGTGACCACCCAGATGACCGTTTCGCAAAGGCCACGCCTCGGCCGGAGTTCCAGATGCAAGAGGCGGCGAATCCTTCCTCGACGGCGCCACGCCAACACGCTGGAGTCAGGATACCCGGAGGTGCAGGTGGCGTTGCGAGACGTGGCCTAGGTGGAGTGAAGGAGTTCATGGCTTCCGGTTTCGTGAGAAGGAACGCTGGACCTAGCGCCTACATTAGAACCTTCGAACGCTGGAGACAGATGATGATGATGATATCCTCGGGCTGAATGGCACGCAGAACGAGCGCGCACGAGAGATTTGCACTCAGCTTCCTCTTCTTCGTGGTATTCCCGCGAGGAACAGAACCGGACGGCCGCTTCTGCAGCGCTATGATGCGCGAGGCGTAACTGACGCGTCCAGCGCAGAGAGCATGGGGCGGAACTGAGAAGAGATTTTTCGGCTACTGCACAAAACAAAACAACCTGTTTGCTTATTGCGTCAGCTGTGCTGGCACCACTCATTTTTGTTTTTAAAATTAGCTTCATCCTCGCAAGGGCTTTCATTTTGGCTTTCTCTAGGCAATATAACTAATGGCACTTTATCATCCTAACTTCTTTTAATGCGCTACAAATTATTCTGAAAGTTGAGAAAATGGGGGAGTTAACGTCCCGAAGCGACACATGTGCCATGAAGGACCACGTAGGGGAGGGCTACTGATCCTTTAAGAGCAGCTGGCATTCCTAAACGTTCCCTGACATCTCACAGCACACGGGCATTTTAATGCGAAAGCAGTACCAGTCCATTACTAGAAACGCCTGCAGCGTGTGGGTTCTCGCAGATGGTACAGAAAATCCGAGTGGTCAGGAAGCAAAATATGGTGACGTCATCAAGCGGCCGTAGGACGCATACAGCAAGCCAAGCACTATGACTTTAGGCAATCATATACATCTCGTTCATCTATATATACCCCCCCCCCCCCCCCCCCCCCCCGCTGGCTAACCTTAATGTGGCGTCAGTTTTCTCGACTGTTTTCGTGCCAAAATTGTGCCCGATGGCTGGTCGTACAGAGTTCCAGGTGGTGTCATACGATTTCTCTTTGCATATGGTTTCGATATGCTAGTAAAGTTGCAGGCTACCTTGGCACAGGTATTCGTCCGACGACTTATCCACCTTCAGTAGTATGCAAATTACCGACTCTTTACCTCTTCCGTTTAAGGTGCGGTTGAGGTGTACAGCGTTACCTGAGAGAGCCACTGCACCATTTCCTTTCCTCAAAAACCAATTTTCGTATCAAAGTTTTGACGCAAGCGTTCTTCGTACACGGTTGCGGGTGGTGGAATGCGATTTCTCGTTGCATATAGCATGCGTTTCTTATTTACGTTTAATATGGCTTTTCCTTTTATGTTCTTGAAAACGGAGTGTCTTAGTTTTCTGTTCCTTCTGTATCAGATTTTCGCAGCTAGGCCGGCGGGTGATGTCGTTTGCTTTCGTCTTTCGGTTTCTGAGTCTGCGAAAATGGCACCGCTATCTCCTACTTGCTTGTTTTCTTCGCCCACTGCGGCTTCAAAAACATATCCTGCTTGCCTATTCTCCAAGCTGAAGCCGAAGAAAATTTCGAAAGACTGCAAGCAGGTGATTGTAAACGTTTACTCTAGCGTAAGGAAGCGCTTCCCGGAGAAGACTGTGCGTGCAGTTCTCGAAACTGTGGGCAAGATGACCGGGATGAGCCCTCGGACAGTTGCGAGGTTCAAGAGAGAAGGTCTCCCTACTGGAATAAGATACCGCGAAAACAACCTAGCAAGGTGACAATATCTAGCTCTCTCAGTGTTAAATACGACCACTGCACTCAACGCCATCCGACTCAAGTTACATCGTATGTGTGCCGAACACTACACTGCCTTTTCCCTTCGAAACAAGTAAACAGCGCTGTGTTTTTCAAAGTAGGTATTAGAGTTTGACAGTTTCGAGTTTTTATCTAATGAATCTTTTAACAAAATGAAAAAATATATGTAAAAAATAGACAGCCAAACCGGGAGTCGAACCTTGGCCCCTTATGAAACGAACAGACAGGCGCGCGCTTCGTACCACTCAGCCACGACGCAACGCGGACGAATACATTTCACTTACTTTTAGCAGCGGACTACTTTCGTACCATTCGAAGCGTTGACTGCTATGTATGAAACGGAGTGTAGAAACACGGCCGCCGCGGCCAGTCAAAGTCGCGACATACGGATAAGCAGCCGGACATTAAAGCCACTGAGCCAGCGTGACGGGTGAGCTACAGTTTTATTCTGGGCGCATAATTTACTGCAGTGGGCACTCACTCTGACCCTCAGCGCGCAAAGAGAGCAGGGAGATAACATGCAAGGAAAAGGACGTGAACTCCTCCCGACTTTCGTCTGGGTGGCTACTCTGCACTAGGCCAGACGGTATGTGCTCAGGCCTGACGAAAAACCCGTCCCTTACTCGGCCAGTGAGGTGTGCTTGTCGGAAAATGCGGTGATTCGCTGAGTCCAGGTGGGTTCAGAGCTTTTCAATTTTCGAACTTTGGACCTGAGACTAGGAGGACGGTCTTAGCTCGGGCCTCTTCGTCGAGAGGTTCTTGCACAACTCCTGGTGCCTCATTGCTTGGTGAGGTCAAGTATGTTGAAGGTATTCAAATGCCAAATATAGCGGCAAGGAAGAAAATGGCCCAGTAATATGTGGGCGAGCAAAAAATAGGTAGGGTTTCATGTATTTTAATTCGGTGCGCTGCGGTGCTCTTCTTCCGCTGTGGTGATAGTGAAAGAAAAAAAAGAACTTTATAACCTTTTTAATGCCGGAAGAAACAAGTGGCCGGACTCTTCAGTTCAGGATTCCGGTGGCTTGAGCTGATGTCTGGACTGTCGGGTGCTCTGTCGGTGGTCCTCGAGAGCACTGCTGATGAGGGTTGCCTCCCTCTGTGTGTCGTGTGTAGATGAGATGTCGGACAACTCATATCAACTTTGATGTAATCTGCAACGCGAAGTCTCGTTCGACAAAAATCCTCGTAGCGTACTGCTCTACTGAGACTCGTGCCGTTGCATACCTCTCTCTGCGTTGCGGGCGCGTCAGTATAATATTTTCACATGGCGTAGTAAGGGGTGAAAAGGCTGGCATGGTATGGATTGGCGTGATATGTAGGGTTTAACGTCTCAATCCTGGACATGGGCTATGAGAGGCGAAGTAGTGGGCAGGTCTGGTTTAGTTTTCAAGCCCTGCGGTTATTTACCACGCACTTATATCAAGCCTCGTATGGGAGCCTTTGAACTTCGTCTCCATCAAAATGCGGCTCGGGTTCGATCCCGCGATCTTGGGGTCAGCAGCCGATCTCCATAGCCATTAAGCCACTGCGACAGGTTTAGTGTTTGCCTAGAACCATGAAGCGCTTACTGGTAATCCTTAGAAGGTAAAACCTGAGCATACAGTACATGTGCGTAAGCATTTTAGTTCGTTTCAATGAATATTTTGTTGAAATGGATCATTTTTATCGATATCACTGCACTACAATCAAAATACAATTACTTGTATAACTGTGTTTTTTTTTTAAAAAGAGGAAGTTTTCTCTGCATGTGTCTTTAGCACCATGACAGCCCGCACTCTAAAAAAAAATGTGTGATCTTAGTCTTTTGGGGGTGAATAACTTGTAGCTGAGCTGACATCTTTTAAGGGGTAAGGTTACTCTGCGTTTTGGAGACTAAGTATTTATGCTCTTGCACACAGTGCAATGTTACGCTTCTAATAGCATAAACTTGCATTGCCATAAGAAGAGTAACTTTGAGCAGGATAGGTACAATATTCCGTCTTTCTAAGCATAAACATATCCTAGCTTGAAAGGTTCAAGTTTGCACCTGTAGCAGGTAAATTTATGCTACATCTAGAAGTGCAAAGTTACTTTGGCAAAGACTAAACTTATTCCATCATAAACAGAGCAAAGTTTGCCCCCTGTGGTGCAAGCATATACCCTCACATGATGTATAAAGTCACCATTCTTGTGGTACAAGCTAACGCCGAACAGCGTCACCGTAACCTGCCCACCCGGTAGTACGCAAACTGCCTAGCGCAGCAGGTGGCAGTCAAATTAATGATTTCTCACTCGGGAGGAGCCACCTGGACCGTACAAGGGTCACCGCTGAGAGCAGTCGCGCATCGCTTAACATCTTTACAACTGCTCCAGGAAGAGAATGAGGACTCGCACGGATCTAAGAGTATGAAGTAGAGAACGAGCTGTATATACGGGAACTAACTCTTTACGCTACCGCGTCGCACCCTTTAGGTGGAGCCAAGCGCTCCTCGAATTTTTATTTTGCGGTTGTGTTCTTGTCTCTTGCCACTGTTGCTCTCTCAATTGTTATCAGTGAGACATATTAGGACAGCAATCTGGCAAAATATAAGATAATTTACAAATCTTACTTTTGCGAATTTTAATGAGTGACTGCGTTTTTCATCTCATTAAATCAATCAAATAGTGATTTTTCATTGAGGGAATATGAAAATTGTGCTTTGTTGCAGCAACGAAACGATTTAATATAAACTAATCGTACTTAGGACAGAATCACATAGCAGCACTCGAAGATATTCACATTTACAATTAGAGTAAAATACTTGCCACGTGGAATAACGAATTAGAATGCATGAATGAGTTGTTCCCATTATTGTTGCTTCGTATTCGTAAATTGCCGCTAAGTATTTGCATAAAACTGACAGAAGAGTCCATTGCTTCCTAATGGAAATTTAATTAGTTCGTTCACCAATTGAAAGGTCATTTTTTTTCTTTTATATGTAAAATTCTTGAACCAAAAAATTCAAAGTACCGCCTTCACCCAATAAGTTCATCCGGGTGCCGTAGGGAGCGGCGAAAGCGGTCAGGAGGCGCACTTCCTCACACTGCATAGAAGAGAGGAAAGGACATGAGCCCAAATATTTATGAAAAAAAAAACACAGAAAAAATTGCTTCGCTGACATCTCATTGCGTTATTTCGGACATTATTTTTGCAATCCCCGTGCCTACGGCGAAGCATGCCGAACCCTCGGCACGGTATGGAAGATGCGCCGTTGCTGCATTTTATTCTAGGGAACTGGCAGCAAGATCCCTCGGTCGGGTGTGGGTCCGACGTGCAAAGCGCCTCCATGGCTTCGCTAGACAGTGCTGGCTCCAAAGAGTTCTATGTAGTGTTCCCTCTAGTAATTGCTCCTACTCTAACATGAATATGGCTATGAAATGATATATCCAGGGTTCTGTGAAATGCCACTCACCGAGATCGACGGGGAAAAGCAGCCGAGATCCCCGTTCGGGGATGAGCCTGCTGCCTCCCATCAGACTTCCTCGTCGGTGCACGTCCAGCGTGTTGGCTGTGGTGGTGGCAGCAGCGGTTGCGACCGTTCCTGGAGCAGTTGTTTGTCGCGGATTCACCACGGCGCAGGTAGACGTCCGAGGAACGGAAAACAGACGTCTCGCTGCTCTGGCGCCGGTCAGCCGAGCCTGGGCCGTTGGCTGCATAAGACACATGCAGAGATAAACTATACTGCAGCGCCACTTGGAGGAAAAAAAGAAAAATGCGCAGAGCAAACACTCGTGTCTCAAACGCAGAACATTATCTAAGTGGCAAAAGAGAAGCGCACAATCTCGCCATTCTTTTTTGTTTTGAGAAGAGCCTTGGTCGGGGAGGTGCTATATTAGAACATAGGAACTACTACGATAAGAATAACCAAATAATTGCACTGTGTCTTCAGTGTGCTTGAAGGTCGACTCTAATGTACGCATGAAATCTTTCGGATGCATGAAAAAAAAAATGACGCTGCTTTCCTGCAGCCTGCAACTCGCCAGGATATAAACTAGGACTGCGGTGGTCGCTTTAAGAGCATGACGGGATAGCGTTAACGGGTTAATGTCCATAGAAGCAAAATTAGTCGTCATCTGCTTAACAATCACATATCCCTGGGAGTCCTCATACCAGTCTTGGTGCAGTGGTGCAGCGTTTCAGCGAATCGCCACTGGCCCGGCAGGGGGCTGCGTCAAACACAGCCGCCGGTGGGGCTTGTGACACCCAGGTTACCCTTCCCGAACAATCCCTTGCGATCAATAATTAATTTGAGTGCCACCTGCAGGGTGGGCACTTACATCAGAATCCCGTGTGCAGTTTGTGATAACGTCACATGACAGCGTGAGCGAGCTGGACCACCTAGAAACTGCGTTGCTTCTCTGGGGATCTCTGGGGACTGCTTCACTACCTTACGCTTAGAGCATAATTAGTCTTTATTTTATATTACTTTTATTATCTAAGCTTTAGTGTACTATAGGGATATATGCATGTTAATTTCTATTTCCGCAGTGGAGTCCTACGCATGGCTTCGATTTTCGTGTACCCGTTTAAAACACGGGCGTTTTATTGCCCATTCGCAAACCTCGGTACTAAAACCTGTAAAGGAAGCGTAAAGTAACTAAACGGGCTGCCAAAACCGATGAAGAGCAGTAGCTTCGAATGCGAAGAAAAGACGCATAACTGGCCTCCAGGGACAGTGGACAACTCAGTCGCGCTTTAAGCCACGTAGCGGTAGTGACAGATATGCGATGCATGCGTTGGCATTCACAACGGTGGGGCAGAAACACGGTACTGAAGCCATAGGCCGTGGGCGTTCAGTGTGTTCACTGGCGTTGCGTTGAAAACGTTTTAGACTGCGATGATTTTTAAGAAAAGAAGGGCGCATAACTGGCTCCCTGGGCCAGTGGACACCTCAATCGCGCTTTGAAGTACGTGGCCGTGGTGAGAGAGGTTTCAGGTTTCAGTTGCTTGTGCTGGCGCTGACAGCGTTCTCGCAGACACGCCACACTGCAGCATTAGGCCGCAGCGCGACTTCACGCTGGTGTTTCAGGCGTGACTTTCGCTTTCATAACCAGAGTTAGCTGAATTGAGTCTCAGCCATTTTTTTCCCGTTCGTCAACGATCGCTCACAAATTGTTTAAACCGCACGTAATGTAGCCGAGAACCTATTCTCTCTGAAGGTTTCGTACTATCCGTACAAAGTACGGCTGGGTCATGTGAGCCGTCCATTCCCTTAACTACGGATGTGAGTACTACAGATCGTCCTATAAATTTGACCGTGGCGCCTAGGTGCCATCTGTCCACTTTTCTCGTTGAATTCGTCTATGTTATGTACACGCTGTGGCGAGGCTTCCTATCTGTTTGCACGCCAATAACAATTCGCAGAAGTTTTCGTAATTGTGCATGACGTGTTCCTGGAGTAGCACTTCTCCCATCGCACAGCTGGTCGATGCCAACCTGTGCCGCATCAGGCTAAATACAGAAACATTAATATTCAGAAAAAGCAAGCGCATGCTCCTCGATCAAGCCACTGAAAGAGAAGCGAGCCCATCAGCTCCATCAGTGGGTGATGGGAACTTCGATGGCCGTGGTCTCGTGTCGACAAAAGCGAAACTACTTGCACAGCGCACATTTTCGATCAAAGCTAATATTATGTCGATATTTCACTGCACTCTGGTTTACACGTTTGGGTTTGTTGAGCAGAACCGTCTGAGCCATATCTTAAAATTTATAGCTTCAAACACTAATGAGTCATCTGCACTGATGCCGCACGGTGGCCCAGTGTGTGTCAGCGATTTTGTTCCGTAAGGTGAAGTTCTCTGCTACTACCTTCAAGCCGTAAGGTTGCTTGGGGTCAGCAAACGGTTGATATTTTGGGACTGGCAAGGTCGCTGTAATCACCGCTTGAGAGGAACTGCGCATGATTAGCTTGATGTGTAATCGTCGACGCTGGTGAATCTACTTCACAGAAGCGTAGGCGGCTGTTAATTTACCGGCATTATTGTTAAGGTATCTATTAAGGTGCTTTCATTAGTTACAGACAGGTTTCCTTCTGTTATGTCTGAAGCAAAATGCGTTGGCAATAGCAATAGCTGGCTGGTGTGCTTATTTTTAAGCCGCAGAGCTTTCCGTGGTAGGAACCCGAGTCCCAATAACTGTGGCTCGCGCTAACGTTGTTGAAAGAAGAATGCATTCGATCGAGGCTGTGTCATACACTTAAGTAACAATCTGGAGAAAAGTAAACGCAAAGAAGAGCAGCGTCCGTAGTCATGCATTACGAGGAAGATTTATAACATGTGCAGAAATTTTTAAACGTGAGGTTCATTAATTTCGAGCGCGGGAACTTAAGACGCGGACCCCGGAAGATGGCTGTATTGCCAGTTTATGCGAATGTGCTATCTTCGAAGTAACTGTCGATTAAAAGATCACAAAAAATGATACAGGTGTCTTAAAGAGGCTCACCCGAGATGTCTTCAATGCCAAAGCACAGTGGTGGTCGCTGGCGAAACGGCTGATGGCTCTGTCAGGCTGCGAGCTCTCCCGTGCATAAAGACTCGGTGTCCACTGACATCGAGCTCTGTGGCAGCGGCCGTCGTCCCGTCTGACCGGAACCATGGGTCCGTGGCCGAGCTCGATGACCGGTGACCACCCAGATGACCGTTTCGCAAAGGCCGCGCCTCGGCCGGAGTTCCAGATGCAGGAGGCGGCGAATCCTTCCTCGACGGCGCCACGCCAACACGCTGGAGTCAGGATACCCGGAGGTGCAGCCGGCATTGCAAGACGTGGCCTAGGTGGATTGAAGGAGTTCATGGCTTCCGGTTTCGTGAGAAGGAACGCTGGACCTAGCGCCTACGTTAGAACCTTCGAACGCTGGAGAAAGGCAGAACGAGCGCGCCCGAGAGATTTGCACTCAGCTTCCTCTTCTTCGTGGTATTCCCGTGAGGAACAGAACCGGACGGCCGCTTCTGCAGCGCTATGATGCGCGAGGCGTAACTGACGCGTCCAGCGCAGAGAGCATGGAGCGGAACAGAGAAGAGATTTTTCGGCTACTGCAGAAAACAAAACAACCTGTTTGCTTAATGCGTCAGCTGTGCTGGCACCACTCATTTTTGTTTTTAAAATTAGCTTCATCCTCGCAAGGGCTTTCATTTTGGCTTTCTCTAGGCAATATAACTAATGGCACTTTATCATCCTAAGTACTTTTAATGCGCTACAAATTATTCTGAAAGTTGAGAAAATGGGGGAGTTAACGTCCCGAAGCGACACATGTGCCATGAAGGACCACGTAGGGGAGGGCTACTGATCCTTTAAGAGCAGCTGGCATTCCTAAACGTTCCCTGACATCTCACAGCACACGGGCATTTTAATGCGAAAGCAGTACCAGTCCATTACTAGAAACGCCTGCAGCGTGTGGGTTCTCGCAGATGGTACAGAAAATCCGAGCGGTCAGGAAGCAAAATATGGTGACGTCATCAAGCGGCCGTAGGACGCATACAGCAAGCCAAGCACTATTACTTTAGGCAATCATATACATCTCGTTTATCTATATATACCCCCCCGCTGGCTAACCTTAAAGTGGCGTCAGTTTTCTCGACTGTTTTCGTGCCAAAATTGTGGCCGATGGTTGGTCGTACAGAGTTCCAGGTGGTGTCATACGATTTCTGTTTGCATATGGTTTCGATATGCTAGTAAAGTTGCAGGCTACCTTGGCACAGGTATTCGTCCGACAACTTATGCACCTTCAGTAGTATGCCATTTCCGACTCTTTACCTCTTCCGTTTAAGGTGCGGTTGAGGTGTACAGCGTTACCTGAGAGAGCCACTGCACCATTTCCTTTCCTCAAAAACCAATTTTCGTATCAAACTTTTGACGCAAGCGGTGTTCGTACACGGTTGCGGGTGGTGGAATGCGATTTCTCGTTGCATATAGCATACGTTTCTTATTTACGTTTAATATGGCTTTTCCTTTTATGTTCTTGAAAACGGAGTGCCTTAGTTTTCTGGGTTTTTTTTGCGGCTCCTCCTGTATTAGGTTTTCGCAGCTAGGCCGGCGGGTGATGTCGTCTGCTTTCGTCTTTCGGTTTCTGAGTCTGCGAAAATGGCACCGCTATCTCCTACTTGCTTCTTTTCTTCGGCCACGGCGGCTTCAAAAACATATCCTGCTCGCCTATTCTCCAAGCTGAAGTCTAAGAAAATTTCTAAAGACTGCAAGCATGTGATTGTAAACGTTTACTCTAGCGTAAGGAAGCGCTTCCCGGAGAAGACTGTGCGTGCAGTTCTCGAAACTGTGGGCAAGATGACCGGGATGAGCCCTCGGACAGTTGCGAGGTTCAAGAGAGGTCTCTCTACTGGAATAAGGTACCGCAAAAACAACCTAGCAAGGTGACAATATCTAGCTCTCGCAGTGTTAAATACGACCACTGTGCACTCAACGCCATCCGACTCAAGTTACATCGTATGTGTGCCGAACACTACGCTGCCTTTTCCCTTGGAAACAAATAAACAGCGCTGTGTTTTTCAAAGTAGGTATTAGAGTTTGACAGTTTCGAGATTTTATCTAATGAATCTTTTAACAAAATGAAAAAATATATGTAAAAAATAGACAGCCAAACCGGGAGTCGAACCTTGGCCCCTTATGAAACGAACAGACAGGCGCGCGCTTCGTACCACTCAGCCACGACGCAACGCGGACGAATACATTTCACTTACTTTTAGCAGCGGACTACTTTCGTACCTTTCGAAGCGTTGAATGCTATGTATGAAACGGAGTGTAGAAACACGGCCGCCGCGGCCAGTCAAAGTCGCGACATACGGATAAGCAGCCGGACATTAAAGCCACTGAGCCAGCGCGACGGGTGAGCTACAGTTTTATTCTGGGCGCATAATTTACTGCAGTGGGCACTCACTCTGACCCTCAGCGCGCAAAGAGAGCAGTGAGATAACATGCAAGGAAAAAGACGTGAACTCCTCCCGATTTTCGTCTGGGTGGCTACTCTGCGCTAGGCCAGACGGTATGTGCTCAGGCCTGACGAGAAACCCGTCCCTTACTCGGCCAGTGAGGTGTGCTTGTCGGAAAATGCGGTGATTCGCTGAGTCCAGGTGGGTTCAGAGCTTTTCAATTTTCGAACTTTGTACCTGAGGCTAGGAGGATGGTCTTAGCTCGGGCCTCTTCATTGAGAGGTTCTTGCACAACTCCTGGTGCCTCATTGCTTGGTGAGGTCAAGTATGTTGAAGGTATTCAAATGCCAAATATAGCGGCAAGGAAGAAAATGGCCCAGTAATATGTGGGCGAGCAAAAAAATAGGTAGGGTTTCATGTATTTGAATTCGGTGCGCTGCGGTGCTCTTCTTCCGCTCTGGTGATAGTGAAAGAAAAAAAAGAACTTTATAACCTTTTTAATGCCGGAAGAAACAAGTGGCCGGACTCTTCAGTTCAGGACTCCGGTGGCTTGAGCTGATGTCTGGACTGTCGGGTGCTCTGTCGGTGGTCCTCGAGAGCACTGCTGATGACGATTGCCTCCCTCTGTGTGTCGTGTGTAGATGAGATGTCGGACAACTCATATCCACTTTGATGTAATCAGTAACGTGAAGTCTCGTTCGACAAAAATCCTCGTAGCGTACTTCTCTAATGAGACTTGTGCCGTTCCCATACCTCTCTCTGCGTTGCGGGCGCGTCGGTATAATATTTTCACATGGCGTAGTAAGGGGTGACACGTCACGGCATGGTACGGAATTGCGTGGTATGTAGGGTTTAACGTCTCAATGCTGCTGGACATGGGCTATGAGAGGCGAAGTAGTGGGCAGGTCCGGTTTAGTTTTCAAGCCCTGCGGTTATTTACCACGCACTTATATCAAGCCTTGTATCGGAGCCTTTGAACTTCGTCTCCATCAAAATGCGGCTCGGGTTCGATCCCCCGATCTTGGGGTCAGCAGCCGATCTCCATAGCCATTAAGCCACTGCGACAGGTTTAGTGTTTGCTTAGAGCCATGAAGCGCTTACTGGTCATCCTTAGAAGGTAGAACCTGAGCAAACAGTACATGTGCGTAAGTATTGGAGTTCGTTTTAATGAATATTTTGTTGAAATGGATCATTTTTGTCGATATCAGTGCACTACAATCAAAATCCAATTACTTTTATAACTTTGTTTTTTTTTTAAAAAAAGAGGGAGTTTTCTCTGCATGCGTCTGTAGCATCATGACAGCCCACACAATAAAAAAAAATGTATGATCTTCGTCTTTTGGGGTGAATAACTTGTCGCTGAGCTGACATATTTTTAGGGGTAAGGTTACGCTGCGTTTTGGAGACTAAGTATTTATGCTCTTGCACACAGTGCAATGTTTCGCTTCTAATAGCTTAAACTTGCATTGCCATAAGAAGAGTAACTTTGAGCAGGATAGGTACTATATTACGTCTTTCTAAGCATAAACATATTCAAGCATGAAAGGTTCAAGTTTGCACCTGTAGCATGTAAATTTATGCCACATCTAGAAGTGCAAAGTTACTTTGTCAAAGACTAAACTTATACCGTCATAAACAGCGCAACGTTTGCCCCGTGTGGTCCAAGCTTATACCCTCACATGATGTATAAAGTTACCATTCTACTGGTACAATCTAATGCCCAACCGCGTCACCGTAAGCTGCCCACCCGGTAGTGCGCGAACTGCCTACCCCGGCACGTGGCAGTCAAATTAATGATTTCTCACTCGGGAGGAGCCGCCTGGACCGTACAAGGGCCACCGCTGAGAGCACCTGCTATCGCAGGGCAGTCACGCATCGCTTAACATCTCTACAACTGCTCCAAAAAGAGGATGAGGACTCGCATGGATCTAAGAGTATGAAGTAGAGAATGAGCTGTATATACGAGAATTATCTCTTTACGCTACCGCGTCGCACCCTTTAGGTGGAGCCAAGCGCTCCTCGAATTTTTCTTTTGCGGTTGTGTTCTTGTCTCTTGCCACTTTTGCTCTCTCAGTTGGTATCAGGCAGTCGTACTAGGACAACAATTTGTCAAAATATAAGGGAATTTGCAAATCTTACTGTTGCGGATTCTAATGAGTGACTGCGTTTTTCATCTCATTAAATCAAGCAAATAGTAATTTTTCATGGAGGGAATATTAAAATTGGGCTTTTTTGCAGCAACAAAACGACTTAATATAAACTAATCATACTTAGTATAGGATCAGATAGCAGCACTCGAATCTACTCTCACTTTCGATTACAGTAAATTACTTGCCAAGAGGAATAACGAATTATAATGCATGAATGAGTTGTTCCCATTATTGTTGCTGTTATTCGTTAAATGCCGTGAAGTCTTTGCATAAAACTGACAGAAGAGTCCATTGCTTCCTAATAGAAATTTAATTACTTCGTTCATCAATTGAAAAGTCATTTTTTTCTTTTATATGTAAAATTCTTGAACCAAAAAATTCGAAGTACCGCCTTCACCCAATGAGCTCATCTGGGTGCCGTAGGGAGCGGCGAAAGCGGTCAGGAGGCGCACGTTGTCACACTGCATATAAGAGAAGAAAAGAAATCAGCCCAAATATTTATGAAAAAAAAAACAGAAAAAATTGCTTCGCTGACATCTCATTGCGTTATTTTGGACATTATTTTTGCAATCCTCGTGCCTACGGCGAAGCCTGCCGAACCCTCGGCACGGTATGAAAGATGCGCGGTTGCTGCATTTTATTCTAGCGAACTGGCAGCAAGATCCCTCGGTCGTGTCTGGGTCCGACATGCAACGCGCCGACATGGCTTCGCCAGACAGTGCTGGCTCCAAAGAGTTCTATGTAGTGTTCCCTCTAGTAATTGCTCCTACTCTGACATGAATATGGCTATGAAAAGATATATCCAGGGTTCTGTGAAATGCCACTCACCCACATCGACGGGGAAAAGCAGCCGAGATCCCCTTTCGGGGATGAGCCTGCTGCCTCCCATCAGACTTCCGCGTCGGTGCGTATCCAGTGTATTTGTTGTGGTGGTGGCAGCAGCGCTTGCGATAGTTCCTGGAGCAGTTGTTTTTCGTGGATTAACCATGGCGCAGGTGGACGTCCGAGGAACGGGAAACAGAGGTGTCACTGCACGGGCGCCGGTCAGCCGAGCCTGGGCCGTTGGCTGCATAAGAGACGTGCCGAGAGGTACTATACTGTAGCGCCACTTGGAGGTAAAAAAGGAAAATGCGCAGAGCAAACACTCGCGTCTCAAACGTGGAACATTATCTAAGCGGCAAAAAAGGAGCAAACAATCTCGCCATTATTTTTTGTTTTGAGAAGATCCTTGTTCGGGGAGGTGGTATATTAGAACATAGGAACTACTACGATAATAATTACCAAATAATTGCACTGTGTATTCAGTGTGCTCGAAGGTCGACTCTAATGTACGCATGAAATCTTTCGGATGCATGTAAAATAAATGATGGTGCTTTCCTGCAGCGTGAAATTCGCCATGATATAAACTAGGACTATGGTGGTCGCTTTAAGAGTATGAGGGGATAGCGTTTTTTTTAAATTTTTTTCTTAATTTATTCTCAGAAACATTACACAAACTGTTAATGTCCATATAATGTCCATATTAATGTCCTTATAAGGAAAATTGGTGATCCTGTGCTTAACATTAACATATCCCTGGGAGTGCTCATACCAGTCTTGGTGCACTGTTGAAGCGTTTCAGCGATTCGCCACTGCACCGGCAGGGGGCTGCGTCAAACACAGCCGCCGGTGGGGCTTGTGAGACCCAGGTTACCCTTCCCGAACAATCTCTCGCGATCGATGATTAATTTGAGTGCCACCTGCCGGGTGCGCTTTTTCCTCAGAATCCGGTGTGCAGGTTGTGATAACGTCAAATGATTGCGTGAGCGAACTGGACCACCTAGCAACTGCGTTGCTTCTCTGGGGATCTCTGGGGACTGTTTCACTACCGTACGCTTAGAGCATGATTAGTCTTTATTTTATATTACTTTTATCATCTAAGCGTTAGATTACTATAAGGTCATTGCATGTTAATTTCTATTTCCGCAGTGGAGTCCTACGCAAGGATTCCATTTTCGTGTACCCGTTTAGAACACGGCCTTTTTCGCACCCACTAGCAAACCTGGGTACTGAAACCTGTAAAGGAATCGTAAAGTAACTAAGCGGGCAGCCGAAACCGATGAAGAGCAGGAGCTTCGAATGCGAAGGAAAGACACATAACTGGCCTCCTGGGACAGTGGACAACTCATTCGCGCTTTAAGCCACGTAGAGGTAGTGACAGATGTGCGATGCACGCGTTGGAATTCACAACGGTGTGGCAGAAACATGGCACTGAAGCCATAGGCCGTCGGCGTTCAGTGTGTTCACTGGCGTTGCGTTGAAAACGTTTTAGACTGCGATGATTTTGAAGAAAGGAAGGGCGCATAACTGGCTCCCTGGGCCAGCGGACACCTCAATCGCGCTTTGAAGTACGTGGCCGTGGTGAGAGAGGTTTCGGTTGCTTGTGCTGGCGCTGACAGTGTTCTGGCAGACACGCTGCACTGCAGCATTAGGCCGCAGCGTGACTTCCCGCTGGTGGTTCAAGCGTGACTTTCGCTTGAATAACCAGGGTTGGCTCAGCTAAGTCTCAGCCATTTTTTTCCCGTTCGTCAACGATCGCTGACAAAATGTTTAAACCACACGTAATCTGGCCAAGAACCTATTGTCTCTCTCTCTGAAAGTTTCGTACTATCCCTACAAGGTACTGCTGGGTCATGTCAGCCGTCCATTCTCGTAACTGCGGGTATCAGTACTACAGATCGTCGTCTAAATTTGATGGGGCCTCCTAGGTGCCATTTGTCCCCTTTCTCGTTACCTTCATCTATGTTATGTACACGCTGTGGCGAGACTTCCTATCTGTTTGCACGCCAATCACAATTCGCAGAAGTTTTCGTAATTGTGCATGACGTGTTCCTGGAGTAGCACTTCTCCCATCGCACAGCTGGTCGATGCCAACCTGTGCCGCATCAGGCTAAATACAGAAACATTAATATTCACAAAAAGCAAGCGCATGCTTTTCGATCAAAGCACTGAAAGAGAAGCGAGCCCATCAGCTCCATCAGTAGGTGATGAGAACTTCGATGACCGGGGTCTCGTGTCGACTAAAGCGAAACTATTTTCAAAGCGCACATTTTTGACAAAAGCTAATATTATGTCGATATTTCACTGCACTCTGGTTTACACGTTTGGGTTTCTTGAGCAGACCGTCCGAGCCATATCTTAAAATTTACAGCTTCAAACACTAATGAGTCATTTGCACTGGTGTCGCAGGGTGGCCCAGTGTGTGTCAGCGATTTTATTCCGTATGGTGAAGTTGTCTGCTGCTACCTTCCAGCCGTAAGGTTGCGTGGGGTCAGCGAACGGTTGATATTTTGGGACTGGCAAGGTCGCTGTAATCACCGCTTGAGAGGAACTGCGCATGATCAGCTTGATGTGTTATCGTCGACGCTGGTGAATCTACTTCACAGAAGCGTAGGCGGCTGTTAATTTACCGGCATTATTGTTAAGGTATCTATTAAGGCACTTTCATTAGTTACAGACAGGTTTCCTTCTGTTATGTCTGAAGCAAAATGCGTTGGCAATAGCAATAGCTGGCTGGTGTGCTTATTTTTAAGCCGCAGAGCTTTCCGTGGTAGGAACCCGAGTCCCAATAAGTGTGGCTCGCGCTAACGTTGTTGAAAGAAGAATGCATTCGATCGAGGCTGTGTCATACACTTAAGTAACAATCTGGAGAAAAGTAAACGCAAAGAAGAGCAGCGTCCGTAGTCATGCATTACGAGGAAGATTTATAACATGTGCAGAAATTTTTGAACGTGAGGTTCATTAATTTCGAGCGCGGGAACTTAAGACGCGGACCCCGGAAAATGGCTGTATTGCCAGTTTATGCGAATGTGCTATCTTCGAAGTAATTGTCGATTAAAAGATCACAAAAAATGATACAGGTGTCTTAAAGAGGCTCACCCCAGGTGTCTTCAATGCCAAAGCACATAGGTGGTCGCTGGCGAAACGGCTGACGGCTCTGTCAGGCTGCGCGCTCTCCTGTGCATGAAGTCTCGGTGTCCACTGACATCGGGCTCTGTGGCAGCGGCCGTCGTCCCGTCGGACCGGAACCACGAGTCCGTGGCCGAGCTCGATGAGCGGTGACCACCCAGATGACCGTTTCGCAAAGGCCGCGCGTCGGCCGGAGTTCCAGATGCAGGAGGCGGAGAATCCTTCCTCGACGGCGCCACGCCAACACGCTGGAGTCAGGATAACCGGAGGTGCAGGTGGCGTTGCGAGACGTGCTGTAGCTGTAGTCAAGGAGTTCATGGCTTCCGGTTTCGTGAGAAGGAACGCTGGACCTAGCGCTTACGTTAGAACCTTCGAACGCCGGAGACAGGCAGAACGAGCGCGCACGAGAGATTTGCAGCCTGCTTCCTCTTCTTCGTGGTATTCCCGCGAGGAACAGAACCTGACGGCCGCTTTCTGCAGTGCTATGATGCGCGAGGCGCAACTGAAGCGTCCAGCGCAGAGAGCATGGGGCGGGACAGAGAAGAGATTTTTCGGGCACTGCAGAAAACAAAACAACCTCTTTGCTTATGGCGTCAGCCTGTACTGGCACCACTCATTTTTGTTTTTAAAATTAGCTTCATACTCGCAAGGGCTTTCATTTTGGCTTTCTCTAGGCAATATAACTAATGGCGCTTTATCATCCTAATTATTTTTAATGCGCCACAAAGTATTCTGAAATTTTAGTAAATGGGGGAGTTCACGTCCCGAAGCGACACATCTACCGTGAAGGACCACGTAGGGGAGGGCTACTGATCCTTTAAGACCAGCTGGTGTTCCTAAACGTTCCCTGACATCTCACAGCACACAGGCATTTTAATGCGAAAGCAGTACCAGTCCATTACTAGGAACGCCTGCAGCGTGTGGGTTCTCGCAGATGCTACAAAAAATTCAAGCAGTCAGGAAGCAAAATATGGTGACGTCATCAAGCGGCCGTAGGACGCATACAGCAGGCCAAGCACTATTACTTTAGGCAATCATATACATCTCGTTCATCTGTATATACCCCCCCTATACTATATATACCCGCTGGCTAACCTTAATGTGGCGTCAGTTTTCTCGACTATTTTCGTGCCAAAATTGTGACCGATGGCTGGCTGTACAGAGTTCCAGGTGGTGTCATACGATTTCTCTTTGGATATGGTTTCTATATGCTAGTAAAGTTGCAGGCTAGCTGGCACAGGCAGTCGTCCGACGACTTATGCACCTTCAGTAGTATGCCTTTCCTGACTCTTTACCGCTTCCCTTTAAGGTGCAGTTGAGGTGTACACCGTGATCTGAGAGAGCTACTGCACCATTTCCTTTAGTCAAAAAGTAATTTTCGTATCAAACTTTTGACGCAAGCGTTCTTTGTGTACCGTTGCGCGTACCGTTACGGGTACCGGTTATACCGTTGCGATTTCTCGTTCCATATAGCATACGTTTCTTAGTTTGCAGGCTAGCTGACGACAGGTATTTGAGCCGAGTGTTTTTTCGGACATTTGTGGATTGAGCATTTGTGGAATCAGCGTTCGGAGGCACGTCTACGTTTCATGTCTAAGTGCGCAACCTATGTCGAGGTCGAACTCTCGCGATGACACACTCGTGCTTTCACCTTCAGCGTGTAAGCAGTCTTACGTGCCCTCTGAAGTTGTTGCGTTTCATCTTCATGGAGATGAAAACACGGCCGCCGCGGCCAGTCAAACACGCGACATACGGATAAGCAGCCGGACATTAAAGCCACTGACCCAGCGCGACGGGTGAACTACAGTTTTATTGTGGGCGCATAATTTACTGGAGTGCGCACTCTCTCTGACCCTCAGCGCGTAAAGAGAGCAGTGAGGTAACATACTAGGAGAAGAACGTGAACTGCTACCGGTTTTCGCCTGGGCGGCTACTCATCGCTATGCCGGACCGTATGTGCTCAGGCCTGACGAAAGAAACCGTCCCTTACTCGGCCAGTGAGCTGGGCTTGTCGGAAAATGCGGTGATTCGCTGAGTCCAGGCGGGGTCAGAGCTTTTCAATTTTCGAACTTTGGACCTGAAACTAGGAGGACGGTCTTAGCTCGGGCCTCTTCGTCGAGAGGTTCTTGCAGAACTCCTGGTGCCTCATTACTTGGTGAGGTCAAGTGCGTTTAAGGTATTCAAATGCCAAATGTAGCGGCAAGGAAGAAAATGGACCAGTAATATGTGGGCGAGCAAAAAATAGGTAGTGTTTGATGTATTTTAATTTGGGGCGCTGCGGTGCTCTTCTTCCGCTGCGGTGAGAGTGAAAGAAAGAAAAGAACTTTATAACCTTTTTAATGCTGGAAGAAACATGTGGCCGGACTCCTCAGTACAGGACTCCGGTGGTTTGAGCTGATGCCTGGACTGTCGGGTGCTCTGTCGGTGATCCTTGAGAGCACTGCTGATGAGGGTTGCCTCCCTCTGTGTGTTGTGTTTAAGTGAGATGTCGGACAACTCATATCCACTTCAGCAACGTGAAGTCTCGTTCGACAAAAATCCTCGTAGCGTTCATTCCTACTGAGACTCGTGCCGTTCCCAAACCTCTCTCTGCGTTGCAGGCGCGTCAGTATAATATTGTCACATGGCGCAGTAAAGTGTTCCACGGCATGGCATCCTATGCATTGGCGTGATATGTAGGGTTTAACGTCTCAATGCTGGACATGGGCTATGAGAGGCGAAGCAGTGGGCAGGTCCGGTTTAGTTTTCAAGCTCTTACTGGTCATGCTTAGAAGGTAAAACCTGAGCAATCAGTACATGTGCGTAAGTATTGCAGTTCGTTTTAATGAATATTTTGTTGAAATGGATCACTTTTATCGATATTAGTGCACTACAATCAAAATCCAATTACTTGTATAACTGTGTTTTTTTTTAAAGAGGAAGTTTTCTCTGCATGCGTCTTTAGCACCATGACAGCCCGCACTCTAAAAAAAAGTTGATCTAAGTCTTTTGGGGGTGAATAACTTGTCGCTGAGCTGACATCTTTTTAGGGGTAAGGTTACGCTGTGCTTTGGAGACTAAGTATATATGCACTTGCACATGGTGCAATGTTATGCTTCTAATAGCCTAAACTTGCATTGCCATAAGAAGAGTAACTTTGATCCGGATAGGTACAATATTACGCCTTTTTAAGCATAAACATATCCTACCATGAAAGGTTCAAGTTTGCACCTGTAACAGGTAAATTTATGCTACATGTAGAAGTGCGAAGTTACTCTGGCAAAGACTAAACTTATACCATCATAAACAGAGAAAGTTTGCCCCCTGCAGTGCAAGCTTATACGCTCACATGATGTATAAAGTCACCATTCTAGTGGTACAAGCTCACGCGAACAGCGCCACCGTAACCTGCCCACCCGGTAGTGCACAAACTGCCTACCGCAGCAGGTGGCAGTCAAACTAATGATTGCTCAGTCGGGAAGAGCCACCTGGACCGTACAAGGGCCACCGATGAGAGCACCTGCTATCGCAGGGCAGTCGCGCATCGCTTAACATCTCTACAACTGCTCCAGGAAGAGAATGAGGACTCGCACGGATCTAAGAGTATGAAGTAGAGAACGAGCTGTATATACGGGAACTAACTCTTTACGCTACCGCGTCGCACCCTTTAGGTGGAGCCAAGCGCTCCTCGAATTTTTATTTTGCGGTTGCGTTCTTGTCTCTTGCCACTGTTGCTCTCTCAGTTGTTATCAGTGAGACATATTAGGACAGCAATCTGGCAAAATATAAGATAATTTACAAATCTTACTTTTGCGAATTTTAATGAGTGACTGCGTTTTTCATCTCATTAAATCAATCAAATAGTGATTTTTCATGGAGGGAATATGAAAATTGCGCTTTGTTGCAGCAACAAAACGATTTAATATAAACTAATCGTACTTAGGACAGAATCACATAGCAGCACTCGAAGCTATTCACATTTACGATTAGAGTAAAATACTTGCCACGTGGAATAACGAATTAGAATGCATGAATGAGTTGTTCCCATTATTGTTGCTTCGTATTCGTAAATTGCCGCTAAGTCTTTGCATAAAACTGACAGAAGAGTCCATTGCTTCCTAATGGAAATTTAATTAGTTCGTTCACCAATTGAAAAATCATTTTTTCTTTTATATGTAAAATTCTTGAACCAAAATCTCAAAGTACCGCCTTCACCCAATAAGTTCATCCGGGTGCCGTAGGGAGCGGCGAAAGCGGTCAGGAGGCGCACTTCCTCACACTGCATAGAAGAGAGGAAAGGACATCAGCCCAAATATTTATGAAAAAAAAAAACACAGAAAAAATTGCTTCGCTGACATCTCATTGCGTTATTTCGGACATTATTTTTGCAATCCCCGTGCCTACGGCGAAGCCTGCCGAACCCTCGGCACGGTATGGAAGATGCGCCGTTGCTGCATTTTATTCTAGGGAACTGGCAGCAAGATCCCTCGGTCGGGTGTGGGTCCGACGTGCAAAGCGCCTCCATGGCTTCGCCAGACAGTGCTGGCTCCAAAGAGTTCTATGTAGTGTTCCCTCTAGTAATTGCTCCTACTCTAACATGAATATGGCTATGAAATGATATATCCAGGGTTCTGTGAAATGCCACTCACCGAGATCGACGGGGAAAAGCAGCCGAGATCCCCGTTCGGGGATGAGCCTGCTGCCTCCCATCAGACTTCCTCCTCGGTGCACGTCCAGCGTGTTGGCTGTGGTGGTGGCAGCAGCGGTTGCGACCGTTCCTGGAGCAGTTGTTTGTCGCGGATTCACCACGGCGCAGGTAGACGTCCGAGGAACGGAAAACAGACGTCTCGCTGCTCTGGCGCCGGTCAGCCGAGCCTGGGCCGTTGGCTGCATAAGACACATGCAGAGGTGAACTATACTGCAGCGCCACTTGGAGGAAAAAAAGAAAAATGCGCAGAGCAAACACTCGTGTCTCAAACGCAGAACATTATCTAAGTGGCAAAAGAGAAGCGCACAATCTCGCCATTATTTTTTGTTTTGAGAAGAACCTTGGTCGGGGAGGTGCTATATTAGAACATAGGAACTACTATGATAAGAATAACCAAATAATTGCAGTGTGTCTTCAGTGTGCTTGAAGGTCGACTCTAATGTACGCATGAAATCTTTCGGATGCATGAAAAAAAAAATGACGCTGCTTTCCTGCAGCCTGCAACTCGCCAGGATATAAACTAGGACTGCGGTGGTCGCTTTAAGAGCATGACGGGATAGCGTTAACGGGTTAATGTCCATAGAAGCAAAATTAGTCGTCATCTGCTTAACAATCACATATCCCTGGGAGTCCTCATACCAGTCTTGGTGCAGTGGTGCAGCGTTTCAGCGAATCGCCACTGGCCCGGCAGGGGGCTGCGTCAAACACAGCCGCCGGTGGGGCTTGTGACACCCAGGTTACCCTTCCCGAACAATCCCTTGCGATCAATAATTAATTTGAGTGCCACCTGCAGGGTGGGCACTTACATCAGAATCCCGTGTGCAGTTTGTGATAACGTCACATGACAGCGTGAGCGAGCTGGACCACCTAGAAACTGCGTTGCTTCTCTGAGGATCTCTGGGGACTGCTTCACTACCTTACGCTTAGAGCATAATTAGTCTTTATTTTATATTACTTTTATTATCTAAGCTTTAGTGTACTATAGGGATATATGCATGTTAATTTCTATTTCCGCAGTGGAGTCCTACGCATGGCTTCGATTTTCGTGTACCCGTTTAAAACACGGGCGTTTTATTGCCCATTCGCAAACCTCGGTACTAAAACCTGTAAAGGAAGCGTAAAGTAACTAAACGGGCTGCCAAAACCGATGAAGAGCAGTAGCTTCGAATGCGAAGAAAAGACGCATAACTGGCCTCCAGGGACAGTGGACAACTCAGTCGCGCTTTAAGCCACGTAGCGGTAGTGACAGATATGCGATGCATGCGTTGGCATTCACAACGGTGGGGCAGAAACACGGTACTGAAGCCATAGGCCGTGGGCGTTCAGTGTGTTCACTGGCGTTGCGTTGAAAACGTTTTAGACTGCGATGATTTTTAAGAAAAGAAGGGCGCATAACTGGCTCCCTGGGCCAGTGGACACCTCAATCGCGCTTTGAAGTACGTGGCCGTGGTGAGAGAGGTTCCAGGTTTCAGTTGCTTGTGCTGGCGCTGACAGCGTTCTCGCAGACACGCGACACTGCAGCATTAGGACGCAGCGCGACTTCACGCTGGTGTTTCAGGCGTGACTTTCGCTTTCATAACCAGAGTTAGCTGAATTGAGTCTCAGCCATTTTTTTCCCGTTCGTCAACGATCGCTCACAAATTGTTTAAACCGTACGTAATCTAGCCGAGAACCTATTCTCTCTGAAGGTTTCGTACTATCCGTACAAGGTACGGCTGGGTCATGTAAGCCGTCCATTCCCTTAACTACGGATGTGAGTACTACAGATCGTCCTATAAATTTGACTGTGGCGCCTAGGTGCCATCTGTCCACTTTCTCGTTGAATTCATCTATGTTATGTGCAGGCTGGGGCCAGGCTTCCTATCTGTTTGCACGTCGATCACAATTCGCAGAATGTTTCGTAATTGTGCATGACGTGTTCCTCGAGTGGCACTTTTCCCATCGGACAGCTGGTCGATGCCAACCTGTGCCGCATCAGGCTAAGCACGGAAACAATATTCAGAAAAAGCAAGCGCATGCTCCTCGATCAAGCCACTGAAAGAGAAGCGAGCCCATCAGCTCCATCAGTGGGTGATGGGAACTTCGATGGCCGTGGTCTCGTGTCGACAAAAGCGAAACTACTTGCACAGCGCACATTTTCGATCAAAGCTAATATTATGTCGATATTTCACTGCACTCTGGTTTACACGTTTGGGTTTGTTGAGCAGAACCGTCTGAGCCATAACTTAAAATTTATAGCTTCAAACACTAATGATTCATCTGCACTGATGCCGCACGGTGGCCCAGTGTGTGTCAGCGATTTTGTTCCGTAAGGTGAAGTTCTCTGCTACTACCTTCCAGCCGTAAGGTTGCTTGGGGTCAGCAAACGGTTGATATTTTGGGACTGGCAAGGTCGCTGTAATCACCGCTTGAGAGGAACTGCGCATGATTAGCTTGATGTGTAATCGTCGACGCTGGTGAATCTACTTCACAGGAGCGTAGGCGGCTGTTAATTTACCGGCATTATTGTTAAGGTATCTATTAAGGTGCTTTCATTAGTTACAGACAGGTTTCCTTCTGTTATGTCTGAAGCAAAATGCGTTAGCAATAGCAATAGCTGGCTGGTGTGCTTATTTTTAAGCCGCAGAGCTTTCCGTGGTAGGAACCCGAGTCCCAATAACTGTGGCTCGCGCTAACGTTGTTGAAAGAAGAATGCATTCGATCGAGGCTGTGTCATACACTTAAGTAACAACCTGGAGAAAAGTAAACGCACAGAAGAGCAGCGTCCGTAGTTATGCATTACGAGGAATATTTATAAGATGTGGAGAAATTTTTAAACGTGAGGTTCATTAATTTCGAGCGCGGGAACTTAAGACGCGGACCCCGGAAGATGGCTGTATTGCCAGTTTATGCGAATGTGCTATCTTCGAAGTAACTGTCGATTAAAAGATCACAAAAAATGATACAGGTGTCTTAAAGAGGCTCACCCGAGATGTCTTCAATGCCAAAGCACAGTGATGGTCGCTGGCGAAACGGCTGATGGCTCTGTCAGGCTGCGAGCTCTCCCGTGCATAAAGACTCGGTGTCCACTGACATCGAGCTCTGTGGCAGCGGCCGTCGTCCCGTCTGACCGGAACCACGGGTCCGTGGCCGAGCTCGATGACCGGTGACCACCCAGATGACCGTTTCGCTAAGGCCGCGCCTCGGCCGGAGTTCCAGATGCAGGAGGCGGCGAATCCTTCCTCGACGGCGCTACGCCAACACGCTGGAGTCAGGATACCCGGAGGTGCAGGTGGCGTTGCGAGACGTGGCCTAGGTGGATTGAAGGAGTTCATGGCTTCCGGTTTCGTGAGAAGGAACGCTGGACCTAGCGCCTACGTTAGAACTTTCGAACGCTGGAGAAAGGCAGAACGAGCGCGCACGAGAGATTTGCACTCAGCTTCCTCTTCTTCGTGGTATTCCCGCGAGGAACAGAACCTGACGGCCGCTTCTGCAGCGCTATGATGCGCGAGGCGTAAGTGACGCGTCGAGCGCAGAGAGCATGGGGCGGGACAGAGAAGAGATTTTTCGGGTACTGCAGAAAACAAAACAACCTGTTTGCTTAACCCGTCAGCTGTGCTGGCACCACTCGTTTTTGCTTTTAAAATTAGCTTCATCCTCGCAAGGGCTTTCATTTTGGATTTCTCTAGGCAATATAACTAATGGCGCTCTATCATAATAATTACTTTTAATACGCTACATATCATTCTGAAACTTGAGAAAATGGGGGAGTTAACGTCCCGAAGCGACAGATGTACCGTGAAGGACCACGTAGGGGAGGGCTACAGATCCTTTAAGACCAGCTGGTATTCCTAAACGTTCCCTGACATCTCACAGCACACAGGCATTTTAATGCGAAAGCAGTACCAGTCCATTACTAGAAACGCCTGCAGCGTGTGGGTTCTCGCAGATGGACAGAAAATCCAAGCGGTCAGGAAGCAATATATGGTGACGTCATCAAGCGGCCGTAGGACGCATACAGCAAGCCAAGCACTATTACTTTAGGCAATCATATACATCTAGTTCATCTATATATACCCCCCCCCCCCCCACCCCCTCGCTGGCTAACCTTAATGTGGCGTCAGTTTTCTCGACTGTTTTCGTGCCAAAATTGTGACCGATGGCTGGTTGTAGAGTTCCAGGTTGTGTCATACGATTTCTCTTTGCATATGGTTTCTATATGCTAGGAAAGTTGCAGGCTAGCTGGCAGAGGCAGTCGTCCGACGACTTATGCACCTTCAGTAGTATGCCTTTCCAGACTCTTTACCTCTTCCCTTTAAGGTGCGGTTGAGGTGTACACCGTGATCTGAGAGAGCTACTGCACCATTTCCTTTCCTCAAAACCAATTTTCGTATCAAACTTCTCACGCCAGCGTTCTTTGTATACCGTTGCGGGTGGTGGAATGCGATTTCGCGTTCCATGTAGCGTAGGTTTCTTAGTTTGCAGGCTAGCTGACGACAGGTATTCGAGCCGACTGTTTTATTTGGACATTTGTAGATTGAGCATTTGTGGAATCAGCGTTCGGAGGCACGTCTACGTTTCATGTCTAAGTGCGCAGCATGTGTCGAGGTCGAACTCTCGCGATGACACACTCGTGCTTTCACCTTCAGCATGTAAGCAGTCTGAAGTGCATTAAGGATAGTTTCCGGGCCAGTTGGTACATGATCACACCGTAAAACAGCGCGCTTACACGCAATGCAATGCAATGCAATGCAATAAACCATGCAGTTGTAAGTTCAGCGCTGTGTGTGTGCGTGTCTTCTTTCTTCGTCCCGTGTAAGCGCGCTGTTTTACGGCGTGAGTCTTAAGTGCCCTCTGAAATTATTGCGTTTCATCTTCATGGAGATAAAAACACGGCCGCCGCGGCCAGTCAAACTCGCGACATACGGATAAGCAGCCGGACATTAAAGCCACTGACCCACCGCGACGGGTGAACTACAGGTTTATTGTGGGCGCATTATATAAAAAATTAAAAATCCTCGTAGCGTTCATTCCTACTGAGACTCGTGCCGTTCCCAAACCTCTCTCTGCGTTGCTTGCGCGTCAGTATAATATTGTCACATGGCGTAGTAAAGTGTTACACGGCATGGCATGGTATGGATTGGCGTGATATGTAGGGTTTAACGTCTCAATGCTGGACATGGGCTATGAGAAGCGATGTAGTGGGTAGGTCCGGTTTAATTTTCAAGCTCTTACTGGTCATGCTTAGAAGGTAAAACCTGAGCAAACAGTACATGTGCGTAAGTATTGCAGTTAGTTTTAATTAATATTTTCTTGAAATGGATAATTTTTATCGATATTAGTGGACTACAATCAAAATCAAATTACTTCTATAACTGTGCTTTTTTTTTAAAAGAGGAAGTTTTCTCTGCATGCTTCTTCAGCACCATGACAGCCGGCACTCTTAAAAAAAAGTGTGATCTTAGTCTTTTGGGGGTGAATAACTTGTCGCTGAGCTGACATCTTTTTAGGGGTAAGGTTACGCTGTGTTTTCGAGACTAAGTATTTATGCTCTTGCACTTAGTGAAGTGTTACGCTTCTAATAGCCTAAACTTGCATTGCCATAAGAAGAGTAACATCGATCCGGATAGGTACAATATTACGCCTTTCTGAGCATAAACATATCCTAGCTTAAAAGGTTCAAGTTTGCACCTGTAGCAGGTAAATTTATGCTACATCTAGAAGTGCAAAGTTACTTTGGCAAGGACTAAACTTATTCCATCATAAACAGAGCAAAGTTTGCCCCCTGTGGTGCAAGCTTATACCCTCACATGATGTATAAAGTCACCATTCTAGTGGTACAAGTTAACGCCGAACAGCGTCACCGTAACCTGCCAACCCGGTAGTGCGCAAACTGCCTACCGCAGCAGGTGGCAGTCAAATTAATGATTGCTCACTCGGGAAGAGCCACCTGGACCATACAAGGGCCACCGCTGGGGGCCCCTGCAATCGCAGGGCAGGCCCGCATCGCTTAACATCTTTACAATTGCTCCAGGAAGAGAATGAGGACTCGCACGGATCTAAGAGTATGAAGTAGAGAATGACCTGTATATACGGGAATTAACTCTTTACGCTACCGCGTCGCACCCTTTAGGTGGAGCCAAGCGCTCCTCGAATTTTTATTTTGTGGTTGTGTTCTTGTCTCTTGCCACTTTTGCTCTCTCAGTCGGTATCAGTGAGACATATTAGGACAGCAATCTGGCAAAATATAAGATAATTTGCAAATCTTACTCTTACGAGTTCTAATCAGCGACTGCATATTTCATCTCATTAAATCAATCAAATAGTGATTTTTTATGGAGGGAATATTAAAATTGCGCTTTTTCGCAGCAACAAAACGACTAAATATAAACTAACTGTACTTAGAATCGAATCAGATAGCAGCACAGCACTCGAAGCTATTTACACTTTCGATCAGAGTAAATTACTTGCCAATAGGAAGAACGAGTTATAATGCATGAATGAGTTTGAATCCCATTGTTGTTGTTTCCGATTCGTAAGATGCCGGTAAGCCTGTGTATAAAACTCACAAAAGAGTCCATTGACTCCTAATGGATATTTAATGAGTTTAATATCCACTTGTTGGGGAGGTGGAGCTACTGGAGTGCGAGACAGCGTGTCTGCAGTAGCAAGCTGCTTGCCAGGAACATAAACAACTCGGAACTTATATCGCATCAGTTTGATACGGAACCTCTGAATCCTAGGTGGCATCATGTCAAGATCTGATTTCCCTAGAAGAGTTACTAGAGGTTGATGATCTGTTTCCACAATAAATGAGATACCACGAATGAACTGGTCAAACCGGTAAATTGCCCATGTCACTGCTAGAGCCTCTTTTTCGGTCTGGCTGTAGCGTTTTTCTGCCTCTGACAGAGCACGAGACGCAAATGCTACAGGACGTAGCTCACCAGTGGGCTGTTCTTGCAAAAGAACTGTGCCAATGCCAAAAGAGCTGGCATCACATGACAAAGTTGTGTTGTAGCTTGGATGATACTAAGCTACACACAGTGAAGACGTGAGCATTGACTTGACCTTGTTGAAAGCTAACTCTTGCATAGGACCCCAGTACCAGTCGCTATGCTTATTTATAAGTTCTATAATCGGTGCTGTAGCCTGTGACAGATTTGGAAGGAAGCTACCAATGTGGTTCACCATACCCAGAAACCGGCGAACACTATGAACATCTGTCGGAGTTGGTAAAGAACGGATAGCTTCAAGCTTGTCAGGACTCGGAGAAATACCATTTTCACTCACAACTACGCCTAGGAATTCTGTTTGCCGTTGGCCAAAACAACATTTGTTTTTGTTAAGCTTTACACCTGCTTTGCTTAGACGATCCAGAACTTCAGATAACTTCTGGTCGTGTTCCTCTTTATCTTTCCCAAAAACCAGAATGTCATCAATCATATTAACAACATTAGATTGGGCTTCCAAGATTCTAGCCATTTCCCTTTGAAAGTATTCGGAAGCACATGTTATTCCAAACGGTAAACGACAGTAGTAGTAACGACCAAAAGGCGTTATGAATGTAGTGAATTCCTGACATTCTTCCGAAAGACGGATTTGATGAAATCCAGCAGTGGCGTCCAGCTTTGAGAAAACTTTGGCATCACCTAGTTGTCCTAGGACCCATTCAACCGTAGGTAAAACGTGCCTTTCCCTGAGAACTTCCTTGTTAAGTTTGGTCAGATCCACACAGAGGCGGTATCTACCTGAAACTTTAGGAACTACCACCAAACCTGCACACCATGCCGTTGGCTTGTCAATACGCCTAATAACTCCCAGTCTTTCAAGCGAGTCAAGTTCATCTTTAACCTCGTTATGGAGGGGCAGGGGAATCCTACGTGGGACGCTCAGAGCAAAAGGTACAGCGTTCGGTTTTAGTCAGATAGTGTACTCCGCACCAAAAGTCCCTAAGCCTTCAAAAATATCCTGCGTCGGCAACTGACCAGGAGAATGAGAAGGAGGAGCCTGACTTACTTGCGAACGTGCCAGCGCATCAACGAAATGAACAAATCTAAGAGCTGTGATGGCTGGATAACCCAGAAGTGGCGTCGACTACGATGGCAGGACGTAGACTCTCTGCTGCGAAGTGGGACCTTTCCATTCGAGGGTAGCTAAAAATTGACCAGCAACCCCAACTGCCGGTTGTCTGGCCCAGTGAGGCGACCCTCCGCCGCGTCCAGCCGCGACGGAATGCCTGGAAAAGTGGCGAGAACCACAGTCACTTCTGCACCAGAGTCCACTTTAAATTCAAGAGGAAGTCCGTTGACCTTGACACACACGAACTTGGCGTTCTCCGTCTTCTGCTTCTTGATAGGATGCACAGAAATGGAGTGCGAGTGTCTTGCGGATGAGCGTTGCTTGGAGACGCAGACGCTCTCAAAATGACCCTTCTTTTTGCAGAATCTGCATGCAGCGTTCCGCGCAGGGCAATTATCACGTGTGTGAGCTTCGCACCCGCAGAAGTTGCAGGGTTTTTCCGAAGCGTTTCGACGAGCGTCTCTCGGAATGGATTTGCGACGCGCGGTGGCGTCCACATGCACAGGCGAAGTACCGTTCTGCGCTCGTTCCTTTCTTTCCTTCTGGCGTCCTCATACAAGCGGGCATGTAAAAGCGCCTTCTCGAGAGTCAAATCCGGCGTTCGGCAAAGCTGTTCTGAAAGCTTAGTATCGAACAGGCCAACAACGAAGCGGTCACGAACCAGCCTGTCTTCGACGCTGGAAGAGCCGTAGTTGCATTTCTTTACCATCGAACGCAAGGCGGAATAGAACGCGTCCACGCTCTCGGATGGTTGTTGTAGACGCTTATAGAAGCGAAAGCTTTCATGGACTTCGTTCACTGGATGAATGAAGTGAGCCGTGAAGCGTTGCTTTACTTCGGCATACGACGCGCTTTCCAACTCGGTGAGCCCAAGAGAAGAGAGGATGCGGCGCGCTTGAACACCCATGCAATAAAGAAGTGTGCGAATCCTTACTTCGTCCGTTGCTGAAGACGCACCCGTGGCGACAGCAAAATCTTCAAATTGCTCCACCCACGATGACCAGGAGGCCGGGTCATCGAAGTCGAACGCTGGTGGCGGAGCTAGGCCAGACAAACCCGCGAATCGAGGTTGCGTCTCAGTCGAAGACAACGGAGCAGCTGCAGAATCCTGAGCGTCCATGGCGCTGTAGACGGTCTTGGTCTTGAGATGGTCTTGAGATAGCCTAAAGATTTCAAAAAAAAGAAAGAAAAATCAGAATTCAAAGGCTTCTGACACCATGTAGAGATTGCCGAGATGGCAGGGTTGCAGAGTTGGGCTATAGCAATAGGTGGCTGGTCTGCTTATCTTTAAGCCGCGGAGCTTCCCCGCATTAGAACCCGAGTCCTACTAACTGTGCCTAGCGCAAACGTTGTTGACAGAAGAATGAATTCTGTCGAGGCTGCTGCTATAAACATATAATTTGGAGAAAAGTGAACTCAGAGGCGAGCAGCATGACTACGCGTAACGAGGGACATTTACAAGATGTGCAGACATTTTTGCACGTGATGTTCCTTAATTTCGAGCGCGGGAACGTAAGGCGGGGACACCGGAAGATGACTGTGTTGCGAATTTATGCCAATGTGCTATCTGGGAAGAAATTACCGATTAAAAGATAATAAAAAATGATACAGGTGTCTTAAAAAGGCTCCCCCGAGATGTCTTCAATGCAAACGCACTGTGGTGGTCGCTGGGCAAACGGGTGGCGGCTCTGTCAGGCTGGGTGCTCTCCCGTGCATGCAGCATCGGTGGCAGCGGCCGTCGTCCCGTCGGACCGGGGCCAGGGGGCCGTGGCCGATCTCGATTTGTCCTCCGCCGCAGTTACAGATTCAGCAGGCCAATCCTTCTTCGACGGCGCCACGGCAACACGCTGGAGTGAGGAGACGTGGATGTGCAGCCGCCTTTGCGAGACGTGGCCCAGGCGGAGTGAAGGAGTTCGTGGATTCCGGTTTCGTGAGAAGGAACACTGGGCCTAGTGCCTATGTTAGAACTACAGTGTTCTAGAACACTGTAGTTAGAACCATCGAACGCTGGAGACAGGCAGAGCGCCCGCACACGAGATATTTGCACCCTGCTTCCTTTCCTTCGTGGTATTCCCGCGAGGAACAGAACCTGACGGCCGCTTCTGCAGCGCTATGATGCGCGAGGCGTAAGTGACGCGTCCAGCGCAGAGAGCATGGGGCGGAATAGAGAAGAGATTTTTCGGGTACTGCAGAAAACAAAACAACCTGGCACCACTCGTTTTTGCTTTTAAAATTTGCTTCATCCTCGCAAGGGCTTTCATTTTGGCTTTCTCGAGGTATTATAACTAATGGCGCTTTATCAACCTAATTATTTTTAATGTACTACAATTTATTATGTAAGCTGAGAAAATGGGAGAGTTATCGTCCCGAAGTGACAGATGTGCCATAAAGGACCACGTAGGGGAGGGCTACTGATCCTTTAAGACCAGCTCGTATTTCTAAACCTTCCCTGACATCTCACAGCACACGGGCATTTTAATGCGAAAGCAGTACTAGTCAATTACAAGAAACGTCTGCAGCGTGTGGGTTCTCGCAGATGGTACAGAAAATCCCAGCGGTCAGCAAGTAAAATATGGTGACGTCATCAAGCGGCCGTTGGACGCATACAGCAAACCAAGCACTATGACTTTAGGCAATCGTATACATCGCGTTCGTCTATATATATCCTCTCCTCCCCCTGGCTAACCTCAATGTGGTGTCAGTTTTCTCGCCAGTTTTCGCGCCAAAATTGTGACCGATGGTTGGTCGCACAGAGTTCCAGGCGGTGTCATACGATTTCTCTTTGCATATCGTCTCTATATGCTAGTCAAGTTGCACGCTACCTTGGCACAGGTATTCGTCCGACGACTTGTGCACCTTCAATAGTATGCCTTTCCGACTCTTTACCTCTTCCGTTTAAGGTGCGGTTGAGGTGTACACCGTGACCTGAGAGAGCCACTGCACCATTTCGTTTCCTCAAAAACCAATTTTCGTATCAAAGTTTTGACGCAAGCGTTCTTCGTACACGGTTGCTGTTGGTGGAATGCGATTTCTTGTTCCATATAGCATACGTTTCTTATTTACGTTTAATATGGCTTTTCCTTTTATGTTCTTGAAAACGGAGTGCCTTAGTTTTCTGGGTTTTTTTTGCGGCTCCTCCTGTATCAGGTTTTCGCAGCTAGGCCGGCGGGTGATGTCGTCTGCTTTCGTCTTTCGGTTTCTGAGTCTGCGAAAATGGCACCGCTATCTCCTACTTGCTTGTTTTCTTCGGCCACGGCGGCTTCAAAAACATATCCTGCTCGCCTATTCTCCAAGCTGAAGTCTAAGAAAATTTCTAAAGACTGCAAGCAGGTTATTGTCAACGTTTACTCTAGCGTAAGGAAGCGCTTCCTGGAGAAGACTGTGCGTGAAGTTCTCGAATCTGTGGGCGAGACGACCCATGTGAGCCCTCGGACAGTTGCGAGGTTCAAGAAAGAAGGTCTCTCTACTGGAATAAGATCACCGCAAAAACGACCTCGCAAGGTGACAATATCTAGCTCTCGCAGTGTTAAATACGACAACTTTGCACTCAATGCCATCCGACTCAAGTTACATCGTATGTATGCCGAACACTACACTGCCTTTTCCCTTCGAAACAAGTAAACAGCGCGGTATTTTTCAAAGTAGGTATTAGAGTTTGACAGTTTCGAGTTTTTACCTAATGAACTTTTAACAAAAGTAAAAAAAATAAATTAAAAAAATATACAGCCAAACCGGGAGTCGAACCTTGGCCCCTTATAAAACGAACAGACAGGCACGCGCTTCGTACCACTCACCCACGACGCAACTCGGACGAATACATTTCACTTATTTTTTGCAGCGGACTACTTTCATAAATTTCGAATAGAGAGAGAGAGATAACTTTTATTTTTCAGCTCAAGTCCGAGACTTCTTATCTGCCCGTTTGGTGGGCGTTATTTATCGGCGGTGGCGGAGTGGGGCCACGTGTCCCTTGGATGCGTCGGATGTGGGCGGCGAGGAGCGGCCAGAGGGTGGGCTGCAGAGAGGTTGGTGGAGCGGTCCATCGGGCCCACGTGAGGTGGAAGGGGGGAGGCAAGGTATGCGAGGAAGGTATGGTGGGAGAGTTAGTGGCGCGGGGGCATAACCAATATGTATGAATGTTTGAGGGATGCTCTCCGCACACGAGACAGGCGGGTTTGCCCGGTTTATGAAGGATGTAGTGGGAATACAGTTCGCAGGGAAGGGAGTTAGTCTGTGCCTGTCGAATTAGAGTGGCGTCAGCACGGCAAAGGAAATGGGAGGGTGACGGAAGGGTTCGTCGCATGTGCCGCAAATTGCAAAGGTGTTCGCGGCGGTCCTGTCGGTGTGTAGCGCGGTCTGCCTTGGGATTATAATGGGCTGGCCAGGCAGTCGGAGGGCCCGGTGGTATTTTTCACGGGCCAGAGCATGAACAAGCTCATTCTCCGGTATACCTTGATGACCAGGAATCCATTCAAGGCGGACATGGAGCGTAGGGTGGGCTGTTAGGTATTGCAGCAAAGTGTCTAGGATATGGGGAGGGAGTTTTTGAGATTCGAATGAGCGTATGGCAGCCTGAGAGTCTGCACGTATGGTGATGGTGGAGGAAAGGTGGTCGTGAAGCGTAATCGCCTCTGCTATGGCCAGCGTTTCTGCGTCGGTTGAGGAGGGCACTCCTGTGTGGAGATGTGTGGAGGTGCTTCGAGGGCCGACTACTGCAGTAACGACTTGGTGCTCGAGGATATGGGCATCGGTACAGTAAGTGTAGGGGCCCAGTGCGGGTAAATGGTTCGCCAGTGCTTCACGCCGCCCGGGATTTATCGCTGGAGACATGTGGCGTGGAATGGGTTTTTCAGTAAGACGCGGGAGGCTTTTCCACGGGGGAGCAGATGGTTGAAGCGGGGGTAGTTGGGAAATGGTGTGTCCGAAAAGGCTGAGGAGGTCTCTGCCTTGCTCGGAGGTAGAGAGACGGTGTATCTGGGCTCGGTGGTGTGCTGCTGCGCGTTCTTCGAGGGAGTTGAAAATGGCGGCATCTGCGATCAGAGCATTTGCGGCGTAGATGGGAACTCCCATGGCTAATCGAGTGAAGCGACGCAGAGAGGCTTCCAGTTTGCTTACTTGAGAGGATGTGAGGCGTTGATAGGGGTAGGCGTACATGACCCTCGAATAAACGAGTGCTTCTATAACTCGACGGAGTTCGTGTTCTCTGGGTCCATGCTTTTGACGAGATATACGGGACAGCATGTGGCGAATTTGGTTTAGTTGTTGCAGGAGTTGGCTAAGCCACATGTTGCACTTGCCATCTTGTTGAAAAGTGAAGCCAAGGATCTTGACATGGCTCCGTCGGGGAATAGGGGTTTGCGCGAGAGAGAGTTGAATGAGTTCGCGGTAGGAAGAAGCGGTTTTTTGAGGAGCGTTAGAAACCACGAGGTATTCCGACTTTTCGGCGGAACAACTCATACCTATGCGGCGTGCATGCTCCTGAACGACGTCGAGGCCTTGCTGCAAAGTGGACTCTAGTTCCCCGGCGTCTCCTGTGGTAGACCAGAGAGAGATATCATCCGCATATATAGCGTGGCGTAGGCCAGGAATTTCAGCGAGTTTTCGGGGCAGTTCTTTCATTGCCAAGTTGAAAAGCATAGGTGAAAGAATGGATCCCTGTGGTGTACCTGCGGTGAGGGGAAAGGGGGCGGAAGGTGTGCCGTCGGGCCCAATGATTCGGAGGGTCCTGTCTGTAAGAACGTCTTTGATGTAGTTGAACATGCGGACCCCAGGGCGAGTGTCTGCCAGGTTGGTGAGAATTGCGGAGTGGGCGACATTATCAAAAGCCTTTTTGATATCCACGCCGGTCAAAACTCGAAGCTGTGCACTGCTTGGGAAGGCGTACAAATCCTCATAGATTTGCCGTCCAATGTTTTGTGTGCATACGTGGGCGCGGAATCCGAACATAGTGGGAGCAAGACAGCGATTGGTATGCAGGTGCCATTCGAGGCGGGTAAGGGCCATCTTCTCCATCAGCTTCCCTAGGCAAGAAGTCATGGATATAGGTCGGAGGTTAGTGATGAGCGCAGAGGTTTTTTCTGGTTTCGGAATCATAATTACGTGTGCCTCTTTCCACGCAGCGGGATTTTTCCCGGAGCGCCAAACAGTATTAATGATCTGAATAAGTTCGTCTAGTTTTGAATCGGGGAGGTTACGGAGTATACCATAGGTAATTTTATCTGCGCCGGGTGCTGTGTTTCGCTTAAGGGAACGTAGAGCAGCCTGAAGTTCGGCGAATGTGAAGTCGGAATTCATTCCTTGCTCGTCTGCTTCTTCTTCGGTGTAAGGGTATGACGGGGAGCTGGCAGGAGAAGTAGAGGATGGGTAAAATTGATTTCGGATTTGCTCAGCCAGCTCTTCTTGTGAGACGGAGAGGGCCAACTGTAGCTTTTGAAGTGTGTTACGAGGTTTACCCTGTCCAAGTAGGGTGCGCATAATGTGCCAGACTTTTGGAGTGTTGAGTCTCTCGACCATGTCATCGCAGAGCTGAAGCCCGTGGCTAGTTGGTCAGCGTATTCTTGGGCTGCTTGCGTTAGTTCAGCAACTTTTCTTTTCAGTGCGTGGCTAGATCTACAGTTTCGCCAAGCTTTTATGGCCCGGCGACGTTGTTTCCATAGTCCAAGCAGGTGTGTGTCAATGTATGGATAGTCGGGAGATCGGTGGATATGTTTGTTGTGTTGGGAGACGGTCTCCATAATGGCGCTACACCATTTTTCGGGGTCCTCGAGTAAGACTGAGAAGGAGTCGAGGGCCGGCCGAGCCTTTGGCCAGTCTACGAGCATAGTGGGAGGTAGATGTGTTCCGGGTGGTCTGGAGGGTCGCTGGGACGTGAGCGTTATCTGAAGAATACTGTGATCACTCCCCATCGTGTCACCCGTATTACTCCAAGAAGCGCGGAGATCGCTGCGAATCCATGCAAGGTCGGGGTTTGTGTCGGATTGTGCTTCACATCCTAGGCGTGTAGGCATGAACGTGTCATTCAGGAGGGTGAGGTGATGAATACTGGCGAAGCGGTCGAGTTTTCGTCCGGAGGCTGAAGTACGGTCGTATCCCCATGCAGGGTGTGGGCAGTTGAAGTCACCAAGAAGGACGAAAGTAGTAGGGACATTAGAGGCAGGGAGGGCCGTATGCAAAGGTGGGATGCTGGTTTTAGAGTCGGAGGGAGTCCAGTAGCAGTTTAAAATCGTGATACGGTGACCCTGATAGGTGGAGTGTGTCAGGACATGCTCTTTCGTCCCAGAGTTGAGGTGGGATGTATCTTCCTGAATGGTGGGTATCGTGCGCCGTATGTATGTAACCGTCAAAATCGGCGGAGGAGGGGGCGTTTGATGTCCTTTTCTCTGCATGACTATACTTGGCTGAGTAAAATGGTCGTAACCTGGAAGAGAAAAGGCACCGTGCGTTTCTTGCAGTGCGATGACGTCTGGGTTAACGCCAGTAATCCGTATGTGTTGCAAGAGGACATTTTTCTTGCGACGAAAACCGCGGCAGTTCCACTGCCAAATAATTAGAGGGTTTTGGGGTGGGGATGTATGTCGCATGATATCACTCATCATGCGGGTATTCCTCCATGGTGTCGAGGTTAGGCACAGGAGGGGCGCTTGCGCGCTTTCGAGGGGGAGCATTGGAGTCTGTGTCGGGAGAGCATGGGGCAGAGGACACGAGGGAGAGGAGATGGTGCTCTAGTTGCTCGACGCGCGCCGTCAGTTGTTGTAAGGCCAATAGGACGGGGAGCAAGAGATTGCTGTATGAGAGCAATAGCGTTGTCGGTAGGGAGGGGTGAAAGTGGAGTAGGTGTGGAGGGACGTGAGTAAAACCGGTGTTAGAAGGACGGGGGAGGGGGTGCGATGGATGTGGGAGATGGACCGCTCACCTGGTGACTTGGTGGAATCTGCGACTGCATCACGGAAGCTTGCGGTTTAGTAGAGGGGGTGGAGGTGCTGGTTGCCGCACCAGAAGTGGTGGAGGGTGGCCGCTTGGCAGAGGGCTTGGTTCGAGATTGACTTCTTTGCGCGGTCTCGTGCCCCGGGCTGTTGCTGCTGCTGCTGCTGCAGGAGAGCTGAAGGGCCTCGTAGCGGTTCGAGGTAGGCAGGGGCGGCCAGATGGTCGCGTCTGCTTTAGGGGGTGGAGGGCGGCGCGGGCGCGATGGCGTCGTTGGGCGCGGTGCCACTTTAGGACTGCAGCGTCGGCGTCTTTCCTTGCGGGGCATTCAGGATGAGACGGTGTGTGGTTGCCCTTGCAGTTCCAGCAGTGTGGTTCACATTCGTGTGGGGTAGTCGTTGGGTCTTGGTCAGGAGGAAACGGTTGGCTGCAAATCGAGCACCGAACAAGGCTAGGTTTGTTAGGACAGACGTCGGCACGGTGCCCTATGGCGTGGCAATGCGTGCATTGTTTGCTGTGGGGCTTTTGCGGGTAGACGCGGTACACTCCGCTGTAGAAGACGGCATAGCGTGGTAGACGGGGCCCTTCGACGGTGAGCAGAAGTGTGTTGGTACGACCGAGACGGCGGGCGCTTGGTAGTCGGGTGCCGTCAACACGAAGGTTAGCGGCAAAGTCGTCTTCTGTAAAGTCCATGGTGATGCCGTGTATAACACCACGGGCGTTAAGGGGGTCGTTAGCTACGTATGAGGTGACTTCGTACTGGGCGTTGTTCAGTGAAACTTGCTTGAGTTGGAGCAGCTTGTCAGCAGCGGCTGGGCGGTGGGTATCGATGGCCAGGATGTTTTGCGAGGTGCGGAGTTTGATGAAGGTATTTTCACGTTCAGTCTTGGTTAGGAGGGCGGAATCCATGACGGACCGACAGAGCACAGGGAATAAAGTGTTGCCGAGGTTGAGGTGGTTCGCAAATTTCATGACGATCGTGGCTGCGGTGGCTTGCCGGGGCGCCGCGGGAGCACAGTGCTTGTGATTCAGCGCCTGGGCTGCTCACTGGCTAGGCGAGCTCCCCGCCGTTCCGGCTGCGAGCATGCTGGCGAGCGCGGGGAGCGTTGCCCCGGCGGTGCAGATGTAGGCTTGGCTTAGCGCGCCCGGCGTGGGCGGCCAGCCAGATGGTGTTGTGCCAGAAAACGGCGTAGAACGCTTGGAATTTTGATTACCAGGCGTACAGGCGATGAAGTAGCACTCCTATAGACCGGTTGGTGGTGATCCGAGGTCAGGAACCTGGACGTAGACGTGATTTTGCTGGAGCTCGGCGGGCGCACCGCTGACGACAGTGGTACTTTTCGCTTTCGAAGCGTTGACTGCTATGTATGAAACGGAGTGTAGAAACACGGCCGCCGCGGCCAGTCAAAGTCGCGACATACGGATAAGTAGCCAGACATTATAGCCACTGAGCCAGCGTGACGGGTGAGCTACAGTTTTATTCTGGGCGCATAATCTACTGCAGTGGGCACTCACTCTGACCCTCAGCGCGTAAAGAGAGCAGTGAGATAACATACAAGGAAAAGGACGTGAACTCCTCCCGATTTTCGTCTGGGTTTCTACTCTGCGCTAGGCCAGACGGTATGTGCTCAGGCCTGACGAAAAACCCGTCCCTTACGCGGCCAGTGAGGTGGGCTTGTCGGAAAATGCGGTGATTCGCTGAGTCCAGGTGGGGTCAGAGCTTTTCAATTTTCGAACTTTGGACCTGAGACTAGGAGGACGGTCTTAGCTCGGACCTCTTCATCAAGAGGTTCTTGCAGAACTCCTGGTGCCTCATTACTTGGTGAGGTCAAGTGCGTTGAAGGTATTCAAAAGCCAAATATAGCGGCACGGAAGAAAATGGACCAGTAATATGTGGGCGAGCAAAAAATAGGTAGTGTTTCATGTATTTTAATTCGGTGCGCTGCGGTGCTCTTCTTCCGCTGCGGTGAGAGTGAAAGAAAAAAAAGAACTTTATAACCTTTTTAATGCCGGAAGAAACAAGTGGCCGGACTCTTCAGTTCAGGCCTCCGGTAGCTTGAGCTGATGTCTGGACTGTCGGGTGCTCTGTCGGTGGTCCTCGAGAGCACTGCTGATGAGGGTTGCCTCCCTCTGTGTGTCGTGTTTAGATGAGATATCGGACAACTCATATCCACTTTGATGTAATCAGCAACGTGAAGTCTCGTTCGACAAAAATACTCGTAGCGTACTTCTCTACTGAGACTCGTGCCGTTCCCATACCTCTCTCTGCGTTGCGGGCGCGTCAGTATAATATTTTCACATGGCGTAGTAAGGGGTGACACGGCATGGCATTGTATGGAATGGCGTGGTATGTGGGGTTTAACGTCTCAATGCTGGACATGGCCTATGAGAGGCGAAGTAGTGGGCGGGTCCGGTTTAGTTTCCAAGCCCTGCGGTTATTTACCACGCACTTATATCAAGCCTCGTATGGGAGCCTTTGAACTTCGTCTCCATCAAAATGCGGCTCGGGTTCGATCCCGCGATCTTGGGCTCAGCAGCCGATCTCCATAGCCATTAAGCCACTGCGACAGGTTTAGTGTTTGCTTAGAACCATGAAGCGCTTACTGGCCATCCTTAGAAGGTAAAACCTGAGCAAACAGTACATGTGCGTTAGTATTGGAGTTCGTTTTAATGAATATTTTGTTGAAATGGATAATTTTTATCGATATCAGTGCACTACAATCAAAATACAGTTACTTGTATAACTGTGTTTTTTTTAAAGGGGAAGTCTTCTCTGCATGCGTCTTTAGCACCATGACAGCCCGCACTCTAAAAAAATGTGTGATCTTAGTCTTTGGGGGTGAAGAACTTGTCGCTGAGCTGACATCTTTTTAGGGGTAAGGTTACACTGCGTTTTGGAGACTAAGTATTTATGCTCTTCCACAGACTGCAATGTTACGCTTCTAATAGCCTAAACTTGCATTGCCATAATAAGAGTAACTTTGAGCAGGATAGGTACTATATTACGTCTTTCTAAGCATGAACATATCCTAGCATGAAAGGTTCAAGTTTGCACCTGTAGCAGGTAAATTTCTGCCACATCTAGAAGTGCAAAGTTACTTTGTCAAAGACTAAACTTATACCGTCATAAACAGCGCAAAGTTTGCCCCGTGTGGTCCAAGCTTATACCCTCACATGATGTATAAAGTTACCATTCTAATGGTAGAATCTAATGCCCAACCGCGTCACCGTAACCTGCCCACCCGGTAGTGCGCAAACTGCCTACCGCAGCAGGTGGCAGCCAAACTAATGATTTCTCACTCGGGAGGAGCCGCCTGGACCGTACAAGGGCCACCGCTGAGAGCACCTGCTATCGCAGGGCAGTCGCGCATCGCTTAACATCTCTACAACTGCTCCAGGAAGAGAATGAGGACTCGCACGGATCTAAGAGTATGAAGTAGAGAATGACCTGCATATACGGGAATTAACTCTTTACGCTACCGCGTCGCACCCTTCAGGTGGAGCCAAGCGCTCCTCAAATTTTTATTTTGCGATTGTGTTCTTGTCTCTTGCCACTGTTGCTCTCTCAGTTGTTATCAGACAGTCGTATTAGGACAATAATTTGGCAAAATATAAGAGGATTTGCAAATCTTACTCTTGCGAATTCTAATGAGTGACTGCGTTTTTCATCTCAATAAATTTAGCAAATAGTGATTTTTCATGGAGGGAATATTAAAATTGCGCTTTTTTGCAGCAACAAAACTTAATATAAACTAATCATACTTAGGATAGAATCACATAGCAGCAGTCAAAGCTATTCACATTTACGATTAGAGTAAATTTCTTGCCAAGAGGAAGAGCGAGTTATAATGCATGAATGAGTTTGAATCCCAATGTTGTTGTTTCGGATTCGTAAAATGCCGCTAAGCTTGTGTATAAAACTCACACAAGAGTCCATTGCTTCGTAATCGAAATTTAATTAGTTCGTTCATCAATTTAAAAGCGCACTCATTCCTTTTGTATGTAAAATTTTTGAACCAAAAAATTGAAAGTACCGCCTTCACCCAACACGCTCATCTGGGTGCCGTGGGGAGTAGCCAGAGCTGTCAGGATGTCCAGGTCGTCACACTGCATAGTAGAGAGGAAAGGACATCAGGCCAAATATATATATGGTAAAAATGCACCGAAAATTGCTTCTTTGGCACCTGATTTCGTTATTTCGGACATTATTTCTGCAATATCCTTGTCTACGGCGCAGCCTGCCGAACCCTGGGAACGGTGTGGCACATGCGCGGTCGCTCCATTTTATTCTAGCGAACTGGCAGCAAGATACTTCGGTCGGGTGTGCGTCCGAGATGCAAAGCGCCGCCAAGGCTTCGCCAGACAGTGCTGGCTGCGAGAAGTTGTATGCAGTTTTCCCTCTAGTAATACCTCCTACTTCAACATCAAGATGGCTACGACGAGCTGTATCCAGGCGTCTGTGAAATTCCACTCACGCAGATCGACGGGGAAAAGCAGCCCACATCCCCGTTAGGGGATGAGCCAGCTTCCTCCCATCAGACTTCCTCCTCGGTGCACATCCAGCGTGTTGGTTGTGGTGGTGGCAGCAACGGTTGCGACCGTTCCTGGAGCAGTTGTTTGTCGCGGATTCACCACGGCGCTGGTAGACGTCCGAGGAACGGGAAACAGACGTCTCGCTGCACGGGCTCCGGTCAGCCGAGCCTGGACTGTTGGCTGCATAAGACACGTGCAGATTTAAACTATACTGCAGCGCCGCTTGGAGGAAAAAAAAGAAAAATCCGCAGAGCAAACAGTCGCGTCTCAAACGCGGAACATTACCTAAACGGAAAAAAAGCGCACTAATACGTCATTTTCTGGGGGGTTTTGAGAAAAGCCTTGGTCGCGGAGCTGCTAGACTAGAACAATGAAACGACTACGATTAGAATAACAACAGAATTGCACAATGGTCTTCGGTGTGCTGGATGGTCGACTCTAATATACGCATGAAGTCTTTCGGATGCATGCTGAAAACATGAGGGTGCGTTCCTGCAGCCTGCAACTCGCCAGTATAAAAACCAGGACTGCGGCGGTCACTTTAAGAGCATGAAGGGAGAGCGTTAATGAGTTAACGTCCATATAAGCAAATTGGTCATTCTCTGCTTAACATTCATAGACCACTGAGAGTCCTCATACCAATCTTGGTGCAGCGTTTAAGCGATGCGCCGCTGCCCCGGCAGGCTTTTACGTCCAACACAGCCGCCGGTGGGGCTTGTGAGACCCACGTTACCATCCCCGCGCAATCTCTCGGGATCAGTGATTAATTTGAGTGTCACCTGCCCGGTGGGCACTTTCCTCAGAATCCAGTGTGCAGGCTGTGATAACGTCACAAGGTTGCGTGTCCGAGCTGGACCACCTACTACCTGGGTTGTTTCTATGGGGATTGTTCCATCCCGCCGCCGGCGATGATGTTGACGACTCTGCCGGGTTTCCCTCTGAACGGGGCCTTTAACACTGTCGCATTAAAATGTTTGAGATGAACACTGTTTCACTATCTTGCACTTAGAGCATCATTAGTCTTTATTTTATATTAGTTTTATTATCTTAGCGTTGCAGTACTACTGTGTTATATTTAAGTTATTGCTCTATTTCCGCAGTGGAGTCCTATGGAAGGCTCCCCTTTACGTGTACCCGTTTAGTACTCCGGCGTTTTCGTACCCATTCGCAAACTTGGGCACTGAAACGCGAAAGGAAGCGTAAACCAACTGAACGGGCAGCCAAAACCAGTGAAGAGGAGGAGCTTCGAAAGCGAAGGAAATGCGTATAACTGGTCTCCTGGGAAAGTGGACACCTCAGACGCGCTTTAAGCTATGTGGCGGTAGTGACAGATCTGCGGTGCACGCGTTGGCACTGACAACGTTCTGGCAGAAACGAGGAACTGACGCTGTAGGGCGTCGGCGTTCATTGTGTTCACTGGTGTTGGCCTTCACAACGCTTTAGAGTGTGATGATTTCGAGGAAAGGAAGGGGGCATAAATGGCTCCATGAGCCAGTGCACGCCTCAGTCGCGCTTTGAAGTGCGCAGCCGTGGTGAGAGAGAGATTTGGGTTGCATGTGTTAGCGCTGACTATGGCAGGCAGGCGGCACTGCAGCTTTAGGCCACAGCGTGACTTCACGCTGGTGCTTCAAGCGTGACTTTCGCTTGCATAACCAGGGTAGGATGACCTAAGTCGCAGCCATTTTTTTCCCGTTCGTCAATAATCAGTCACAAATTGTCTGCCTTTGCTCTCATAGTTAAGAGCATCGTTTAAACGGCACGTAATCTGGCCAAGAACCTATTGTCTCTCTTTCTGAAGGTTGCGTACTATCCCTATGAGGTACTGCTGGGTCATGTCGACCCTTCGTTCCATAAACTGCGGCTGTCAGTACAACTGATCGTCCTCCAAATTTGATTGGGACTCCTAGGTGCCATGTGATACAGAAATGGTAGTAGCGCTACAGCGAGACGTACACAAGAAAGACTGACACAGGACATGCGCTAACCTCATATGAGTTTATTTACTGCACAGCCAGCAAATTTAAAGAAAAGTTAAGGCATGCGCAAAAAACCGGTGCAACAAGGCAGCCGTTCAAGATATGATATCTCAGTTCTGAAAAGGCGGACCGAAGTATCACTTACACAATCTAATCCGTTCTTTTTAATATGGAGTGCTTCCAAAAGCTCCGGCGCCTTCATATCTCGACTCCCGCCCAGAGTCATTATCTCCCGAAGCCGTGGCTCACACTTGCATTGCTGGCATCTTTTTGCCCCGGCCCATGTTCTGCCGGCACGATTACTTACGAAGCACTCAGCGCAGTGCTGCGAGAGATGTGCACCACCTAGATTTGTTAACGATCGTGCATACTCAGCTGCGCGGTCATTAACGCGCCGCCCGGTTTGGCCCACAAAAGGTTTTCCGCAGGTCAGTGGTATCTCGTACACCACACCTGTGCAGCCCTTCACGTACTGCTTGCCTTGCTTTTTGTTGCAGGAGCTCTTTTTATCGCTCCCAATTCGCGCACATAGCTGGGCAAGCTTCCGTGTAGCAGAAAACACGACCTGCACGCCATGTCGCTTTGCCACCTTTTTCACATTGTGCGCAGCCTTGTGCACATAAGACACCACTTCTGGTCTCACGGACTGTTTGTTTGGCTCAGACGACTCAGAAACATCGCACACTTAATTTTTCTTAGGAGGGCTTCAGGAACTGCTGTGAGAACCGTGCATGGGAACCCCGCCGAAACCAACCGATCAATTTGCGTATCAAAACAAGACGGCATAGCACGGTGACACGACTTCACGAGAGCTGACTCAAGACAGAGGCGAGCAATCACGCACATTACCGTATTTGAATGTGCTGATGTGTAAGGCAATAACTCCTTCTGGGCTCGAGGGGAGTATTGCCATCAGACATGATCCTCGCTCAGGGAAATGTCATGATCCTAAAACTGTAAGCACGCTCCTCTTAGGAAGTTCATGAGTGAACACCAACCTTCTCCCCTCTTTTTGTAAGTTGGCTAGAACTGTGCTTACAGCATCCGTGTAGGTGAAGTCTTTTTGTTTTTTAAAAACAATTAGAAAAACCGTCAACATACCTAAATACTTTTAGTACTCCCTTCCCGATTAAACTTGGTTCTAGGGCGCGGTCAAGAAATGCTAGAAAAATGGTAGTAAGCACTGGAGCTACACAGGTTCAGATGCAAATCCCTAGTCTTTCTCAATAAAATTTGTTGTCAAATGACACAAACGTCCCACTAAGATAAAATTAAAGCAACTTGGTGATTAGTGATTAGGCAAATGAGTGATTTTATCAAGTTGCTTTTTGATCTTAGTGTAATGTTTGTTTGATTTGACAACAAATTTTACCGACAAAGACAAGGAATTTGCATCGGATCCTGTGTAGCTCCAGTGCTTACTAACATTTTTTAGGGTTCTTGACCGCGCCCTAGAACTAAGTTTAACAGGGAAGGGAGTACTAAATGTATGTAGGTATGTTCACGAATATCTATTGTTTTTTTAAAAAAAAAGACTTGACCTACACAGATGCTACACAGTTTTAGCCAACTTCCAAAATGAGAGGAGGTGGTTGGTGTTCACTCATGAACTTTCTAGGAGGGGGGTGCTTACTGTTTTAGGATCTTGACATTACTCTGGGCGTGGATCCTGTCTGTTAGCGACACTCCCCTCGCCCAGAAGCCAGCCCAGAAGGAGTTATGGCCTTATACATCAGCACATTCAAAAACTGTAAAACGCGATAGTGCTCGCCTCTGTCTTGAGTCAGCTCTCGTAAAGTCGTGTTACCGTGCTATGTAGGCAAGTTTTGATAGGCAAGTTGATCGGTTGGTTTCGGCGGGGTTCCCATGCACGATTATCACAGCAGTTGCTGAAGAAAAATCCTAAGAAAAATCAACTGTGCGATCTTTCTTAGTCGTCGGAGCCAAACAAACAGTCCGTGAGACCAGAAGTGGTGCCTTATGTGCACCGAGCTGCGCACAATGTGAAAAAAGTGGCAAAGCGACATGGCGTGCTGGTCGTGTTTTCTGCTCCACGAAAGCTTGCCCAACTATGTGCGCGAATTGCGAGCGATAAAAAGAGCTCCTGCAACAAAAAGTAAGGCAAGCAGTACGTGAAGTGCTGCACAGGTGTGGTGTACGAGATAGCACTGACCTGCGCAAAAGCCTATGTGGGCCAAACGAGGCGGTGCGTTAATGATCGCGCAGCTGAGCACGCACGATCGCAAACAAATCTAGGAGGTGCACATCTCTCGCAGCACTGCGCTGAGTGCTTGGTGAGTAATCGTGCGGTAGAACATGGGCCGGGGCAAAAATGATGCCAGCAATGCAAGAAGTGTGAGCCACGGCTTCGGGAGATGAAGATTCTGGGCAGGAGTGGAGATATGAAGGCGCTGAAGCTTTTGGAAGCATTCCACATCAAAAAGAACGGATTAGATTGCGCGAGTGATACTTCGGTCCGCCTTTTCAGGACTGAGATATCATATCTTGAACGGTTTTGTTGATGCTTTGTTGTAGCGGTTTTTTGCGCATGCCTTAAGTTTTCTTTAAATTTCCTGGATTTGCAGAAAATAAGCTTAGATGAAGTTAGCGCATCTCCTGTGTAAGTCTTTCTTGTGTACGTCTAGCGGTAGCACTACTCACATTTCTGTTTCAAACAATGCACCATCTAGCCCAAATGGACGTTCTTCTAGGTGCCACCTGTTCACTTCCTCGTTGAGTTCGTCTGTGTTATGTACAGGCCATGGCCAGGCTTCCTATCTGTTCGGACATCGATCGCAATTCGCAGAATTTCTCGTCTTTGTGCATGACGTGTTCCACCAGTGGCAATTTTCCAATCGGACAGCAGGTCATTGCCATCCTGTGCCGCAGAAGCTAAGCGCGGAAAGATGAATATTCAAAAAAAACCCAGCGTATGCTCTTGGTTTGGTTTGGTTTATGGGGTTTAACGTCCCAAAGCGACTGAGGCTATGAGAGACGCCGTAGTGGAGGGCTCCGGAAATTTCGACCACCTGGGGTTCTTTAACGTGCACTGACATCGCAGAGTGCACGGGCCTCTAGAATTTCTCCTCCAAAGAAATTCCAGCCGCCGCGGCCGCTTGCTCTTCCATCAAGACACTGAAAGAGAAGCGTGCCATTGAGCTCCATCAGTGGGTGATGAGAACTACAATGGCCGGTCTCGTGTCAACTAAAGGGAAACAATTTGCAAAGCGCACATTTTTGATTAAAGGCAGAATTAAATAGATATTTCACTGCAGCTTGTTTTACACGTCTGGGTTTGTGTCCCAGAAGCGTCCGAGCCATATTCTAAAATTTAAAGCTTATAACACTAATCACTGACCTGTACTGGTGGCGCTGGGTGGCCCCGTGTGTGTTAGCGATTTTGTTCCGTAAGATGAAGGTGTCTGCTGCTACCTTCCAGCCGTAAGATTACGTGCGGTGAGCGAAAGGATGATAACTTTGGACTGGCAAGGTCGCTGTCATCAACGCGTTTGAGGAACGGCGCATCGTTAGCTTAATTTTAATCGTCGACGCCGGTGAATCTTCTTCACGGAGGAGTAGTAGTTGTTAGTTTACCGGCGGTATTGTTAAGGTATCTATTTAGGTGCGTTCAGTAGTTACAGGCAGGTTTCCTTCTGCTATGTCTGAAGCAAAATGCTTCAACAGTAGCAATCGCTGGCTGGTCTCTTATTTTTCAGCCGCAGAGTTTTCTGCGATGGGAACCCTAGTCGCACTAGCTGTGGCTAGCGCTAACGTTGTTAAGAGAAGAATGCATTCGATAAAGGCTGTTGCCATAAACTTAAGTGAACGCAGAGAAGACAAGCGTCCGTAGGCACGCGTTACGTGGAACATTTGTAAGATGTGCAGAAATTTTAAAACGCCACGTTCCTTAATTTCGAGCACGGGAACTTAAGACGCGGAGAACGGAAGAAGACTGTATTGCCAGTTTATTCCAATGTGCTATTTTGGAAGGAATTTTTGATTAAAAGATCCCAAAAAATTATACAGCTCTTTCAAAAAGGCTCTCCCGAGATGTCTTCAATGCCAATGCGCAGTGGTGGTCGCTGGCGAAACGGCTGACGGCTCTGTCAGGCTGCGCACTCTCCCGTGCATGAAGCCTCGGTGTCCACTGACATCGAGCTGTGTGGCAGCGGCCGTCGTCCCGTCGGACCGGAACCACGGGGCCGTGGCCGAGCTCGGTGAGCGGTGACCACCCAGGTGACCGTTTCGCAAAGGCCGCGCCTCGGCCGCAGTTCAAAGTGCAGCAGGCGGCGAATCCTGCCTTGGCGGTGCCTCGCGAACTAGCTGGAGTCAGGAGACCCGGAGGTGCAGCCGGCGTTGCAAGACGTGGCCCAGACAGAGTGAAATAGTGCATGGCTTCCGGTTTCGTAAGAAGGAACGCTAGGCCCAGTGCCTATGCTAGAGCCATCCAACGCTGGAGACAGGCAGAACGCGCGCGCACGATATATTTGCACCCTGCTTCCTCTTTTTCGTAGTATTCCTACTAGGACCACAACCGGTCGGCCTCCTGCATCGCTGCGATGCGCGAGGCGCAACTCACGCGTCCAGCGCAGAGACCATGGGTAGGAACAAAGAAGACTTCTTTCCGGTACTACAGAAAACAGAACAACCTGTTTGCTTAATGTTTCAGCCTGTACTGGCACTATTCATTTTTGTCCTTAAAATTAGCTTTATCCTCGCAGTTGCTTTCATTTTACCTTTTCCAAGGTAATATAACTAATGGTGCTTAATCATCCTAATCACTTTTAATGTACTACAATTTATTATTTATTTTGTGGTGTTGGTCAATTTATAATATTAGTGAATATGTTATCGCGTAAAGATAATTGATTAGAAAAGCAGAAGAAAAAACAACCACATGCCGCCGGTGGGATCCGAACCCACGACCTCGGAATTACGCGTCAGGTGCTCTACTGCTGAGCTACGGGGACGGCTGTCAAATCTTCTACTTTCGAGGGTATTTATGTTTACAAATAACCTAACCTTGGGAGTGTTCACCAGTGCCACCCACGTTCGTAAGCGGCGGACGTGGAACGTCCTGAGTTACCGCTGATGTGACGTAGAACGTCATCGAACGGCGAGGGTGGAAGCTGTGTGAGAAGCCTCTTATGCTTCCTATGGCGTCAAGGCTGCCAGAACCGAGGCCCTCGCTAAGCAATTAAGCAAACAAGGGAAGGGGATTGTGGGGCTCGTCATATATATGAGAGAAGCCAACAGCCACAGAAACCAAGGGGCAGAGGGGATTTTTTTTTATTTATTTATTTTGTGGTGTTGATCAATTTATAATATTAGTGAATATGTTATCGCTTAAAGCTCATTGATTAGAAAGCAGAAGAAAAAACAACCACAAGCCGCCGGTGGGATCCGAACCCACGATCTCCGAATTACGCGTCCGGTGCTCTACCGCTGAGCTACGGCGACGGCTGTCAAATGAATAAACTGAAATGAAAACACGCTCAGAAGTTTTGCGCATCAAGAATATATCACCATAAATACTTCTTACAAAATATTAAAGCTTTGACACATTACTGAAAATAAGTAACTGATGACAATTACAATTACTCCTGAAACGCGACCGATTGCAGTGATCAGTTCCCGTCCCAGAGTAGTAACTGGCCGACTGGAGCGTGGCTCGCTCTCCGCCGATGTGCGGCCACCTTTAAATCAATTGAACCACTGTTTAATTTGTGTGCTGCTCATAGCACCTTTACCGAATGCCGCTCTGAATATTCCGAACAGTTTCCACTCGGTTATCATCCGGTTTCTGGCAAAATTTGGTGCAGTAGCGTTGCTCCTGTCGCTCCGCCATTTTCCTTGTAATAAAAACCGACGAGACCACTGCTCACTGCCTCACTCAAACGCTGCGTCCCAGCGACTGACGCTATCGGCAGGCCGGAAAATATTCGTACATGCGCACGAAGGTTCAACGTCGGCTGGTGCGAGCGCGCTTGTTTCATATCCATAAGGTGTTCGCAAAAAAAAATTAAGTCGGATACTTTTCTAACAGACCCCGCATGCACACACACACACACACACACACACACACACACACACACACACACACACACACACACACACACACACACACACACACACACACACACACACACACACACACACACACACACACACACACACACACACACACACACACACACACACACACACACACACACACACACACACACACACACGCGCGCGCGCGCGTATATATATATATATATATATATATATATATATAAGCGCCCTGGTGTTTATCGTACGCTATTAGAAAATCAAGAACAGCGCTAACCAATACAGCTCAAGATGGCTGTGAAGCAAAACGGTTCCTTTTAAAGCTTTTATTACGGCTTTAATAAAATGTTCACCATCAGCCAAACTTATAAGAGAAATAATTTTCATGCCTCTGGTGTGTGTTATAGGGAAGCGGTAAAATGTTGATTTTGTTCTGAGCTGCGATTGGTCAGAGGGGTAACACAGCACCTATCATGCCGTCTGTCTTTGCTGACTTACTCCTTTTCTAAAATGATATCCAATCATGAGTACCAAAGCACATGCACCGAATATTAGTGATTATTTTGTTCGTTAGCAACCAAGAGCATGTTTGCATGCGTGATGGTTGTCGTGGTCGTGTGAAGTGGCGCGTGCGCAAGCAGTCAAGTCGAACCCAGCGTAAGCGAAAGTTCACGGATGTCGGTAGCTTTCTTGAAACACCAAAAGAAAAGTTGGGCGGCTTCCCCGAATCGTCAGGTGAGAATCTGAGCAACCAATTTGCAGCCGAAATTCGTTCCCGTGGAATATGTCACGAGTGCGGTCTGTCTAAGCAAGGACTTTCTATTTCAGGCCAAATTTGCCGTTGCAGACTATGCAAAGGGTGCGTACTATAGTCCAGAAATTACGGCACCTCGATTCGTTCAAAAAAATTGCGGAGACTCATCACAAAATTCAGTGAGGGCTATTCTTTTTTCGCTTTTTGCGCTCTTATTAACACTCGGTACTCGCTCAACTCTACAGTAACGCCAACATATTCGGCGAGCATGTTGTTAATGCCTCTAGCGCTTGCAATCATGCAAAAACTTTCTGAAAGCACAAAATCATTGCAGATAAATATTGCTCAGGAGCTGGCGTGCATCAAGACTTTAACCGGCTTATTACGCTGCAGGAATTAAAGTACTATTTGCAGCTAAAAACAGCACCAGGCCCAGGTAACTCACACTATACACATTGCTTGCACATCTCTACGAGGCTGCCGTTAAGGCGCAGTTAGAATTCTTTAACAAAATATGGCTAAATGGTAAACTACCTGAGGTGGGGAAAGCATTCATACAGTGCCGTTTTTGAAACACGGGAAAACCACCAACGTGCCCTACAAGTTACAGGCCCATAACCTTTCCAGCTGTCTTCAAAAATAATTTGAACGTGTTATATCAGACTATGACCTTTGTTCTTGACTTCTGGTGACTTTGGTGTGATCAGTGCGGGTTAAAAAAAGTATTCTTGACAATCGGATCACCTGCTTTGATTCGAATATACGATCTGGGAGGCATTCATACATAAACAGCACTGGCGGCTGTCTTTGATCTGGAGAAGGCGTACTTCTCCACCTTGAGGTGCGGCGGCCTCCGCGACCAAGGATACCTACGCATCCGAGGCAGTATGCCGAACTGTTCGAGCGACTTGCTGTTGCATGTAGTTCCAGAGGGTTGTTTTTTGAACACTATGCTTTTAATCGTAAAGATGGACTTCGTACAGAAAACAATTTCAAACTGTATAATGTATGCAGTTTATGTCGAACTCCACGCAGCATGTACGTCGTCCAGCATATCAACTTGCGAAAGACATATACAAATTGCGATAATAAACTCGGATACTTTGGCACACAGAAATGCATTGAAGTTTTCTGCATCAACAACACTGACTACCCTGTTCTCGCTTAAAAGAGAAATGTAACGTTTTTTTAACGGCGGTTCTCCGACGTTTCACGCGGGTTTCGTTATCCGAGCTGTGTTGACCTGACTCTGTGCGCAAAAGATCTGGTGTCCGACGTGGGGTGGGCCGCAGACATTGAGAATCGCGGAAGTGATCAATATCCGATACCGGCAAATCAACTTAGCTTACGATCTCAGGTGCTCGACGTAAATCGAAACTTACCAACTGCGAAGCTTTTCGTCACAACATATAACTCAACAAGCTACCATTGACATTACTATTGACGACTTCATTTCGCTGGTGCAAGATAGCCTGAGTCGTTGCACCAAGGAAGTCCCCATATCTGACGAGTTCACAAGTCTTGATAGTATGAGCCACTCAAGGCATTTCGAAGAACCTGCCCACCCGATAGTGCCCAAATTGCCCACCGCCGCAGGTGGCAGGTAAATTAATGATTGCTCACTCGGGAAGAGCAACCTGGACCGTACAAGGGCCGCCGCTGGGAGCACCTGCTATCGCAGGGCAGTGGCGCATCGCTTAACCGCTGTACCACTGCGCCAGAAGGGGTAGGAGGACACCCACAGATTTATGAGTGTGAAGTAGATAAAGTTAATCGAGTTAATGGAGAATACGTATGTAAATTTCGAATCGCTGATGAGATTGCCTTGCTTAGTCACTCAGGACATGAACTTCAAAGCATGATCAACGAATTATCAGGCAAAGCAGAATGGTGGGGCCAAAAATTAACATGCAGAAAACCAAAGTAATGTTCAACAGCCTAGGAAGAGAACAGCAGTTCGCAATTGGTAGCCAGGTGCTGGAAGTAGTAAGAGAATATATCTATTTAGGGCAGGTAGTGACAGCTGATCCCGATCATGAGAGGGAAATAACTAGAAGAATAAGAATGGGGTGGAGCGCATATGGCAGGTTCTCTGAGATCATGAATGGCAGTTTACCAATATCCCTCTAGAGAAAAGTATAACAGCTGTATTTTATCTGTACTCACCTATGGGGCAGAAACGCGGAGCCGAACAAATAGGGTTCCGCTTAGGTTAAGGACAATGCAGCGAGCTATAGAAAGAAAAATGATAGGTGTAACGCTAAGCGATAGGAAGCGGGCGGAGTGCGTGAGAGAAAAAACGCGCATTAATGACATCCTAGTTGAAATCAAGAGAAAGAAGTGGGCTTGGGCAGGGAATGTAATGCGAACGCAAGATAACCGCTAACGGTAACGGAGTGGATCCCAAGAGAAGGCAAGCGTAGCGGGGAGGGGGGGGGGGGGTGTAGAAAGTCAGGTGGGCGGATGAGATTAAGAAATTTGCGGGAATACGGTGGCCGCAACTGGCGAGGGGCAGGTTTAATTGCAGAGGAGACATGGGAGAGGCCTATGCCCTGCAGTGATGATAATGGTGATAATGATGATATATCGGAAATAACTCGCTTCGCTACCGCGTCGTAGCCTTTAGGTGTAGCTTAAGTGTCTCCTCCAATTCTTGTTTTGCGGTTGTTTTCTTGTGACTTGCCACTGTTGCTCGCTCAGTTTGTATCAGTGAGTCATATTAGGACAGCATTTTGGCAAAATATAAGAGGATTTGCAAATCTTAATCATACGAGTTCTGATTAGTGAGTGCATTTTTTAATACAAACTAATTGTACTTAGGATAGAATCACATAGCAGCACTCGAAGCTATTCACATTTACGATTTGAGTTAAAATACTTGCCACGTGTAATAACGAATTATAATGCGTGAATTAGTTGTTCCCATTATTGTTGTTTCGTATTCGTAAAGTGCCGCTAAGTCTTTGCATAAAACTGACAGAAGAGTCCATTGCTTCCTAATGGAAATTTAATTACTTCGTTCATCAAGTGAAAAGTCCATTTTTTTTAATGTAAAATTCTTGAACCAAAAAATTCGAAGTACCGCCTTCACCCAATAAGCTCTCCCGGGTGCCGTAGGGAGTGGCGAAAGCAGTCAGGAGGTGCACGTCGTCACACTGCATGGAAGAGAGGAAAGGACATCAGCCGAAATATTTATGAAAAAGAAAGCATAGAAAAAATTGCTTCGCTGACATCTCATTGCGTTATTTCGGGCATTATTTTTGCAATCTCCGTGCCTACAGCGAAGCCTGCCGAACCCTGGGCACGGTATGGAAGATGCGCGGCCGCTGCATTTTATTCTAGGGAACTGGCAGGAAGATCCCTCGGTCGGGTGTGCGTCCGACATGCAAACCGCCGCCATGGTTTTGCCAGACACTCATGGCTCCGAGGAGTTGTACGTAGTGTTCTCTCCAGTAATTGCTCCTACTCTAACATGAAGGTGGCTATGACGAGCTATATCCAGGGTTCTGTGAGATGCCACTCACGGAGATCGACGGGGAAAAGCAGCCGAGATCCGCGATCGGGGATGAGCCTGCTGCCTCCCATAAGACTTCCTCCTCGGTGCACGTTCAGCGTATTTGTTGTGGTGGTGGCAGCAGCAGTTGCGATCGTTCCTGGAGCAGTTGTTTTGCACGAACTCACCACGGTGCGGGTGGACATTCCAGGAACGGGAAACAGAGGTGTAGCTGCACTGGCGCCGGTGAGCCGAGCCTGGGCCGTTCGCTAAATAAGACACGTGCAGAGATGGACTATACTGCAGAGCCGCTTGGAGGAAAAAAAGCAAAATGCGCAGAGCACACACTCGCGTCTCAAACACGGAACATTACCTAAGCGGCAAAAAAGAAGCGCACAATCACGCCATTATTTTTTGTTTTGAGAAGAACGTTGGTCGCGGAGGTGCTATATTTGAACAAGGAAAGGACTACGATAAGAATAACCAAAGAATTGCATAATGGCCTTCAGTGTGCTAGAAGGTGGACTCTAATGCACGCATGAAATCTTTCGGATGCATGTAAAATGAATGACACTGCTTTCCTGCAGCCTGCAACTCGCCAGGATATAAAGCAGGACTGCGGTTGTCTCTTTAAGTGCATGAGGGGATAGCGTTAACGGGTTAACGTCCATATAAGGAAAATTAGTCGTTCCCTGCTTAACATTCACATACTCGTTTGAGTACTCAAGCGGCCTTGGTGCAGTGGTGCAGCGTTTAAGCGATGCAGCGCAGGGGGGTGCGTCACACACAGTCACCGGTGGAGTTCGTGAGACCCAGGTTACCCTTCCCGCGCAATCTCTCGCGATCAGTGAATAATTTGAGTGTCATCTGCCGGGTGGGCTCTTTCCTCAGAATCCCGTGTGCAGGTTGTGATAACGACACAAGGCTGCGTGACCGACCTGGACCACCTAGCAACTGCGTTGCTTCAGCTGTGATCTCTGGGGACTGTTTCACTACCTTACGCGTAGAGCATCATTAGTCTTTATTTTATATTAGTTTTACTATCTTAGCGTTAGAGTACTATGAGGGTATATTCATGTTAATTTCTATTTCAGCAGTGGAGTGCAACGCAAGGCTTCCATTTGAGTGTACCCGTTTAGTACACGGGCGTTTTCGTACCCATTCGCAAACCTGTGTACTTAAACCCGTAAAGGAAGCGTAAACTAACTAAACGGGCAGCCGAAAGCGATGAAGAGCAGGAGCTTCGAAACCAAAGGAAAGGCGTATAACTGGCCTCCTGGGACAGTGGACACCTTATACCTGTGCTACACGGCAACGTTCGAATGACATCCGAGTCGAATGACATTCGAGAATTGGAATGACATTCGGACTCGACGGACTCCCGCGGTGCTACACGACACTTTCCAAACGCATTCAAAAGCCTCAGCTCGTTTTGAGTGTACAACGACGACGACGGCGGCGGTCACACTAGTCCGACAACGACATTATATATCACGCTCAACAGCAGCATGTCATTATAGTGAAATATCTAGTTTACTAAAATATCATTGTAATGGGACAGATTTGTCAGGCCAACGACACCGACGAATCCGATCGGCGGACGGTCAGCCTTGTCGGCGGCTGAGCGAAAGCACCATGATGAGGTGGCCGTGTGAATATGTTCGCGCTTCTAAATGAGCGATACGAACGGCTACATTTCACATGTGCACACCTGAACGCTCACCTGCGATAAGCGCTTGAAAAATTAATTTCAGTCGACGACGGCTCCCTTCCCTTCCGCGACGACTAGGCCTAGCGAGTCCGCTGGGTTGAATCTGTGATTGCGGTGGTTGTGAAGAGCGAATCACAAGCTTTGGCGAATGGAAATGGTCACCGAGTGAAGTCTTGGCAACAGTGACCTGAAATGAACTATTGCTTACATCGCAGGGCACGTATACGATGAACGGCAAACGCCGATGTGACCCAGACTGCCGAGTCGGGCTTTACGTCCAGCAGCAGTCGTCGCCGTCGCTAGCTTGTGGATAACAAGTTAGGCCGTTCCATTTAAAGCGAATGGTCGCCAAACATACTTCTGCATGAAGTAGTTTGAAATAAAGTACTGGTCACGTCGGAGGAAGCCGGGACAAGAAGCGAGAAGCGCCGGTCCTGCTCGATGTCAACAACCCGGCTGTCGTGTTTATCAAGCGTGCGATCACATCATCGCTTCCCACACATTGTCGCAATGCGTAAACAAGCACGGGTACGACTGGTAAAAAAGAGAACAGGTTGTTTAATAGAACTAAAACACAGATTACGTTTTATGTCATGAAAAGAGCCCTAGCTGTTCGTACGCAGTGTAAACAACAGTATGAGTACAGTCGTCCTCATCGGCGCACTCCTGTGGAAATTTCATGCTGACGCGGTTAATGTTCGTTGGTGTAATATTATCTTCAAGCATTCCCTCAGACAGAGCACGAGCTATTTCCTAAAGAAACAGTAGAAAAAAGCGAGCAGCGGGTATCGAAATGAACAGCCACAGAGCCGAAAGCAGTCGCTCGGCTGTGGTCGGGGCGAAGTGACGGCAGCGGCGACGGCTATTGGTCGGTTCGGGCTCGAAGGCATTCCAAAATCTGGAATGTCTCCGCGTAGCTCCGTCGACTCGAATGTAATCTGAACCGAATGCCGTTGAAAAACTTCGTGTAGCAGCGTTGGTTTGGCATTCGAGTCCGATGACATTCGGTTGGAAGGCATTCGAAACGCCCGTGTAGCAGGGGTATTAGTCGCGCTTTCAGCCAAGTAGCGGTAGTGATATATGTGCTATGCATGCGTTGGCAATCAAATGGTGTGGCAGAAACGCCGCACTGAAGCCATACGCCGTCGGCGTTCATTGTGTTCACTGGCGTTGCGTTGACAACGTTTTAGACTGCGATGGTTTGGAGGAAAGGAAGGGCGCATAACTGGCTCCCTGGGCCAGTGGACGCTTTGAAGTACGTGGCCGTGTTGAGAGAGAGATTTGGGTTGCTTGTGCTGGCGCTGAAAGCGTTGTGGTAGACACACGACACTGCAGTATTAGGCCGCAGCGTGACATCGCGCTGGTGGTTCAGGCGTGACTTTCGCTTGCATAACCAGGGTTAGCGGAGCTAAGTCCCAGCCATTTTTTTTTCCCGTTCGTCAATGCACGCTCACAAAATGTTTAAACGGCACGTAATCTGGCCAAGAACCTCTCTGAAGGTTTCGTACTATCCCCACACGGTACTGCTGGGTTATGACAGCCCTCCATTCTCTTAATTGCGGATGTCACTACTACAAATCGTCCTCTAAACTTGATAGGGGCTCCTAGGTGCCACCCGTTCACTTTCTCGTTGAATTCATCTATGTTATGTACAGGCTGGGGAGAGGCTTCCTATCTGTTTGCACGTCGATCGCAATTCGCAGAATGTTTCGTAATTGTGCATGGCGTGTTCCACCAGTGGCACTTCTCCCATCGGACAGCAGGTCGAAGCATCCTGTGCCGCATCAGGTTGAGCAGGGAAATATTAATATTCAGGAAAAGAAAGCGCATGCTCTTCGATCAAACCACTTAAAGAGTAGCGAGGCCATCAGCTCCATCAGTGGGTGATGAGAAATTGAATGGCCGGGGTCTCGTGTCGACAAAAGCGAAACTATTTGCAAAGCGCACATTTTTGATAAAAACTAATATTATGTCAATATTTCACTGCACCCTGTTTTACACGTTTGGGTTTGTTGAGCAGAACTGTCCGAGCGACATTGTAAAATTTTAAAGCTCAAAACACTAATGAGTCATCTGCACTGGTGCTGCAGGGTAGCTCCGTGCGTGTCAGCCATGTTGTTCCGTAAGGTGATGGTGTCTGCTGCTACCTTCATAAGGTTGCGTGGGGTCAACGAAACCTGGGACTAGCAAGGTCGCTGTAATCGCCGTTTGAGAGGAACTGCGCATCATCAGCTTGATGTTTAATTGTCGACGCTCGTGAATCTTCTTCACAGAAGCGTAGTAGGCTGTTAATTTACCCGCATTATTTTTAAGGTATCTATTTAGGCGCTTTGATTAGTTACAGACAGGTTTCCTCCTGTTATGTCTGAAGTAAAGTGCGTTAGCAATAGCAATAGCTGCCTGGTGTGCTTTTTTTAAGCTGCAGAGCTTTCCGTGATAGGAACCCGAGTCAAACTAACTGTGGCTCGCGCTAACGTTGTTGACAGAAGAATGCATTCGATCGAGGCTGTGTCACACACTTAAGCCATACTCTGGAGAAAAGTAAACGCCCACAAGAGCAGCGTCCGTAGTCATGCGTTACGAGGAACATTTATAAGATGTGCAGAAATCATTAAACGTGTGGTTCATTAATTTCGAGCGCGCGAACTTAGGACCCGGACCACGGAAGATGGCCGTATTGCCAGTGTTTGCGAACCTGCTAACATCAAAGTAATTGTCGATTAAAACATCACAAAAAAACGATACAGGTCTCTTAAAAAAGCTCACCCGGGATGTGTTCAATGACAAAGCACAGTGGTGGTCGCTGGCGAAACGGCTGACGGCTCTGTCAGGCTGCGCGCTCTCCCGTGCATGCAGTCTCGGTGTCCACTGACATCGAGCTCGGTGGCAGCGGCCGTCGTCCCGCCGGACCGGAACCATGGGGCCGTGGCCGAGCTCGATAAGCGGTGTCCACCCAGGTGGCCGTTTCACAAAGGCCGCGCCTCGGCTGCAGTTCCTGATGTAGCAGGCGGCGAATCCTTCCTCGACGGAGCCACGCCAACACGCTGGAGTCAGGAGACCCGGAGGTGCAGCCGGCGTGGCGAGACGTGGCCTAGGTGGAGTGAAGGAGTTCATGGCTTCCGGTTTCGTGAGAAGGAACGCTGGACCTAGCGCCTACGTTAGAACCTTCGAACGCTGGAGACAGGCAGAACGAGCGCGCACGAGAGATTTGCACTCAGCTTCCTCTTCTTCGTGGTATTCCCGCGAGGAACAGAACCGGTCGGCCGCCTTCTGAAGCGCTATGATTCCCGAGGCGTAACTGACGCGTCCAGCGCAGAGAGCATGGGCTGGAACAGAGAAGAGATTTTTCGGGTACTGCAGGAAACAAAACAACCTGTTTGTTTAATGCGTCAGACTGTGCTGGCACCACTCATTTTTGTCTTTAAAGGTACCTTCATCCTCGCAAGGGCTTTCATTTTGGCTTTCTCGAGGTAATATAGCTAATGGCGCTGTATCATCCTAATTACTTTTAATATGCTACAATTTATTATGAAAGTTCGGAGTTAACGTCCCGAAGCGACACATGTGCCATGAATTACCACGTAGTGGTGGGCTCCTGATCCGTTAAGAGCAGCTGTGATTCCGTAACCTTCTCTTACATCTCACAGCACACGGGCATTTTCATGCGAAAGCACTACTTGTGCTATTACGAGAAACGCCTGCAGCGTGTGGCTTGTCGCAGATGGTACAGAAGATGCCAGCCATAAGGAAGAAAAATATGTGACGTCATCAAGCGGCCGTAGGACACATACAGATAGGATAATACTATTATTTCAGTGAATGATACACATCTCGTTCGTCTATGTATAACCCCCCTCTCCCTGGCTAACCTCAATGCAGCGCCAGTTTTCCCGACTCTATTCGTACCAAAATTGTGAGCGACCGTTGGTCGCACATAGTTCCGGGTGGTGTCATACGATTTCTCATTACATATATTTTCTATATGCTAGTCAAGTTGCAGGCTAGCTCGCTACAAGGATTCGATTCGACGACGTATGCACCTTCAATGTTATAACTTTGTAGACTTTTCACCTCTTCCCTTTAAGGTACGGTTGAGGTGTACACCGCAATGTGAGACAGCTACTGCGCCATTTTCTTTCCTCAAAAACAATTTCTCGTGTCAAATTTTTACGCAACCGTTCTTCGTACACGGTTGCGGGTGGTGTCATGCGATTTCTCGATGCATATAGCATACGTTTCTTCGTCAGATTGGCGGGTGTATTCAAGCCGAGTGTTTCATACGGACCTTTGTGGATTCGGCGTTTGTGGAATAAGTGTTCGGAGGCGCGCCTTCGTTTCCTATCTCAGTGCGCAACCCGTGTCGAGGTCGAACTCTCACGATGACACACTCGTGCTTTCACCTTACAGAACGTAAGCAGGCTGAAGTGCCCTCTGAAGTTTTTGCGTTTCATCTCAGCAGCCGGACAGCGAAGCCACAGAGCCAGCGCGGCTGGTGAACTAGAGTTTTATTATGGGCGCATAATTTTCCGTAGTGGGCACTCACTCTGACCTTGAGCGCTTAAAGAGAGCAGTGAGATAACATACAAGAAGAAGGACGTGAACTCCGCTCGACTTTTTTCTAGGTAGCTACTGTGCACTTGGGCCGACCATATATGCTCCGGCCAACCGAAAAACCCGTCGCTGATTCGGCCAGCGAGGTGTGCTTGTCGCAAAATGCGGTGTTTTGCTTAGTCCAGGCAGCGCCACAGCTTTTCATTTTTGATGTTTGGGCCTGAAACTAAGAGGTCGGCCTTAGCTCGGGCCTCTTCATGAAGAGGTTTTTGCAGAACTCATGGTGCCTAATTGCTGGACGAGGTCAAGTGCGTTGAAGTTATTCTAGTGCGAATGCAGCGGCAAGGAGGAAAATGGACCAGTAATATGTGGGCGTTCAAAAAATAGGTAATATTGTTGTGTATTCTAATTCGCTGCGCTGCCTTGCTCTTCTTCCAGTGCGGTGAGAGTGAAAGAGAAAAAGAACTTTACAACCTTTTTAAATGCTGGAAGAATCATGCAGACGGGCTCCTTAGTTCAGGACTCCGGTGGCTTGAGAAGGTGCCTGAACTGTCGGCTTCTCTGTCGGTGGTCCTCGAGAGCATTGATGGTGAGGGTTGCCTTCCTCTGCGTGTTGTTGTTAGGTGGGATGTCGGACAACTCCTAACTACTTTGAAGTAATCAGCAACGTGCCCTGTTATTCGCCAAAAATCCCCCTAGCGTTCTTCTCAACTTAGTCCCGTGCTGTTCCCAAACCTCTCTCTGCGTTGTGGCGGAGATAGAACTTGCACAGTGACACTTAGGAGCTCTTCTGTCTCTTTACTGTCTCTCACTGAGTACTTATTCATTTATTTGATACTGCCATCGCCACGGGGGCATATTCGAAAAGTGAAAGCAAAAAAGGAAAGCGAAGAAAATAGGATACATCATACTGGAAGCACTCGTAATGAAAGATATATTGCTTTTATACAATCCTTAAGTGATAAGCAGAAGAATAATGGTTGTAATCAGTACACTCTAAATCATAAAATGCGTAAAAGATGAAAAGCAACGTATACAATGAAAACAAAACAAGCTCAGAAGTTTAGCAAATCAAGAATATCACCATGAATAATTTTTACAGTCTTCAAGCTTGTTTTACAGAAAATAAGTAATGATTAAAATTGCAATTACTCCATCTAAAATGCAACTGATTGCAGTGATCAGTTACCGTCCAAGAAAAGTAACTGAATAATTACAGAACAGTCACCAATCACAATTGCGGTACTTTTCTTTGGCCTTTATTTCGAAACACGAACTCACGGAAGCTACAATAAACTAGTGCGGCTTGCTTGATATTTTTTTACACCTTGTTAAATTTCAGCAGGAGTTTTTTCAAAATGGTCCTCGCTGATTTCGCAAAGATTCCTCGTGAAGACATCAGGCGCTACACTGAATACTTTCGATGTAAGCGCTTTTAGGGAAAGGCGGTTTTATACCTTAAAAACACCTTGGGCCTCTGCTCGATGTTACGCAGTGCTTCGGTGCCAGTTCCTACGCCTTCTTTGAAGCGCCCCCTTTGTTGTGGTCTGTTTATGGGTGTACTTTAACTCTATCTAGAATGCACAGCGATCAGCTTCGGTTATCAGTTTTTGTACAGCAGTCCGTAAGCAGTCCGAGGTTCCTCAGTTGTTTGAGTGCTGTGCGAGATATACCTTGCGAGATATAGGGAGATATAGGGAGTGATGAATTCAAGAAAATCTTATTGGCCTACGTGTGAGAAAGGTGCACCCCTTCATAGAAGATTACATATCTTCCCTTCTTTAGAGAGGAATTAAGCAAACAAGGGAAGGGGAATGAGGCGCTCGTTATAAATATGAGAGAAGCCAACAGCCACAGAAACCAAGGAGCACAGGGGATTTTTTTTAAATTTATTTATTTTCTTGTGGTGTTGATCAAGTAAGAATATTACTGAATATGTTGTCGCTTAAAGCTAATTGATTAGAAAAGCAGAAGAAAAAACAACCACGTGCCGCCGGTGGGATCCGAACCCACCACCTCCGAATTACGCGTCCAGTGCTCTACCGCTGAGCTACGGCTACGGTTGTCAAACCTTCTGCTTTCGGGGGTATTTATGTTTACAAATAACCTAACCTTGAGAGTGTTCATCAGCGCCACCCACGTTCGTAAGCGGCGGACGTGGAACGTCCTGAGTTACCGCTGGTGTGACGTAAAACGCCATCGAACGGCGAGGGTGGAAGCAGTGTGTGAACCCTCTTATGCTTCCTATGGCATCAAGGCTGCAGAAGCGAGACCCTCGCTAAGCAATTAAGCAAACGAGGGAAGGGGAATGAGGGGCTCGTTATAAATATGAGAGAAGCCAACAGCCACAGAAACCAAGGAGCACAGGGGATTTTTTTTAATTTATTGATTTTCTTGTGGTGTTGATCAAGTAAGAATATTACTGAATATGTTGTCGCTTAAAGCTAATTGATTAGAAAAGGAGAAGAAAAAACAACCACATGCCGCCAGTGGGGTCCGAACCCACGACCTCCGAATTTCGCGTCCGGTGCTCTACCTCTGAGCTACGGCGACGGCTGTCAAATGTTCTGCTTTCGAGGGTATTTATGTTTACAAATAACCTAACGTTAGATGGCGTTCTACGTCACACCAGCGGTAACTCAGGACGTTCCACGTACGCCGCTTACGAACGTGGGTGGCGCTGATGAACACTCTCAAGGTTAGATTATTTGTAAACATAAATACCCCCGAAAGCAGAAGGTTTGACAGCCGTCGCCGTAGCTCAGAGGTAGAGCACCGGACGCGTAATTCGGAGGTCGTGGGTTCGGATCCCACCGGCGGCATGTAGTTCTTTTTTCTTCTGCTTTTCTAATCAAATACGAGTAGCTTTAAGCGACAACATATTCAGTAATATTCTTACTTGATCAACACCACAAGAAAATAAATAAATTAAAAAAATTCCCTGTGCTCCTTGGTGTCGGTGGCTGTTGGCTTCTCTCTTCTTTAAAGAGGTGCAGCCTGTCAGCATGGTGACTACCACTAATGAAATCCTACGATTCTACAGCACATAGCCAGGTGGACTCAAGTTCACCTGCGACTGTCTTGTTGCCAACGCGATGCAGTTTTTAAGTGTCGTCACTTCTTTGAGCCATGTGTGTTCTGGATATGCCACCCAAGGTCCAAGAAAAGTGCGCTGCCTTTCGATAGCGTTCATTCTAAAAGGGACTGTAGCTAGCTCTAATCTTCAGGAAGCTCTCCATAAATTTTGCCCACATGATTTGTGTCAAAGATTTTATGACCAAGTGGGTTTCCTTATTAGTGCTGGTTATGCAAGTGCATTTATTTCCAGTCTTTGTGAAATGTTTGGTTTAGTTTGGTTTATGGGGTTTAACGTCCCAAAGCGACTAAGGCTATGAGAGACGCCGTAGTGGAGGGCTCCGGAAATTTCGACCACCTGGGGTTCTTTAACGTGCACTGACATCGCACAGTACACGGGCCTCTAGAATTTCTCCTCCAAAGAAATTCAACCGCCGCGGCCGGGATCGAACCCGCGTCTTAGGGATCAGCAGTCGAGCACCATAACCACTGAGCCACCGCGGCGGCCTTTGTGAAAGGCTGGTCTACGAAACAACAAAGACAGAAAAGCGAAGCAAGAAGCGAGCAGCCACGTTATTCCGCATTTCCGTATTTCGCGCAATATTAAGGAGATGGAAAATGGACATGACATCAATGTGATTTTCTCTGCCCCGTATCGTGCACGTATCATGCTCTGAGAAGCACATCACCAAGTACACAAAATCAAGGAGCAAGCTTATTTATAAGATCCCCCCACATGCAATAGCGATTACAATGGACAAACGGGAAGATGCTATAAAGATACCGCCTAAAGATACAAGTTGAACGCAAAAATAAATCCGGCGGTTTCTTGGCATACCATTGTAACATATGTGGTTGTAATCCACTATGCAACAAAACCAAGTTTCTTGGATACCTCAAAGACAAACAGAAGCGAGTTCATTTAAGCTTTTCTGATTCAGAAAGTGGTAGAGAAGTATGTCAGCACACTGTCTGTTTCCATACTTGATAAAGAGCTGCGAATTCTGGACGGACACCTCAAGGCTGTTTCTTTTTTGCTGAAGGTAATTTCTACTCTCTTTTCTGCGATTTTATACGTCTTGGTCACCCTTTGAATGGGATCACTTCTTTTGTAGACAATGTCTACATTGGTTTCTTGTTTTTGCCTTTTTCTCCTTTGACGCAGCCCGGCTAAGAGGTACACCATTCTGTGTTGATAAACACAGGTTATTTGTTGTTTATTCCAGGTTATAAGCCGGTTTGATATCAATTTTCTTTTTCCTTACTGTATAGAAGTGTGTGGTGTGCGGTTAGCAGGCAATGACGGCACGGGGAAATATGGCCTTATCGCTCGATCGTGTGACAGACGGCGGTGGTTGTGCCTATCAACACCCGTCTTGTAAAAACGCTGCGTCTTGTAAGTTTTATTTTTCATCGTCCACGCTATCTTTGCGCTGTTTCTAATAGTGCAAGAATAGAGTAGTTTTTTTTATTACAATTAGGCTAGGCACGACGTATTGCAAGAAGCATCACAGATGGCGCCAGCTACACCAGGAACGAAAACCGCGGAAAGCGCGACTCGTCAGGAAGCCAAGCGCACCTTCGTGCGCGGCCGAACTATTTGAGGCAATCACATCGTCACGGACACTTCGCCCCGGGAGCCTTTTTTGCAAAGAACTGATTACCGGTAATCAATTAGAAAAACAGTAACTGAATTGCCCGAAACGTACCGTTTGAAAAAGAGATCATTTTATAAGAAAATTACACAAAGACGTAATTAAATACAATGAGTTGATTACGTACAACTCTGTTCCGCGTACAGTGACTGTGCAAAAGCGTTATTAGTGAATTCGATCCGTTGATCACGTTTAAAAAAAAAACTATGGTTGACGCATCCAGTGCGCACAGGAGCTATAATGAGCATGCAGCGAAGCTGCCGTGATTTCTCGTTAGAATAAATCTCAGGAAAGTCGGACATGGCGATAATAACCTTACTGTGTATAGATAAGGAGTCATATTTCAGCCTTTTATGTTTCCTTCGGGACTATAATGCGGGACGAACAACTAGTGTGCAGAGGGCGGAAGAGGACGAACAAGGGCCTAGCCACATAGTTTGGCACTTCTGTGTCTCCCGCAGCGCTTGCTCCACCTGTCACTTGTGGTGGGAATTGGTCGGAGTCGGAGGCTTTGATTTTGTGGTTTCCAGCGAACTTTATTCTTGTGCATATCAGTAGCCGAGCCGGTAGCATGTGTAATGACCGGTAAGTTAGGCAGCACTTGGCAACACGGTTCTTGTGGAACAGCGATGTGTGTACCCTGCAGATTCATCCGCGACTGGTGGCAGTGCACGGCGAGCAGGCAGCATCCCGAAGAATGGTATTCTAGTATGTGGAAGGCTAGAAAGCGAGCCGCATATCAACAGCGAAGTGGACCAGGCCTGGACGGCTGCCAACTGTGCTAACGCCAGCCTCATCGCGCAAGTGGAAGCCATAGCTGCCAGCATTCCACTTGGTAGAAGAGAGTTCTTCGGGGTGCTGCCTGCTTACCGCACACTGCCACAAGCCACCACTGAATCTACAGAGAGCTGAAACCCTTCTGCCACAAGAACCATGTCGTTCAATGCTGCCTCTCCTTGCTGGTCACTATTCATGCCGCACGCTCGGCTACTGGCACGCACAGGAAGAAAGTGCACTTCCAGCCACAAAAGGGATTCCTCTGACTCATGCTACCGTCCTGCAGTGAAAAACAGTCTCCACTACGACTGACAGGTGGAGCATGCGCTGCTGGAGGTACACGAGCTCAAACCAATATGGTGCAGGCCTCGCATATCTCCACTTTGATGTAGCGGAATATTGTAATTGGATTTGTTATTGTAACTGCAAGTGTGTGATAGCTGATTTTTCACCGCTTACAATGGAAAAAAGATAGCTATTTTGTACGTATATTGTGCCTGTCATGGATTTATCACTACATGGAATGAATAATGTAATTTAATACATAATTTATTTGCATCCGTCATAAGTATAAAAAGGTAATTTTCTCATACTCATGACAAGATAGGTATAGAATACATTTACTGAATTTGCGTTCCTTTTATTTTAGAGCGCTAGCCTGAGCACATTTAGCCTGAGCATTTAGCCTGAGCACCCTAAATCCTACATCATTTATTTTTTTTATTTGTTGACTAGCTGTATTGCCGTTGAGGCAACACTGCAGGGGGAATTTCATTCGAAAAACAACGGTTATACAAGGTATTCATACACTCAAAGGGTGGCAAAAAACGTCAACGGACGTCATTTAGGCAACATGTGGCGGAAGATTCCAGGCGCGTGCTGTGTGCGCAAAAGAAGATTACCGAAAGGCGTAAACTTATCGACCTTCAAGTTATCTACCTTTAAATGGTCATCTTTCTTTGGGATATATACGAACGTAGTTTCATGTATTTCTCGAGACTAATGCCAGCCTGGAATTGATATATGTTACAAAAAACTTTAATCGCAGATTTCTTCTGCGAGTCTTCAGGCCCGGCCACCGGAGGGTATGTTTAATCGCCGTCAAACTGAGCTTTTGTGTCGTGAATTCCGAAGACAAACCTGGCAGCCATGTTTTCTCTTTTTTCAAGTTTATTAACTAAATGTGAGGTGCAAGAGCCCCAACATAGGCATGCGTACCATTAGGTAGGGAACTGAAACCCAGCACCGAAGCTGCTTATTCGTTGAGTTATTTATGTGGCATCGCAAATTCGAAGTAGCTGAAACTAAAGTAACCTCACAGACTCGATACCTGGGTTCTTAATAAGAGAGCTTCCTTGTACAGGTGACGTGCATACATTTGCATACAATTAATGACATCTGCCAACGTACACATTATGTTGCCATCATATCGAAATCATTCTTTAAGGTTTCATAGACACTATGGTTGTCACTGACTCTGTGGGTACAAGCGGAGATAAACGTACCGTCTTTTAAGAGCTAAAGCTCTAACTCTGGTAAGTATAGCGCAGTACCTTAACGCTGTCGCTAGGGCTTCATTGTTTCGCACGATTCTTCACTGTTACAAATATTTGCACCAGCATTTTCACTATTTTCACCCACCTTTCTTTCGTTCGGCGCCATCTTGTTTCGTCAAGTAGCGAGTACTTGTAAAAAATTCTCGAATCGTGTTGGATTTCATTCTACTAGTATTTGATTAGGATTTTAAGACCACTATTTGTATTCGATTAGACAGCTGCGCTAGAGTATTCGTATTCGATTCAGTTTCGGAAAAGTGCTATTCGCAAGCCTCTTACAATATGTACTGCGCGTGGGAACTGCTGGCGCAATGCACTCAAAAGGATGCGATTTCACGCGCGCCAATTTTCCGCCATGTGTTTCGCGGCTCTTCAGCTGCATGACATCTATTTCGGGACAATCGGCGACACGCGCACAGCACTTCCCGTAAACGACAGGATTTATATAATCTCAACCAATCTGTGAATCTGTGCAAATCCTGCAACTCACTTCTTCAGACCTGCGCCACGGCTCGTTACACTCACAGGCAGTGAAGTTTGCCTTTAAATTGGTACCTGTTGCTGATACAGCCCGCTACAGTGGCTGAATGGCTTCGGAATTCAGCTGCTGAGATGCACTTGGTTGAATCTCAGCCTCGGTCATGGTGTAAGAAATATTTCAGGTGTAGTAACAGCACCTCCGCGGCCGCGGAAATCTCGTACCAATTTCGGCGCTTCACCGTGAGATGGCGCTACTGTACAGGAGGCTTTCAAATGTGCGCTGTGACGCGTGCTATGAACAACTCTAGCGTTGTCGGTCATGCGTCACCTGTGCGAAATGAACTTAATTAAATTTAATGGTACTTTTCACGAAATTGGTCAGCTAGATTTCCAGGTTATGACCTGATGTTACTTTAAAGATGCGATGGCGTCTGACACCGCGATAATTTTTACGTGTGGTCCGCTTTTCCTCCGGCAACGAACGCCTAACATGGCCTGTTATTGCGTAGATAAAAAAGCACAATCGAGCTGCACCAATTATACCACGACTAGCCATGTCTACCAACGTCCGTTATTTCTCATCGCCACTATTGCTTTCCATGTGTCTGTAGAACAGCTAGACACTGATGCGAATAGCTCGGTAACAGGTCAGCATTCTTAAGGAATTTAGAACCAGAGGTATTGGATGTAATACTGACACCCACAAAAATACTGACAAGGAGTATGTGTGTATATTTTTTTCTGGTAGCACACAAACGGCTTTTTACTACAGGTAGGTGTTTGTTGAGCTCGGGTTAAAAAGAGGGAAGCAGCTGCAAGAATTTCAAAGGCATATAGAACGCACTTCAATTTATTCTCTGAAAACATAAGCAATGAAATGCACCAATTCATTACGCAGTTATGACAACAAACAGGCCCCCCGGGCGATACTTCACTCTGTGACAATGCAACGAAAAGAGAGTACTTCAAAATTTCAAAGAGGATGAAACAGTTTTAAACTACCTTCGATAGCTTGCGCAGCTTTTGTGTTTTGTTTTCAGCATTCTTTTTCAGCTGCTTGCAATACTGACGCATGCGTAGTGCTACGTAATAATGCACGACTTGTGCCATTATGCCGACTTTATGCTCACTGCATGGAAATGAAATCTTATGATTGTCTCGAATGTAGTCGACAGTTATGTCGTAGACATTCATCAGAAGCATGCTTCTTAAACTGTTCTTCTATTTCGGTTATGAGAGAAAATATGGCCACATTTGCATGTAGCAGCCCGCCTCGCGTTTTCTACAAAACTAAGGCTGCTTCGGGCCTGGTCACGTTTGCAGAAGCCGTTAGCCCAGTTTTGCACGCTGAGCAATCGGTGCATTTCAGCAGTTTCCTGCATAGAAATCCGGTAACATAATAAATTATACAATCGGTTACACTAGCTGAGTCGGGTTCGTTGTAAATCAAGTCCTCACATTCACTCTCACTCTCTAGAAGACCGTTAAGTTTGGCCTTTAGCTCATTGATTCGTGGCTCGTGAGGTTCTTTGAAGGCTAGAATCATGTCGGAGAGGTTTATCAGACGCGAGACTTCATTGTCGTGTACCTGGAAGTTACCATATCTTGGAGGTTTCAAGGTGCTGTACACAGAAAGCATGCTATACAGCTGCAAGAAAGTTGGTAGACACGGGTGCTCTTTTTGCCCACCTGCTTGCCGAATATTACCGAAGAGTTTTTCGAGCCCATCTTGGTTAAACTTCGCAGTTAAAACACTTAAAATTGCATTTCTCCAACAGGTACTTGGAAAGTTGCATGCTTGAGAGAATAGTGAATCTTAAGCCCTCGGCAGTTGCATTTGACAGAAGATTTTTGTGGTCAATACGTCCTGCCTTCACGTTTTTTTCCCATTCATTGAGCCAATTCAGAAGAGATTCCAGAACAACAAAATCTTGACTGTGCAGTTTTAACCCTTCCTTCGGATGTTTCCGATTCAATGCATCGAACAAATTGTTCATTTTCAGAGTAAAATCAACAGTGCCCTTGGCATTCTCTAGACCTGGCGTACCACTTTTGGAATAGAACTCTAGCCCATTGGCAACGCTGAGGCTGAACAGCTGTGTTGCTAGTTTCACCCGCATCTTTTCAGTATTTATTGGGTTTAGATGTGACTATGAAGGTTTAGGACAAACCCTCAATTTGCCTTCATGCTTAGTGTATGCAACGTATAGCTTGTCATAGTGTGACCAGAAAACACGGGTACTGTTAACACAAAGCACTTTTTGCTGCAAAAGTCGATTTCGCACGCACTTGACAATATGTGGTACACCTGAAAAAAACATAAACATTCCACGTCTCACAAGCTGGATTGAGGAAGAAGTTCTTTGTTGCCTCTAGTTCTCCGCTAACACCAAACTGTTTCCACATGGAGCGGTTTGTTGCGGAACCATCGCAAACAATTCCGTCAACAAACGCGCCTGCGTCCTCGAGGAGGAGAATAGCCTTTATGATGAGCTCTGCCAACACAGTTCCTTTTGTTGGTCCAGAGCTGGCGAAAATTACAACGGGTTGAGAGTAGTTTTCCCCGAAGGAACGAAATAAAAACACCAGTCCGTGGTCCGCTAGCTTCTCTGGGGCTGCCACACCATTCCCGAAGTCTGAAATCCAGTGCAGGTCATCGTTCTCGCGTTTAGTCGCATCTCTTTCCGGACGTGAATCTCATCGAAAATAAGAATACCATGCCGCTGGAAAGTGTCTTTTTTTGCGAGCTTCTTCTTAAAAGCAGCAAAAAAGCGTGGATTAAAACCGCAGTTCACACCTACCATTGACAAGTATTTCTTTATGGTTGAAACACACGGCAGCGACAATATGTCGTTATCCCTCAAGAATGAGTACGCTGATGGGCTGCGAATGTGAAGAAGCAGGCAGAGTAGTAGCCAATGTTCTGTGTAACGTCGGCCACTTTTGTTCTTGCATTTTGCAGCTGCAATGCACTCTTTTATGGCAGTTGCTTGTCCTTCAGGAATATTTAAGCCACTTAGCTTATCACTGAGGGTTTCATCAGAAATTGAGGAGAGTTTATTCTTCGCCTGCTTTAGCTGCATCGTGATTGTTCGGAGCATTTTTCGTAGAGAGTCAACTGACCTTTTCAGAGCATATCGGGCTCTGTTACTGGCTCCGGGGACAGTCATGCGGAAATAGCGAGGACGTTTTTTCTCTTTGTTTTTCTCGACCATTCGTTTCTCGTGAATTCGAAGTGTCGTTGGAACACGCTCACACTATAAGCACACGCTTCCACTGTGTGTGAGAATCAACGCACATTTTTTGTGCTGCCACTGGCCTGTGATGTCAACAAACGCACTTTCAGGCCGGACTTTAGGATAGGCTATAACGTTCGGTCCACCAGAACAAAAACGTGTTTCGTTGACGCGGGCGATCAAGGACTCAATATCTTGAACACAGCTCACCTCGGAAGGAAATCCACAGGAGCGAGGGGCTTCTTTTCCCAGCAGCGCAACAGTAACTTTCAGCTCGCTGTCAATAGAAACTGCTTTTCTTGTAACGACACGGCTTGGAGGAGCAGTGAAGTACTCGCTGTCATCGTTACCTGACGCAGTGTTTGAAAGCAGAGTTGCGGACTTAAGAAAATGCAATTCTGCATACACAACTGTTCGCACGCCGTCCAGGTCAATTTTATGACAGGCCCACGCAGTGTTCGGGAGTGCTAGGCTATCTGCCGCTTCGAAAATCGCAGGGAACGCATTTGAAGAAAGCATCTTTGGAAGTGCTACAGGAACAACAGCCTCACACAATGGATCTGGCGGTTCCGACAGCATGTCAACGGCAGCGTCAGTAGCAGGTGCAGATACAGGGCAGTCAGATGTTACACGGAGTTTTTTCCTAGCTACAGGCGGTTGGCGGTTCGCGGGTTCTTTCCTTTTTCTCTCCTCCTTCGACATGTGGCTAGGGCAACCGGGGAATATCGTAGGGACTGCGTCCTTCGCCAGGCTAGCTCTTCGCGGCGCACTAACCAGCACATGCCCTTTGTAAACAGCATCCCAAGTCCTTGTAATATATTTTGGGTCAAAATGTTTTTCGCAGACGTAGTCCGTTGCCTGCAACATACGGTCTTTACGCGGAATAGCGTGGCGCCATACCTTCAAGCCTTCCTCTCCTTTCGGAGCCGCAAAGAGCGATACTTTGTCAGCACAGCTCTGGTACCCGGAGTTGCACCGGGGCACAAAGCATTTTTTCCCCATTTCTCTTGCCTTCAAAGAGACGACTTGACTTCACGCATGAAGAAGGTAACCCTTGTCAACGAAAACGCCACCACACAAGTGAAATGATCACGACCAAAGCAAGACACAAACGTGAAAAACAAGCGCAAAAGCAGCACGCTACGAACACAGCGTAATGCGCCAAGCCCCCTCGGCCGTCGTGCCATCTGGTGGCGTGGGAGGGAAATGGGTACTGGTTTTCCTCTCCGGCCGCCGTGTGGACAGCGCGGTGAGCTGTATCACCTGAAATATTTCACCGTGGCCGCGGTGGCCGCTTGTCGATAAAGGCGAAGTTAAAAAAGTCCATCCGTTGTTCGATGTCAGTGCGCGCTAGCAAATCCAAGGTGGTGGAAACAACCGGGATTCTCTGGTCGCGCAGGTGCAGCTTCCAGACTCTAAACACGCAATTCCATACTATAGCATAGCATACCATACCACACAGAAGAGCTCCGTCTTTAAAAGCAATAAAACTGGCAGCAGCCGCAATGCTTTCAACATGACGACGAGAAAGCAGCCCGCATGTTCTTGGGCGCTGGCCACATACCAGACGCGTTAGTGCTGGAAGAGTGCTCGCCAGATTTCTGTGCGACCGGAAGCGTTCTCACGCGAACGAACTCCTCCTCCGTAGGCGGTCAGACTGTTACACGATCCCGAAAAACTACCGCTGTCCGGATATGCGTTGGTTGCGAGCGCCGCAAACAATGGGATATGAGAGGAATACGAAAAAACACGTTCATTGGCAGCGTGGAGACGGTCACATGATTACGCTTGGAGAGAACTGTCACCAGAGGGAAGAGAACGTCAGTCTGTCGCAGTCGCCCTTCACAGCCGTACGTGCTGGCCAGCGAGGCAAGTTATTCCGATCGCATCTCCGGTTCACGACGTTCGGGCACGCTGGTCTTGAAGCCTGTGCGTGGAAGCTCAGAAGGCCGGGCAGTACGTCCACGCAGTAACTTGTTCCGCTCTCTATTGCGCCTGCATTAGCTGACTGGGTAAGCCAATGATGTAGCGCATTGCTTGCTTCTGCTTTTAGCGCAGCAAGGTGCTCAGGTGGCGAATACTACGCTCATTTTACACAGCTAGCCGTCACTAACTTCACTGCTGCTACTCCGGCAGTATAACTCTTTTTACAGATTTGTTAAGCGCTAAGCAGCAGTTCCAGCAACGAAGTAGCAAGATGGCAAGGGGACTTTCGATTGTTAGGCGTGTGTTTTATTTTGGGAAAACGCTCGCTTCATGGTAGTGAAAATTCTGGATGAGCCTGTTTTTCCCTAGCCTATTGCTTCATTTACTTCCTTATTTGCACCTTCATCTTTGCTGTTATCAAGAGGCTAGGCGTGTATTTCTAAGCAGGAGCAGGCAAAGAAATGCTCGCTGTGCTCCTATAAAAAGGAGTGAGCATCAAACAGCGCCTACGCTGAGAGATTTTAAGGTTCGTTCCAGCATTATATGCTATGGTATATTGTCACATGGTATAATATCGTGTGTCATTGCATGGCATGGTATGGAATGGCGTGGTATGCAGGGTTTAACTTCTCAATGCTGCGCATGGGTTATGAGAGCCCAAGTAGTGGGCAGGTCCGGTTTTGTTTTCAAGCCCGGTGGGTATTTACTATGCACTGATATTGAGTCTCATATGGGAACCTTTGATTTTCGTCTCCATCAAAATGCGGCTCGGGTTGAATCGCGCGATTTTGGGCTCAGCAGCCAATCTCCATAGCCACTAAGTCAGTGCGGCAGGTTTAGTGTTTCTCTAAAACCATGCAGCGCTTACTGGTTTAGGCTTAGAAGGTAAAACTGGAGGAAATAGTACATGCACGTAAGTATTGGAGTTCATTTAAATAAATATTTCGTTGAAATGGATCACTTTCATAGACGTTAGTGCACTGCAAACAAAATCCAATTACTTGTATAACTGTGCTTGTTTAAAAAAAAGAGCAAGTTTTCAATGTATGCGTCTTTAGCATCATCACAGCCCACTTATTCCTGTGAACTCTACGATATAGCTGGACTGGCCGGCGCGTTTTCTATTTTTTACAATGGGAGCCTCATACCGCTTAGGCTACCATTCAAGGCCCTGTCCTATCCTCCTCTCCTGCTCTCTCCCGTCGGCTAGCCTTCGCGCCTGCTCAACCGTTTAGGGGAGAGTACTCCCTTGGTGGCGCTTTAGTAAGGAACACGGAGTAACTGGAGCAGCCGCGAACAGCCGCATGCAGGTTCAGAGGTCAGTGCAGTCAGCCTATCCGGGAGTCACTCCAGCCGCTCGTGCTCTATCACTCCAGTAGTCACCTGACCTGGCGAAAGCCGCATCCCGGCAACTAACTGGACTGAGGCGTCGGAAAAGCTCCCATTGCGGGGCTAACGATGCGAGCCTACGGAAGAACTATGGTAACGTATTTAACCCAAGCAGACGTGCGAAAACAGGTGTTTAGCCTGGTTTGTTCATTATTTTTTTTTCTTGGTAGTCGGCACGCCTGGCGGCGATATTAGTTCGATAGTAGTGAAGGGAGGTTTACAAGAACGTTGGAAACGTCTGCGACGAAGACTTTTGCTCAAGTAATCGAAGAAGCAGCGGGCCGAAAGGTAGGCTCACAAGGAGCAGTTTTCCATCACGAGCATCATCCGGCCTCCACGAGAGCTTCGTCGTCGTTGTCGGCGGCGCACGATCACCTTCATTACTTTGGTTTATTAGCGTTTAACATCCCAAAGCGACTCAGGCTACGAGGGACGCCGCAGTAAAGAGCTCCGGATATTTCGACCACTTGGCGTTCTTTGACGTGCACTGACCTGTAGAATTTCACCTGCAACGAAATTCGGCCGCCGAGGCCGGGATCGAACCCGCGTCTTTTGGGTAAGCAGTAGAGCGCCGTAACTGTTGAGCCACCGCGGCGGGTCATCTTAATTCTAGTTACATTAGCTGATGAAGAAGAAGATGTGCAATGCACAGCGCGAGAGTGTGTTCCAGTTTAGCACGAGGCGTGCTTGGCTGCGGAGCCGGAGCGGCACTCGGTCTTATCGCTGTATTGTTCATTGCCTTTTTTTTTCTAGTTACTTGTTGCTTAGATGTGTCGTGTTATGATGTATTAGCTATGTGCTTCGAACTGACTCTTTTCTCGTGCTTCTTTGCTTATGTGGGTTTGTGTGCCACTGTTTCCCCAATGCTTGTATATAGCTCTTGTACATAAAACATCCCATCGTTGTAATAAATACCATCGTGAAGAGAAAAAAAAGCGGTGATATTCTCGTGCAGTGGCCAGCGAAGCTGGGGCGCTATGCTGGAAGGCCCGAGTTTGCTGAAACTCGGAATCTTCCCGAGCTCTAGCGACGCCCTCAGATGAGTGAACTAATGGTAGCAAGACAAAATCCCACCCTCGTCACGCCTCCAACTTCATTGGGTTATCTGGATATATTCCGTGCTTTATCATCACATCGGCGCAACCTCATCGGCTTCTTGGGCGGTCTACACAGAACGGTTCACGTGAGCCAACCGCCGGTGCACTTTTCATTTGTGTGTCGCTCCACCAAGTGCACTGCGTGTGCAATTAGACATACGAGGTTTGTTGAATTTTATAATGCACTTAATACACATTTATAAGCATTTTATAGTGTGCAAGATTTGGATTTAAAGCGCTTTGGAGTGATTTATGCATTATTAAATTTTGCTTTGTACCGCGAGGGAACGCTACCAACGCCCGTCATCAGCTGACCGCCAACGGCGACGAGGTACAGTCTTTGTCAAAAGTTTAGAGCCCAGGGGGTTCACTTCTTAGCCTTGCAGTGGGACTCCTGAAGCATTCTGGGAAGTCCTACCCATTGAAGGAGGCAGAACCAGAAATCTTCTTACCCAGAGGAAATTTGTAGCGCTGGAGATGCATCACGAACCACACAGTGAGGCTCGGAAGCAAACCCCCTGGGCTCCAAACTTTTGACAAAGGCTGTACATGTGCAACGCTACGGAAGTAGTCCGCAAAAAAAAATAAAGAGAGGTGTATCACTCCGCGCTGTTCTGTGGCCGTGTGGTCTAACGCGTCGCTCCGGAGAGTCGACAGGCAATGGGAGCGCGTGGGTTCAAATCCCGCATGGTGAAACTTTTTTATCACACATTTTTTTTTCATCGCAAGTTGAATTTCGCCTGACTTGAATGAGAAAACTCGGTTTGTTCAGAATCGCTTGAATATTATGCCGTGTTCTGAAATGAACTGCATGCATCTGTTCATTTTATGCATACCGCGTTAATGTGAGCTGTCCGAAATTCGTTGTCAATGAGCTCGCACCGGCTTTTGGTCAGTAGTGGCGGTTATCTTCCCGATTCTGCAGCATTGTGACTGTACTTTTTAGATGCAAGTGAGAGGTGTGTGCGAAAGATGACATTCATTCGTCGGATTTAATTAATTAGCACAGTGGTGAGTGCTCTGCAGTGGCCCGATTAACAAGTGGGCATCTGCAACTTTCGATTCGCCGTTGCCGAGGAGCCCACTTTTTTTTTGTGGGCCTCTCTTAAGGTACCTGGCATGTTATGAATTGTTCTGTGGAACCGGTTAGCGGCTGATCCAGTCTTCGCCAAAAGAGTCTGGGACCGACTTTGGCACTGTGCTGTAGAGTAGCCCAAAGGACTTGGCGAGAACAATTATTTTTTTTTTGCTGATTGCAATGTTCAATGCATAATGTGCCTTCCTCGTAAAATAGTTGGCCTTCACCATGTCAGGGCTGGACTTCGAAGGGGCGTTTACGCCAATGTAGGTCCCGTGGACGCATCCCACGACGTCTGTGATGCCGCCGCGCAGAAGGAAACGCTCCTCAACATACGCACGCTCGGCCGCAGTCGTGGGCAATGCGAGCCACCGCTTCTGCACAGCCGCGTCGATAAGCGCGTAGGAGATGTCCCTCACACAGCGGCTCACAGTGCTTTATTGGCGTCCAATAAAGCGGTCTGCGCCGACGCTCCCCTGGAAGCTCCCGGTCGCGAAGAACCGGAGGGCGCAGATGACTTTATCTTCGACCCAAAGCGAATGAAGCCCGGTACGCACTCTCCGCAGGCGTGGGTCGTCGCCTAACTATTTACACAACCATCATACCGATTTTTTGGAGAGGCGAAAATGTCGCTAGAATTCGTCGTCGGCCAAGGCAGTAAACGGGTCCAGCCGGCCGTACTGACATTTGCCGTCAGAGGAAGCGATTACCCAGGCTGCTGCTGCTGCCGCCATGACAGTCCCGAGATGAATTCGGGGCACTTCACCGTTCACGAGTTTAGCTCCGAGTTCACCTGTCAATCAAAACCATTGGTCACGCCCCCGGCGTGCCGTACATAAATTATAGGCGTACGCGCTATGGGTGGGCCACTCCCAACATCCCTGCCGGCTACAGGTATGCTGCGCTGCTGCGCTGATTGCTGACAGACATCGACGATGTTGACCATCGAAATATAACAGGCAAAACGGACGTCATCGCTGATAAATCTAAGCACCTCTGCGAAGAACACGCAACGTGGCGAAAGCCGCCGATTTCTTCGCTCGCATACCAAGACTGCACAACACTATAGCCTGTTGCAACCACGTAAGACACAGCACAACGCTGAAGGCGCGTCACACCTGCTTGCAAGGCGTCAAACACGGAGCACGACGACGAACCGGTGCTTGGAGCACGTCCTACTCCAACAACATCGCATCACAGGTGTTTGGCTTGGCCGTCCTTTCATCGGTGATAAAGCTCAGCATCAATGTGTCAAACACTTCTGGGATCGACAAACGATCGCTGCTCCAGACCCAGTGCAATAAAGTGTTTGTAATTTCTAGCACGCAAGCACTGTGTATTTCACAACCGTAACACCTTTCTCTGTTGTAAGTCCGATTCCATTATTACAAACAGGATCCCTCACCTGCCCGAATGATATTAATGCGATGCCCCTGCGGTGTACAACGGCGATCGACGTTAGTGACCAAAACCAGTCCGCAAAACCTTGAAGTGCGCGACGTTAACAGATATTACGCAGATACGCGCGCCACCCCCTTCACAGCTTTTAGTCAGCGTCTGATGACATAGGATGAGTTGTGTCGCTGGTTAGCACGCTCTTCGCATCCGCAGTGCACTAAAGAGGCGTCACACACAACAGGCATACGTAATGAATCATTGAATACAGCCAAACAGCAATTTTTTTTTTCTCACACCGCATCACAGCCGCTCGCACGGCCAATTTCTACCGCTAAGATTCACCAAGAGCGTACTAAAGGCAATGGTTGGCCATAGCGGGGTGCGGCAGCGGCCGTAGCAGCGGAGAGCTCCACCTGAGGTCACTGCAGAGAGCAGCAGTGACGCGGGGGTGCAGTGAAGTTCAGTTTTTTGCTTTTGTTTATTATGCAAGCCAGAAGATGCATGACTGTTATATTTTGATAAACGACCCAATAAAATATATTATCGCAATGGCCGAAAAATAAGATAGATTCAGCGTGTAGTAGTTGCCCAGTCTTTCCAGTCGAAGGCAGCGCTACCGGCGGCGTGTCAGCGCAGGAGCTCTCTCGTTTTCGACACGGTGGGCTGCCGCTCTAGTTCGTATGCAAGCCACGCTGCAAGCAATTGCCTCACTATCGCCTCTAGCGGCAGAAAGTGTCAAATCTTTGTTAATTTCCTAAAGCTATGCTTTTCAACAACGCTTCATTGGATTCCGATTTTAAAATACATTTGGAAATGAACAAAATGTTCATAATATTATCTGTTGCCTTTTAACGTATTCGAGAGAAGAGAAAGGGTTGATACAAGAGTGCACCTAGTGCGCACTGTTCGTCTTCGGAAATGGAGAGACAGATAGAGCTGAAAGAGAAGACACGCCTTTGACGCGCCCGAAAAGGCGTGTCAAACAGCTAGCGGCGAGTGTGCAGATAGATAGCAGAGAAGTCACGATTTCGCGATTGCTGATATGGCGCTGATAACTTCAGGTAGCGCTGCGGCCTGGTATTGCGCAGTGTATTGTGTTTGAAGTGTGAAACAGGCGCGCAGGGTGCGCTTGTATCGCCTTTACGTGGCTTTATCTCTACATTTTATTGTCCGCTGCCTGCGCACGTTCCGCGCTATCTTCGTTCACTGACTGCCGTCATCGCAAACTCGGATGAAACTCGGGCGAGCGCCAAACTCGGGCCTTCCGGCATAGCGCCCCTGGTCTGTTTACGCCGTCGCTGGTTCGAATCCCAGTCGTGGGACTTTATTTATGGTTTGGCCGGGATCACCCCCAAGGTCACGTCTCACACAATCTCGGTGAGGCGATTTCAGCTCGTGAAGTGTGTGCTTTCGCACTGAAAGACCTGTTTTGGCTCACTAGCGCAATCCAGTCCCCTGAAACATCTGTAGGTATGAGCGCACCTATGTGTTGTACCCTTTGGTAAAAATGACATGCCTCTGCAACGTGAGGGAATTTTTTTTTCTCAAAAGGCACATCCAGTAGAATTTTACTGAGGACGATGCATTGGCAAAAAAATAAACAGAAAAACAGAGTCTGGGGCATCCTCTGTAGGCAACCACAGCAGAGAACCTATTGAATTTGTAAAAGGATATGGCCAAAGCACGATAGATACGAAGAAATATAGAAAAGTCGTCATGAAAAAAATGTCTTGAATAAATACGGTGTTTCTGGACTATAGTTAGCGGACTATACGTGTCTAAAAGCTGAAGTTTCGCTTTGTGCGGACTGTCTGTAGTGGGGACTATGAGTGTGGATCATTTGCATTTGTCATGCGCAAAGAAGCTTAGCGTTGCTGTTGAAATAAAAACAAAACGCTGCCCGAATGCGGCTGCGACATTTAGCCGTGCTAACTCACATATCGAAACCCACCTCGATATGCAATTACTTTCGATATGCAAGCAATTGTTCCTTCTGGTAGTAATGGTGGCTACTTTTCGGGGCTTGGATTTGCGAGCGCATAAGGAAACCCTGGAGGAATAACGGCGGAGGCGTCGTAGTACGTCTTGAAGAACGGTTGGCTTGCCTACGAAAAGAGGAGGCGCCTTCCCGACAGCATTCGGGCTCGTGCGATGTGGAGAATGAGCAAGCAGTCAAGTCGAACTGAGCTGGAGCGCAAAAATTTGACCTTGTGAAAAAATTCATCGGTGTCAGTAGCTTCCTTCAAACACCTCAAGAAAAGTTAGGTTGCTTGCCTGAATCATCAGCGGACAATCTATGAAACCAATTTTCAGCAAAATTCGTTACCGCGGAGAAATTTTCAATTTCAGGCCAAATTTGCACCTGCAGACTATGCAGCTGGTGCGTACTATAGTCCAAAAAATTGCGGTACTTCGATTCGTTCAAAGAAATTACGAAGACTCTTCTCAAAATTCAGTGAGGGCTGTTTTTTTTTTGCTTTCGCGCTCTTGTTAACACTCGGTACTCAGTCAACTCTACAGTAACAGGCCAACATATGACCGAGCATTTTGTTAAAACCTCCAGCGCTTGCAATCATGCAAACACTTTTCGAAAGCACAAAGCCATAGCAGAAAAAAAAAGAGAATTGCTCAGGAGCAGGCGTGCGGGAAGATTTTAACCAGCTTATTATGCTGCAGGAATTAAAGTACTATTTGCAGCTAAAAAACAGCACCAACCTCAGGTAACTCGCACTATACGCAGTGCTTGCACATCTCTACGAGGCTGTCGTAAAGGCGCAGTTCCAATTCTTTAACAAAATATGGGTAAATGGTAAACTACCCGATGTGGGGAAAGCATTCATATAGTGCCATTTTTCAAAACTGGGAAAAACACCAACGTGACCTACAAGTTACAGCCCATAACCTTTACCAGCTGTGTTCAAATTTAATTTAAACGTGTTATATGAGACCTTCGTTCTTGATTTCTGGTGACTTCGGTGTAGATCAGTCCGGGTTAAGAAAAGTATTCTTGACAATTCTTGACAAAAGTATTCTTGGCGGCGGTCTTTTTTCATCTGGAGAAGGCATATGTCTCCACCTCCGTGACCAAGGATACCTACGTATATGAGGCAGTATGCTGATCATTTCGAGCTACTTGCTGTTCCAATGCTTACTTCCTGTCCCACGAGGCACAACCCTTTAAAAGAAAAATCTCCAGGTTAACATTCCTCCCTTTTCCCTCTCTCTGTATCTATCTATCTCTCCAGGAAAATGTTCCAGAGGGTTGTATTCGATGCACTATGCTTTTAATCGTAAAGATTGACTTGGGAAAGAAAATAATTTCAAACTCTATAATGTATGCAGTTTATCTTCACCTCCAGAAAGCATGCTCGTCGTCCACCATATCAACTTGCGAGAGACATATACAAATTGCGATTATAAAATCGTCTACTTCGGCAGACAGAAATGAATTGAAGTTTTCTGCACAAAGAAGAGTGGCTCCCCTGTTCTCGATTAAAGAAAGAAATGTTACTTAGGTGTTTTCAACGGCGGTTCTCCGACTTTTCTACGCGGTTTTCCTTATTCGAGCTGCGTAGATCTGTCTCTGCGCACTCAAGATCTGGTGCCTGACGTGGGGTGGGCCACAGACATTGAGAATCGCGGATGTGATCACTATTCGATACAGGCAAATCAACTTAGCTTACGATCTCTGGTGCTTGACGTAAGTACAAATTTCCCACTTGCGAAGCTTTTCGTCACCACGTAACTCAACCAGCTACCACGGACATTTGTATTGACGACTTCACTTCGCTGGTGCAAGATAGCCAGAGTCGTTGCACCAAGGAAGTCCCTATATCAGATGAGTTCACAAGTCTTGATAGCATGAGCCATTGATGGCATTTCGAAGATAAGCGGGAAGGGCTTATCATCAATCCGGTTCTTTAAAACTGTATCGTGAGGCTCAAACAATTCATTCGTCAATGCATAAATGTTTGCAGCAATTAGGAAGAAAAAAATGGTGGACTTGTGCAGTATATAGACCCCTCACACTCCAGTACCTATTAAACGCATGCGGAGACGGGCAGCGACGCCCGCACTGGTGAAAAGGCAAAGAAAAAACTAAAGTGTGATTAGGCAAGTGTGGCGTAATAAAAATATCAGGCACTTGAGCGCTGCATAATGCAAACGCAAGCAACACCGTATGAACCAATCACAAAACAGGGGTTATGTGGTTCTGTGTCGATCCCCTGGCTTAGTTCAATCCGCGCTTCTTTCACGCAGCGTTTGCCGATTCTACGCTTTTTTTTTGTGCAAAACCGCGATATTTTAATCAATGTATCACTCGTTCATTACAGAGGGTAGTTTTATTTGGCGCAGAACTCTCCGTAAACTTAGAAGCGATCCACCGTCGCGTGCATTTCCGCGATCGCCACCGGCTCCAGATTCGCACTAACGTAGCGACGGTGCTGCTACCTGTAGGTCGACCTCTCGGCGAATAGAGGCACAGCGTCTGACACGGGTTCGAGGATCATTATGGGTGGTAGGGCCTCTAGAGATGAATTCCTCTGTTCGTTGTTTAGGTGCAGCTTCAATGGAAGCCTGATGGATTTCTGGGATTTACATTTTGATGTTTTTGTACCGCTCAAGATGGTTGAGGCGCTCGTCACGTACCAACGTCTTTAATGTTCTCTAATCGAGTAATTCTGTCTTATACAGCTGCCTTAGTATAAAATACCGGCTACCTGCTCGTTACCGGCTACCTGCCAATTCGAAAGCCAGAGCTGGAAGAGATGATGCACCCCTGCATATTCTCCTTCTATTTCCTGTTTGAATACAGGTTCCTTTGAAAAATTGATCTTCCTTATATAATTTCATCTAAGCAAACACCGCCGCGTTACTAGTCTTCTGTTTGTTTCCTTTTGTGTCATCGTATATGTTCTTTGGTTTTGTGGCATCCAAACGCTTCCTTCTTTAGACACTCGATTTGGTGAATAAGTACGTCATTTCCAACCTTGAGCTCCATTTGCTAAAATGTACTGTCCTTGGGCACTACGCTATTGTGCGCCCGCTAAAGAAATTCAGAGGCACACCTGATTGCCTTCTGTGTTGGCAATGCGATAACACAGAAGCTGTTGACGCCTTTACCGGAAGAGACATAGTTTCCGGTCTGGTGACGTCACTTCTTTCCAGCCAATGAGAGTTGTCCGCTCTGGCGGACTTACCTACAGCCAATGGGTGAATTTTAACGCGATAGCGTTAGAGGCCCCACTACGCAGAAAGTCCGCTCTCGGCGTTGTCGGCGTCGGCGTTGTGAGCGATAAATAGGGTGACGTAGAGTGGCTCATGCAGGCCTCCCAGGAGAAACAACATAGGTGGGCAACCTATGACGCGTGACCTTACGGCGTCACCGTAACCTGACCACCCGATAGTGTAAAGTTCCTACCGCAGCAGGTAGCAGGTAAAATAACGTTTGCTCACTCGGAAAGAGCAAGCTGGACCGTACAAGGGCCACCGCTGGGAGCAACCGCTTACGCAGGGCAGTGACGCATCGCTTAGCCGCTGTACCACAGCTCTAGGAGGGGTATGAGGACTCCCGTGGATCTATGAGTGTGAAGTAGAGAATGGCCTATATATGAAAATTAACTCTACGCTACCGCTTCGTACCCTTATAGTCGAGCTATATGTCTCCTGCAATTTTTATTTTCCAGTTTTTTTCTTGTCTCTTGCCTCTGTTGCTCTCAGTTGGTATCAGACAGTCGTATTAGGACAACAATTTGTCAAAATATAGTAGGATTTGAAAATCTTAATCTTACGAGTTCTAATGAGTGACTGCATTTTTCAGCCCACAAATCAAGCAAATGGGAATTTTTTATGCAGGGAATATAAAAGCTGCGGTTTTTCCCAGCAATAAAACGACTTAATCTAAAATAATTGTACTTAGGATAGAATCAGATAGCACCACTCGAAGATATTGACATTTTCGATTAGAGTAAAATACTTGCCAAGGGGAATAACGAGTTATAATGCATGATTGAGTTTGAATGAAATTATTGTTGTTTTGTACTCGTAAAATGCCGCTAAGTCTTTGTATAAAACTCACAGACGAGTACATTGCTTCCTAGTGGAAATTTAATTAGTTCATGCATCAATTGAACACCGCAATTTTTTATGTTTGTATAAAATTCTTGAACCAAAAAATTCCAAGTACCGCCTTCACCCAACATTCTCATCTGGGTGCCGTACGGAGTGGCGAGACCGGTCTGGAGGAGCACGTCCTCACACTGCATAGAAGAGAGGAAACGGCATCAGACCAAATAATTATGAAAAAAAAGCACAAAAGAATTGCTTCGCTGACACCTGATTTTTTTATTTCGGACACTATTTTTGCAATCCTCTTGCCTACGGCGCAGCCTGCCTAACCCTGGGCACGGTATGGCACATGCGCGGTTGCTGCATTTTATTCTAGCGAACTGGCAGCAAGATCCCTCGGTCGGGGGTGCGTCCGACATGCAAAGCGCCGCCAAGGCTTCGCCAGACAGTGCTGGCTGCGAGGAGTTGTATGTAGTGTTCCCTCTAGTAATTCCTCCTCCTGTAACATCAAGATGGCTGTGACGAGCTACATCCAGGCGTCTGTGAAATGGCACTCACCGAGATCGACGGGGAAAAGCAGCCGAGATCCCTGTTCGAGGACGAGCCTCCTGCCTCCCATCAGAGATCCTCGTCGGTGCACACACAGCGTATTTGTTGTGGTGGTGGAGGCAGCGGTTGCGATCGTTCCTGGAGCAGTTGTTTTTCGTGGATTCACCACGGCGCAGGCGGACGTCCGAGGAACGGGCAGCAGACGTCCCGCTGCACGGGCGCCGGTCAGCAGAGCCTGGGCCGTAGGCTGCATAAGACACGTGCAGAGATTAACGATACTGCATCGCCGCTCGGAGGAAAAAAATCCGCAGTGCCAACACTCGCATCTCAAACGCGGAACATTACCGAAGCGAAGAAAAAAAGCGCACAAACTTGCCATTTTTTTTTTGTTTTGAGAAGAGACTTCGCCGGGGACGTGCGTTATTAGAAAAAACGAACGACTACGATAAGATTAACCAGAGAATTGCACAATGACGTTCAGTGGGCTGGAAGGTCGGCTCTAATATACGCATGAAGTCTTTCGGATGCATGTAAGACAAATGACGGTGCGTTGCTGAAGCCTGCAAATCACCAGGATAAAAACTACGACTGCGGTGGTCGCTTTAAGTGCTGACGGGATAGCGTTAATGGGTTAATGACCATATATGCAGTATTCGTCATTTTCTACTTTGCATTCATAGACCACTGGAAGTCCTCATATCAGTCTTGGTGCAGTGCTGCAGCGTTTAGGTGATGCGCCACTGCCCCGGCAGGCGGCTGCGTCAAGCACAGCCGTCGGCGGGGCTTGTAAGACCCAGGATACCCTTCCCGCGCGATCTCTCGCGAACAATGATTAATTTGAGTGCCACCTGCCGGGTGGGTGCTTTCCTCAGAATCCCGTGTGCAGGTTGTGATAACGTCATAACGTTGCGTTACCGAGCTGGACCACCTTCAACGCGGTTTGCTTCTCTGAGGATTTTTCCCTCCCGCCGCCGCCAATGACGACGATGACGACGATTCTGTCGGGTTTAGCGCTGAACGGGGCCCTTAACAATGTCGCATTAAAATGTCCCTGAGATGAACACTGTTTCGCTCTCTTACACTTAGAGCATCACTAGTATTTATTAAGAATGAAATGCTTTTGGCTCCCGTTGTCGGCTGTGTGGTGACGTCACGCCGAGACCGAGAGCCATCATCCGGGCACTGAAATCCACTCATCCGGGCACTGAATTCCTCTCATCCGGGCTCTGAAACGAGAACATCCGGGCACCGTACGAGACTAAACGAGATTCAACGAGACTCTCTAAGCCCTCCTACGGGACCGGCATACCAGCGCCGGTTGCTCTCCAAACGAGTCACAAAAAATAACTGCTTCCAGTGTCTTCACAATGTTTATCAAGATATCAGTTGAGCTGTGCATTTGATAATGCACGGAATTATAATTTCCGATCTCTAATAACGCGTGCAAAAAGCACATACATGCCACAATACACTTCGTTGTCATACGTGATCTGTTAGGGGCTTTGAGAGAAGGCCGCTTAGAGAAAGAGAGGAGCTCCAGGGCGAGAAGGAATTTCGGCTGAAAAACTGCTTTCGCGCGCTCCCCAAGGATGGCGCTGCGGCCCTACACTCACGCATGTAAAAGACCGGCCGCAGGGCCTTCATGCCCTTTCCCCCTCTGGCAGGCAGATGTATGCACGCTCGCGGAGTATTCGAACGCGCTGCATATACATTCTTGTCAGGCCTGCGTCTCGTCGTGTCCGCGTACGCTCCTGCATCGTCCTGGATTTCAATGCCGCCACCGTCAGAGCTGCTTAAGCCGAGCAATGGAGCCTGTGTTAGGCTCGTAATCATTTCATGCTTACTCTACTCTCGGTTACAAGAGAGGCATTTTTTTATATTCGTTTTATTGTCTTAGCGCTACAGTACTATTAGGTTATATTTACGTTATTGTTCAATTTCCGCAGTGGAGTATTACATAAGGCTTCCCTTTACGTGCAGCCGTTTACTACACCGGCGTTTTCGCAGCCATTCGCAAACCTGGGTGCTGAAACGCGTAAAGGAAGCGTAAACGAACTAAACGGCCAGCGGAAACCGATGAAGAAAAGGAGCTTCGACAGCAAAGGAAAGGCGCATAACTCGCCTCCTGGGAATGTGTACACCTCAGCCGCTCTTTAAGCTACGTGGAGGTAGTGACAAATGTTGGGTACATGCGTTGGAATCGACAACGTTGTGGCAGAAACGCGGCACTGAAGCTATAGGCTGTCGGCGTTCATTGTGTGCACTGGCGTTCGGGCTGATGTTTTAGACTGCGATCATTTTGAGGAAAGGAAGAGTGCATAACTGGCTCCCTGGGCCAGTGGACAGCCTAATCGCGCTATGAAGTACGTAGCCATAGGGATAGAGACATTTGGGTTGCTGGCGATAGCGCTCACACCGTAGTGGCAGACGCGCGGCACGGCAGCATTACGCCGCAGCGTGACTTCACGCTGGTGGTTCAAGAGTGACTTTCGCTTGCACAACCAGGGTTAGCTCAGCTAAGTCGCGGTCATTTTTTTCCCGTTCGTCAATGAACGGTCACAAAATGTGTGCCTTTGATCTCATAGTTAGCATCATCGTTTAAACGGAACGTAATCTGGCCAAGAATGTCTTGTCTCTCTCTCTGAAGGTTGCGTACTATCCCTATGAGCTACTGCTGGATCATGTCAACCCTTCCGTTCTCTTAACTGCGGATGCCAGTACAACTCATCATCCTCCAAATTTGGTTGGGGCTTCTAGGTGCTATATGTTCACTTCCTCGTTAAGTTCATCTATCTATGTACAGGCTATGGCCAGGCTTCCTATCTGTTTGCACGTCGATCACAATTCGCAGAATATTTCGTAATTGTGCATGGCGTGTTCCACCAGTGGCACTTCTCCCATCGGACAGCAGGTCACCGCCATCCTGTGCCGCATCAGTCGAAGCTCCGAAAGATGAATAATCACAAAACGCAAGCGCATGCTCATCAATGAAACCACTGAAAAGAAACGAGCCCATCAACTCCATCACTGGGTGATGAGAACTTCAATGAACGGTCTCGTGTCCACTAAACCGAAACGATGTGCAAAGCACACGTTTTTTGTAAAAGCTTCTGATAAAAAGATATTTCACTACACCCTGTTTTACATGTTTGTGTTTGTTAAGCAGAACCGTCCGAGCCATATTTTAAAATTTAAAGCTTAGAACACTAATGAGCCATCTGCACTGGTGGCGATAGACGGCCCCGTATTTGTCAGCGATTTTTTTGCGTGAGATGAAGATGTCTGCTGTTACCTTCCAACCGTAAGGTTGCGTGGGGTCAGCGAAAGGTTGATGAGCTGGGACTGGCAAGGTGGCCAAGGTGGCTGTCATCACCGCTTGTGAGGAACGGCGCATCTTTAGCTTGATGTTTAATCGTTGACGCCGGTGAATCTTCATCATAGAAGCGCAGTAGGTCGTTAAATTATATGCAGTATTGTTAAGGCATCGTTTTAGGCGCTTTCATTAGTTACAGAAAGGTTTGCTTCCGTAATGTCTGAAGCAAAATGCGTTAGCAATAGCAATAGCTGTCTGATCTGTATTTTCCAGCTGTGGAGCTTATCGCGATAAGAGCCCGAGTCCCACTAACTGTGACTAGCACCAACGTTGTTGACAGAAGAACGCATTCGATCGAGGCTGTTGCCATAATCTTGTCTTAATCTGGAGAAAGTTTGAACGCATAGAAGAGCAGCGTCCGTGGTCACGCGTTACGAGGAACATTAATAATATGTGCAGGAGGTTTTACACGTGGTGTTCATTAATTTCGAGTGCGGGAACTTAAGACGCGGACACCGGAAGAGGACTGTATTGCCAGTTTATGCCAGTGTGCTATCTTAGAAGTTATTATCGAGTAAAAGATCACCAAAAATGATACAGGTTTCTTAAAAAGGCTCACCCGAGATGTCTTCAAAGCCAACGCTCCGTGGTGGTCGCTGGACCAACGGCTGACGGCTCTGTCAGGCTGGGCGCTCTCCCGTGCATGAAGCCACGGTGTCCACTGACATCGAGCTCGGTGGCAGCGGCCGTTATCCCGTCGGACCGAGACCTCGGTGCCGTGGCCAAGCTCCATGAGTGTTGACCACCCAGGTGACCGTTTCGCAAAGGCCGCGGCTACGCCGCTGTCCCAGAAGCAGCAGGCGGCCAATCCTTTCTCGACGGCGCCTCGCCAACACGCTGGAGTCAGGAGACCCGGAGGTGCAGCCGGCATTGCAAGACGTGGCCTAGGCGGAGTGCAGATGTGATGGCTTCAGGTTTCGTAAGAAGGAACGCTGGGCCTAGTGCCTGTGTTAGAACCATCGAACGCTGGAGACAGGCAGAAAGCGCGCGCACGAAAGATTTGCGCCCGCATCCTCTTCTTCGTGGTATTCCCGCAAGGAACAGAGCCTGTCGGCCGCCTTCTGCAGTGCTATGATGCACGAGGCGCAACTGACGCGTCCAGCGCTGAGAGCATGGGGTGGAACAGAGAGACATTTTTCGGGAACTGCAGAAAACAGAACAACCTGTTCTGTTCTGTGGTGCCTGTACTGGCTCCATTCATTTTTCTCTTTAAAATAAGCTTCATCCTCGGAAGGGTTTTCATTTTGGCTTTCTCGAGGTACTGTAACTAATGGCGCTTTATGATCCTAATTACTTTTAATATACTACAATTTATTATGTAAGTTCACAAAATATGGGAGTTAACGTCCCGAAGCGACACATTTGCAGTGAAGGACCACGTAGTGGAGGGCTCCTGATTCACTAAGAGGCGCTGGGATTCCTTAACGTTCGCTCACATTTCACGGCACATGAGCATTTTAATTCGAAAGCACTACTAGTCCCATAACGAGAAACGCCTGCAGCGTGTGGGTTCTCGCCGATGGCACAGAAAATGCAAGCGATAAGGAAGAAAAATGTGCGACGTCATAAAGCGGCCGTAGGACACATACAGCAAGCCAAGCACTGATATTTCAGGCAGTCATGTATATCTCCTTCGTCTCTATATGCCCCCTCTACCCCTGTCTAACTTCAGTGTGGCGCCAGTTTTCCCGACTACATTCGTACCAAAATTATGAGCGACCGGTGGTCCTACAGACTTCCCGGTGGTGTCACACAATTGCTCGTTGCATATAGTTTCTATATGCTTGTCAAGTTACAGGCTGGCTTGCAAGGGGGATTCGAACCGAGGACTTCAGCCCCTTCAATTGTATGCCATTCGAAACTTTTTACCACTGCTCTTTAAGGTGCGGTTGAGGTGGACACCGAGATGTGAGACAGCTACTGCGCCATTTCCTTTCCTCAAAAACCAATTTTCGTATCCAACTTTTGACGCAACCGTTCTTCGTACACCGTTGCGGGTGGTTTCAGGCGATTTCTGGGTGCATATAGCATAAGTTTTTCTGTCAGGTTGGGGGCCAGCTCGCGACCGGTATTCGAGTCGAGTGTTTCATTATGACCTTTGTGGATTAAACGTTTGTGAAATAATCGTTTTAAGGGTTGTCTTCGTCTCATATCTCAGTGCGCAACCTGTGTCGGGATCGAACTCTCACGATGGCAGACTCAAGATTTTACCTTCAGCACGTAAGCAGCCTTAAGTGTCCTTGGAAATTTTTGCGTTTCATCTCCATGGACATGAAAACACGGCCGCCGCGGCCAGTGAAACTCGCGACCCACGGGTCAGCAGCCGGACATCAAAGCCACTGAGCCAGCGTGGCTTGTGAACTAGAGCTTTATTGTGGGCGCAGAATTTACCGGAGTGGGCACTTTTATTGAACCTCGGCGCGTAAAGAGAGCAGTGACATAACAAGCAAGGCGAAGGACGCGAACTCCACCCCATTTGTCTGTGGGTGGCTCCTCTGCGCTAGGGTAGACCACATGCGTGCAGGCCTGCCGAAAAACCCATCCCTGACTCCGTCGGTGAGGTTAGCTTGTCGGAAAGTGCGGTGTTTCGCTGAGTCCAGGCGGGGACAGAGCTTTTCAATTTTTGAACTTTGGACTTGAAGCTATGAGGTCGGTCTTACCTTGGGCCTCTTCATCGACAGCATTTTGCAGAATTCCTGGTACTGCATTGCTGAGCAAGTTCAAGTGCGTTAAAGGTATTCTTATGCCAAATGTATAGTCAAGGAAGAAAATGGAGAAGTATTATGTCGGCGAGCAAAAAGATAGGTAGTGTTGTATGTATTTTACTACGCTGCGCTGCGGTGCTCTTCTTCCAGTGCAGTGAGAGTGAGAGAAAAAAACAACTTTATAACCTTTTTAAATGCGAGAAGAATCTAGTGGCCGGACTCCTTAGTTCAGGACTCCGGTGTCTTGAGCAAATGTTTGGACTGTCGGCTTCTCTGTCGATGGTCCTCGAGAGCATTGGTGGGCAGGGTTGCCTCCCTGTGCGTGTTGCTGTTAGGTGGGATGTCGGACAATTCCTATCCACTTTGAAGTAATCAGCAACATGCCCTGTTGTTCGTCAAAAATCCCCCCAGCGTTCTTCCCCACTTAGACCCGTGCCGTTTCCAAACCTCTCTGCGTTGTGGGCGCGAGAGAACTCACACAATGACACTTAGGAGCTCTTCTGTCTGTTTACTGTCTCTCACTGAGTTCTTATTCATCTATTTGATACTGCCAGCGCCAGGGGGGCATATTAGAAACGTGAAAGCAAAAAAATGAAAGCGAAGTAAATAGGATACACCATAATGGAAGCACTCGTAATAAAAGAAATATTGCTTTTTATACTATTCTTAAGTGAGAAACAAAAGAATAATTGTTGTAATCAGCACTCTCTGAAGCATAAAAATGCGTGAAAGATGAAAAGCAATGAATACACTGAAAACAAAACAAGCTCAGAAGTTTTGCAAATCAAGAATATCACCTTGAATACTTTTTACAGTCTTCAACCTTGTACACGTTCCAAAAATAAGTAGTGATTACAATTTCAATTACTCCATCTCAAAAAGGAAACTGATTGCAGTGATCAGTTACCGTCCCAGAAAAGTAAGTGAATAATTTCAGAACAGTAACCGATCACTATTGGGTTGCTTTTCTTTCACCTTTATGTCGAAACATGAACTCACTGAAGCTAGTACAACAAACTAGTGCGTTTTGCTTGATATATTTTATACACATTGTTAAATTTCATCAGGAGTTTTGTCAAAATTATCGTCGCTGATTTTGTAAAGATTTCTCGTGAAGACATCAGCCGCTACACTGAAAAGTTTCGATGTAAGCGCTGGAGGAAAAGGTGGTTTTATACCGTAAAAACACCTTGGGCATCAGCTGATAGTTACACAATGCTTCGGTGGCAGTTTCTAGATCTTCTATGAAGCGCCGCCTTTTGTTCTGGTCAGTTTATGGCTATACTTTAATTACATCCAGAATCCACAGCGATCAGCTTCGGTTATCAGTTCTAGTACAGCAGTCCATAAGCAGTCCGAGGTTCCGCAGTTGCTTCAGTTCTGTGCGAGATATACATTTAAGCTATGGAGCGATGAATTCAAGAAAACCTTATTCCGCTACATGTGAGAAAGGTGTACCCCTTCATAGACGATTATCTACCTTCCCTTCTTACAAAAGGTGCAGCCTCAAAGTATGGTGACTACCACTAATGAAATCCTACGCATCTACAGCGCATAGCCAGGTGGACTCAAGTTCACCTGCGAGTGTCCTGTTACCATCGCGATGCAGTTTTTAGGTATCGTCGCTTCTCTGAGCCGCATGTGTACTGGCTATGCCACCCCAGGTAAAAGAAAAGTGCGCTAAATTTCCACAGCGTTCATTCTAAAACGGAATGTAGCTGGCACTAATCTTCAGGCAGATCTCAATAAATCTTCGCACATCATTTGGGGGGAAGCTTCGATCACCATGTGGCTCGCCTTATTAGTGCTGGCTATGCAAGTGCCTTTATTTCCAGTATTTGTGAAAGCCTGGTCCACAAAACAGCAAAGAAAGACAGAAAAGCGACGCAGTAAGCCAACAGCCAGGTTATTTCGCATTTCCACACGCTGTTGCACAATATTAAGAAGATGGAAAATGCACTTCAATGTACGTATATGTACTTTTCTCTGTCCCGTATAAACCACGTATCATGCTCTGAGAAGTTCAGCAAACCGGAAAGTTAGGCAAGTTGGATAACGTTCATGATGTAAAAAATAGCACACAGGGAACACAAGGGACGGAAAGTAAACGACGCAGTTGCGAGTTAGCGCTTGTCTGCGTCGTTTACTTTCCGTCCCTTGTGTTCCCTGTGCGCTATTTTTTATATCTGAGAAGTTCCCCACCAAGTGCACAAAACGTAAGAGCCGACTTGTTTATAAGATCCCCTCGCCTGCAATAGCGTTTTGCAATGGACAAACGGAAAGATGCTATAAGGATAGGGCCTAAGAACGCAACTTGAACGCAAAAATAAATCCGGCAGTTTCTTGGCCTACCATTGTAACAGCTGTTGTTGGAAATCACTATTCAACAAAACCAAGTTCCTTGGACACCTCAACGACAAACTGAAGCCAGAGATTATCCAAGCCTTTCTTATTTCTAAAGCGTGAGAGACGTGTGTCAGCACACCGTCGGTTTCACTACTGATGAAGAGCTGCGATTTCTGGACGGACACCTGTACGCTGTGTCTTTTTTGTGGAAGTTGATTCCTGTCGTTCTTCTGTGATTTTCATAAGTCTTGTTCACCCTTTGACTAGGATTAGATTTTTCTTTTTTGATACTGGCTACATGGGTTCCACGTTTTGCCTTTTTCTCTTTTGAGGAAGCCTGGCTGAGAGATACACCATTCTGTGTTGATAACCACAGGTTATTCCTTGTTTATTCCAGGTTAAAAGCCAATGTGACATTATTTTTGTTTTTTCCTACTGTATAGAACTGTTTCGTGTGCTGCTAGTAAGCAATGACGGAGCGGAGAAATATAGGCTTATCGCTTGATCGTGTGACAGATGTTGTGAATGGGCGGTGGTTTTGCCTATAAAATAGGGCCCTTTGAAGCTAAATGAATCATCTGGCAGTGAAGTCAAGGTCCGTCTTGTAGTTATTCCTTTTTATCGTCCACGCCATATTTGTGGTGTTTCTAAATGTTCAATAAAACAGTAGTTTTTTTTTTTAAATTACAATTTAGCTAGGCACGACGTATTTCAAGAAGCATCCATAGAAGGCGCCAGGTGCGCCAGGAACGAATACCGCGGAAAGCGCAACACGTCAGGAAGGCAAGCGCACCTTCATGCGCGCCGAACTATTTCACGAAGTGATACCGTTACGAACGTTTCACCCCGGTTGCCTTTTTTGCAAAGAATTCATTACCGGTAATTAATTACAAAACAATAACTGAATTGGCCGAAACGTTACTGTTTAAAAAAGTGATGAACTGATTACATTACACAAAGATGTAATTAAATACAAGTATTCGATTACAAGTAGTCGATTACGTAAACTCGGTTCAGCGTACAGTGGCTGTTCAAGAGGTACGGAATTCGATTTCTTGATCACGCTTTGAAAAAAAAAACTATTATTAACGCCACCAGTGCGGAAAAGAGCTAGAATGAGCATGCAAAGAAGATGCCGTGATTTCTCATCACAATGAATCTCAGGAAAGTCGTACATGTCGATAATAACCTGATTGTGTATAAATAGGGAGTTATATTTAAGCCTTCGATATTTCCTTCGGGTCTATAATGTGGGGGGAACAGCTAGTGCGCACAGGTCGGAAAAGAATGTACAAAGGCCTTGCCACATAGTTAATAGTTTGGCCCTTTGGTGCCTACCACAGCGCATGCTCCACCTTTCACTCAGGCCGCGAGTAACTTCAGGCCGCGAGTAACTTCAGTAACTTTTCTTCAGGCCGCGAGTAACTTTGTGAGTATAAGGTACCACCACAGGCCTCTAATTTCCCGCCATTTCATTTCTGCATGCTCTAGCCTTCACCTTCTTCAGAGGCCATAGTTCCACAGGTATCAAGACCGACTCAGAGAAGCCGGACTTCAACGAGCCCGTCCAATTAATTATTAAAGCTAGCTTGCATCTCATGTACGAACGACTTCCGGAGCGAGGACTGCAAGCACACGGTTGCGATGCCCCGTTTTTCAACCTTCGAGTGGGCAGAATTATACGGCAGGAGAGCCTACTGCGCACGAGAGGAATAAGCTCAGCAAGCGTGGCCATGTAAAAACTTCAGATATCTAAAAACAGAAAAACGCGATTATCCGGCAGTTCCGAAGTAAAAGTTAGCCCTTTTCTAGGTTGCCTAAAATCATCGAAAACACTGTCTACTGTTGTCTCAGTGCACAGAGTTCGTTGCTTGTTTATAACAGTTAACAAGTCGTCTATGTAGCAAAACACATTAAGGACCTTGTCATTAAAGGTTGTCATTATCAAAATAAGGACCTTGTCATTATTAAACTTTTATGCGCGTGGGTAAACGGTGTCATCAGATCCGGCATCGTCAAATGTCCTAGCTGACGTTTGGAGAAGCAAGCGCTCCAAGAAGCTGGTCTAAAGAGGTACATGTGCAGCTTCAGTTTGCTTACTATATCACCAGGATCATCGATCCGATGGGGCAATACTTTAATTTTTAAGAAAAAGCACCGCCATAAAATCTAACACATCAGTGTGCTCGACTGCTCCTGCAGAGAGGCTCTGTTTATCTGCTTCGCTTACAACACGGCCGCAACACGGGTCTCTTCCAGACAGGCTGTTTCAATACGTGGTGTTCCGTAATACACTTAAGAAAAAGCAAAATTAAAATGACAGAGATTATCAAGGATTCTTCACTGCAATAAAAGTTTCATCCTTTTTGTTCTTGTTGATTTTTTTTCTTGGTTTGAAAGCAGGAAGCTCAGCTTCGAACATCTGCTAAACATCAGTTTGGCAAATAACTGACTTTCCAAAGCGCATGGGCAGACTCAGAGGCAACCGTCTAAATCCTTCATATTGCTAGGTACAGCGCTAAAGAAACGCAAGACGTAGAGAATGAGGACACAGACAAGCAATGATTTGCAATTACTTTATTATTATGAAATATTACTCTCTTTATACAACTCTGTCATGTGATACGACATTCAAGTGCACTCGGGCAGGTACATTGCAAGGCGAAAACCAATATCACCACACTACACCTGATCGAAAAGGATCCCGCCCCGCTCCCTTAAACTTAAAGACGAGATTAGGAATTATCAAGGAATGAGATCTGTTTATCAACTAACGTAACTTACACACTGCAATTGATTTTTCGGAAGTAATTCTCAATCAGTTCTCTTGTTTTATTTTTCTGCCTAAATAAAATCTTTGTTTTAGCAACTAGCACTGCCCTGTACTACCTTTCAATATGAACAGTTACCAACTTGTCCAACTGTCCATCCTTCTTCGACTAAATTCTACAGTAACAAACGAAATGAATAAATATCAACTTTGAGTTTAATACTATGTAGTCAACTTCTCACAGAGAAGGTTTCTCACTCAGCTAATGATACCAGCAGTAATATTAATATTCATGATTTCAATAATGTATTAAAGAATCCATGATACAGTATGAGTATCTACATTAGAAATAAATTTCGGTTCTATATCTTATATCTCTGTCAGAAATACAATTCTTAAGGGGATCGGGTATAAGTATTGAAGGCTTTCCGCCGTAAACTTGCCCGTCTTTCACTCTTTCATAAACTTTATCATCACCCATTGCTGCTTGAAGATTTCTTTCACGAACCTGCCGCCTATTTTCCACACCGCCATCATCCTTTTAAAGTGAAGCGCATGCCATGCCGCACATCCCTTCTTGCAAAATCATTCATACCACGCACGATCATCGAGTGGAACCGCGTACCATCCAATATCGTTACCGAATTTAAAACATTTAAATTTCAAGAACTGATCTCCACTTTGAATACCATCTAAACACATCGACCGTTCTAGTAGTGCCAACCTTTGCCACCCTATATGTTTTGAAGCGCACATTACTCTATGTATTTAGATTTAGCAATTCACCTGTTGTTCTTATTGCACCCGGTATATTTCTTGTTCGTATATGATATTTATTTGCATGGCTGCGTATGATGTTTTTTTTTTTATTGTGGGCTTTTTTCATGTCACATCGTGAATTTCCTTTCTATTGCCTACCCCCTTTATGTAGTACCCTCGAAATGGGCTTTTAAGGGTATTTTCAATAAATGAATAAATAAATAAAAAAGGCTGGCCACTTCCGAGTGCAATCGAGGTACATTTTCAAGCCAGGCGACACAAATTGAATCAACGACTATTCACACTCTGTGGCTTAAGAGTCAAAGTCCTCGCGTGAAAATTCTTCTGATAGTTTGATTAATCGTCAATTTGGTGTATTTTCTCAGTATGTACGTGTACTGTAGGTTGGCTCGCATCAGTTTGTTTTAGTGCAATGAGCCAAATGTTATAGCGTTCTTGAACCATTGCACGAGTAGGCACGAAAATATGAGAATTTCCCTAACATACACTGGTTACCAACTTTAATTTCAGAGGCAGTATCCAGTCCCGAGCACCTTCCCATGAATTCTGTTCTACCATCGCCGTCGCACTCTGAGCTCCGAAATGTGGCCCATGCAAATTAGGAGGACTTCGGGCCTTCGCTGGCTACGAGTGAAGAAAATTATGTTCGGTATCTGCACCCTGAAGGAAAAGGAGAGCCGTTCAGATGCACCTTCTGCCCGTACACTTCACCGAATTTTGCCGATGTTGTGAGACACATCGAATTGCACGCGACTCAGAAAAATTTTAAATGCTCCCCGTGCCCAGCGCTGTTCGAGGCGTCCTACAAACTTAAAAGGCATATGACCTCCTCCCACACTCAGGAAAAACCACACAAGTGCGACCAGTGCCATATTTCAGCTGCCTCACCTAGAAAGCTACTTCGACACAAGCGTGCGCACACAGGTGAAAAACCCTACAAGTGCGACAGGTGCCCTTATGCAGCGGCTTTAAATAAAACGCTGGCTCGGCACAAGCGTACAAACACCGGTGAAAAGCCCTACAAGTGCAAAAATTGCCCTTATACAGCGGCTACAAATAGCTCGCTCGTTCGGCACAAGCGTACGCACAGAGGCGAAAAACCCTACAGATGTGAAGTGTGCCCATATTCGGGCAATCAGAAAGGGCACTTAGACCGTCACATTCTTACGCATATCAGTGTAGGGGTCTTTAACTCTACTCTATGTACATTCGTGGGTTCAAGCACTGAGAGCCTCAAAGAGCACATTTATTTATTTATTTATTTCAAGTTACCCTCTTGGCCCAGAGGGCATTACAGAGGGGGAGGGATGCAGTGGAAAAAAAACAGTGCAACATACATAACAAACAGTTCGAAAGAATGTAACAGAGACAAAAAAATTAACAGAGGCTAATGTTATGGCACAGTATTTCGGGAAAGCGGGATAAATAATAAAAAACAACGACATATACAAAAAGACAGGCAAAACTGAACACAGGCGTGAACAGGGGATTATCCCCGGGGCTCGGGAGGTAACAATCTAAAAACTAAACAGAAAGCACTGAGATTGTATGAGAAACATAGCTAATGAGTGGCAACACTCGTTAATGTTGGTCGCTAAAAACTGAGAAGAAATTAGATAACATATGAAACTACATAAAACACACAACAATATAACTGAAAACTTTCAAACTAAAGGAGTTAGAACAAAAAAAAACTTCTATGCTTTGTAATGTAAGCATAAGTTTTTCCTGAAAACGTCGACACTGGTTGTAAGCACTAACACGGCAGGCAGACGATTCCACTCCGTTGCTGTTTTAGGAATGAATGAATACTGATATGAAGTAGTGCGGAAGTGGGGTATACCTACTTTGCACGGATTATAGATGCGCGACGATACATATGTGGGTGATGTGATCAGTGCATTTTTTAGAATTGGATTGGTGTGGTAAATTTGGAAGAAAAGGCACAACGGGACATTTTCCTGCGCAGCGACAAGGGTGCTAATGGTAAAGTTTCCTTCATGAGTGTTACGCTTGATAAACGACCATAGTCACCGAGAATAAAACGTGCGGAGCGATTCTGGACTGCTTCAAGGGCATTGGTTAGTCCGTCGGTATGTGGGTCCCATACTGATGAGGCATATTCGAGTTTAGAGCGAACAAGTGTTTTATAAAGAATTAGTTTCACAGATGACGGTGCCATAGAAAAATTGCGTTTAATATAGCCTAGCATGCGGTTAGCGTTTGCGATAATAGGAATAATGTGTTCATTCTAGGTCAGGTTTGATGTTAGAATAACGCCGAGGTACTTATAAGATCTTACTGATGTTAGTGAAGCATAATTAAGAAAGTAAGAGGGAGGGCGTACAGTTCCGCGGCGTGAAAAACGCATTACTTTACATTTTGTCGTGTTAAGTGTCATATTGTAACGTAACGTTACAAAGAAGTCTCCTGCGCCGAGGAACACCGGCAGCCAGTCAGGTCAGCACGAGACGGAGCAGAGTCACTTCGTCTTTCTCCAATGGCCCGTTGCGTTCTTCCTCATCTTCTAAGGAAGGCATGTGTCATTGCCCCCCTCGTTTGCAGCATCGCCTCGATGCGGCCGACTAGGAGCATACTGGTGAGCTACGGGCTGACAGATAGTGGGCTTGGTTGGTACAGGAGGAGCACAACACAAAACGGGGTACTATCCGTCTCCAGATCGGTCAGCAGGGCGGCCGTGGTACGGTTTCATTCGGACGACGTGTACAACGTCAGTGAGCTTGCGTCGTCTGCGGCTTGAGGGGTCTCGGGTGGCAGATTCTACTTCGTAAGTAACGTCACTGATGCGGCGGAGGACACGGTATGGTCCGAAGTACCGGCGCAGTAATTTTTCAGACAGTCCGCGATGGCGAACGGGTGTCCAAATCCATACATAGTCTCCAGGCTCGTAGGAAACGAAGCGCCGTCCCTGGTTGTAGCGATCAGCGTCTAGTTGCTGTTGTAGGTATATGCGCTGCCGTGCCAGCTGCCGCGCTTCTTCTGCACGCTGAGCAAAACTAGCGACGTCCATATCAAGTTCACTTTCGCAGTCGGGGTATACGGGCAACATCGTATCCAGGGGAGTGGTCACTCGGCGGCCGAAGACAAGCTCGAAGGGAGTAATCCGCGTCGTCTCTTGAAGTGCCGTATTGTATGCGAACGTGGCGTATGGGAGAATTTGATCCCAGGTCTTATGCTCTATATCCACGTACATGGACAGCATGTCGGCCAGAGTTCTGTTTAGCCGTTCCACCAGGCCGTTAGTCTGCGGGTGGTACGCCGTGGCCTGTCTATGGCTAGTGTGTGTAAGATTCAGCACTTCCTTAGTCAGGCGGGCCGTAAAAGCTGCCCCACGGTCGGTAATAATAATAGCCGGGGCGCCATGGCGCAATACGACGTCGTGAACAAAGAATGCGGCGACTTCGGTGGCAGTTCCATTTGTGAGCGACGCGGTCTCAGAATACCGGGTCAGGTAATCCGTCGCGACAACAATCCAACGCTTTCCATTAGTTGACTTTGGAAAAGGGCCAAGAAGATCCATTCCCACTTGTTGGAAAGGAGTTTTCGGTGGAGCAATAGGTTGAAGAAATCCGGCTGGTTTCATGGGGGGAGATTTTCGACGTTGACAGTCACGGCAGGTTTTAACATAGGATCGTACTGAAGGTAATAATTTCGGCCAATAATACTTCGCCCGAATTCTGGCAAACGTGCGACTAACTCCCAAGTGGCCGGCGGATGGTTCGTCGTGACAAGCGCTCAAGATGTCAGGCCGTAGGTCCATAGGTACTACGAGCAGGAATGTCTCTTGTGATCTTTCAAAATTGCGCTTGTAGAGAACCCCACTTCGTAAAGTGTATGACTGCAAGCCACGACGAAAAACAGGCGGTACCCGACCACCGCGGCCTTCTAGATACTCGATGAGTGGCGCCAGCTCCTGGTCCTTGCGTTGAAGGTCAGCCATATGAGATTGAGTAATGGCCCCAATGAAGGGAAAATCGTCGGCGTTTTCCACTGCAGCGGAGTCTAAGGGCGCGCGTGATAAGCAATCTGCGTCTTGGTGTTTAAGTCCCGACTTATAAACCACGGTAACATCATACTCTTGAAGACGAAGGCTCCATCGAGCCAAGCGTCCAGACGGGTCTTTGAGGCTGGCCAGCCAGCACAGCGAATGATGGTCGCTGACAATACGGAAGGGTCGTCCACACAGGTATGGTCGAAACTTGCTTATGGCCCAGATTACCGCAAGACACTCCTTCTCGGTCGTTGAATAGTTCGCCTCCGATCGGGATAGTGTTCGACTCGCGTAAGCTATAACTCGTTCTACGCCATCTTGCCACTGGATAAGTACAGCCCCAAGGCCAACGTTGCTGGCATCAGTGTGGACGTCAGTTGCTGCGTTTTCATCGAAATGGGCGAGTATGGGGGGCCTGTGGAGGCGGCTTCGGAGCTCCTGGAAAGCTTCTTCTTGATCGCCTCCCCACAGGAACGGTATGTCTTCTCTGGTTAGTGCTGTCAATGGTTCAGCTATCTTGGAGAAATCTTGGACGAAGCGTCGGTAGTAAGAGCAAAGGCCCAGAAATCGCCGAAGTGTCTTTTTATCGCTGGGACGTGGAAAACTTGACACTGCGGTAGTCTTGTCCGGATCAGGGAGAACGCCCTGTGCACTGACAACATGGCCGAGAAAGCGAAGTTCTTTGAAAGCGAAATGGCATTTCTCCGGCTTGATCGTTAATTGTGCGCCTTTGAGTGCTTGAAGCACAATGCGCAACCGGTCCAGGTGTTGCTCGAAAGTAGGCGAGAAAACGACGACATCATCTAAGTACACTAAGCACGACTGCCACTTCAGACCTGATAAAACCATGTCCATCATACGTTGGAACGTGGCCGGCGCAGAGCAAAGACCAAACGGAAGCACCTTAAACTAGTATAGGCCGTCGGGCGTCACAAATGCAGTCTTCTCTCGGTCTCTCTGATCCACCTCGATTTGCCAGTATCCGCTTTTGAGGTCTAATGAGGAGAAGTACCTGGCATCGCGTAGACGGTCGAGGGCATCATCAATCCTGGGGAGCGGATAGACGTCCTTTTTGGTCACGTTGTTTAGTTTCCGGTAATCGACACAGAATCTCAGGGTGCCATCTTTCTTCTTGACGAGGACTACTGGCGACGCCCATGGGCTCGTCGAAGGCTGGATTACGTCGTCCGCAAGCATCTCATTCACTTGCGTTTGAATGGCTTCACGTTCCTTAGGAGAAACCCGGTACGGGCGTTGGCATACCGGTAACGTGGCCTCATCGGTTATGATGCGGTGCTTGGCGACAGGAGTACGACCGACCTTGGAGCCAGTGGCGAAGCAGTCTGCGAAATCAGTCAGAAGAGCCGAAAGAAGATTCCTTTGATCGGGCGTCAAGTCCGGGCTAATTTTAACGGTTTGAAGGAGACGGCAAGATGTAGCCTCCTCTTGAGGGTTGGCCCCGGCGGTGCATAAACGAGGCGAGGCAGTAACGTCGTGAAGGAAGGCAACAGCCGTTTCCTTGGCGAGGTGCCGCATCTCCTTAGCAAAATTCGTCAGGAGGACAGTAGCACAACCGTTACGGAGTTGAACGAGTCCTCGAGCAACGGCTATCTCCTTCTCGAGAAGTAGCGGGAGGTGCCCATCCGCGATGCCCTCGTAGTCGTGAAACAAGTCATGACGCACAAGAACAAGCACACTAGACCGTGCTGGCACCCTCACATCATCGTCGACAATACGCAGAACGTTGAGTTCCGGATCCTCGATTTCAATGCGCTCCACGGCCCATTTCGTCGAGAACGTCACACGCGCTTCTTTCAGGTCAATGACAGCGCCGTTAGTCTGCAGGAAGTCTAGGCCAAGGATCAAGTCTTTGGAACACTCACGAAGTACGACGAATTCTCCGACATACACAAAACCCCGGATGCCGACACGCGCTGTGCACTTGCCTACAGGGGTAATCAAGTGACTTCCCGCCGTGCGAATTTTCGGGCCGGACCAGTGCGTCAAAACTTTCTTCAATTCGCGGGCGAGACCGTGGCTCATTACCGAGTAATCTGCACCGGTGTCTAGTAACGCCGTTACAGCGGCTCCATCAATCTTTACGCGCAAATCGGAGGTCGTGTGTCGGATGCTGTCGCCACCTGTCCCAAGCGGAATGTCGTCGTATCGGTCGAAGGCAGCCCGTCGGATGCTGTTGCTACCTGACCCCAGCGAAATCTCGTCGAGTCGGCGTGACGAGGACGGAGGATCTTCACATTTCGCGACATCAGCGACCCTGCCTCCGAAGGCCGCTGACATTAGTTTTCCCGGCGAGGGCTGGGAGAGCGTCGGCGTCGGGGATAGCTCGGACTTGAGGAACGGTAACTTGTTGGGGACGTAGACCGACGTTCTTGGTAGCCGGACGTAACAGGATGCTGTTGCGCAGCAAGGTGGCTTTCGATTTCAGTAGGCCGCTCGCCATTTTGAGGGCAGGGGTCGTCCGGTGCGAAACCGCGCAGGCCGACGCGGCGGTACGTGCACGCCCGGTAGAGGTGACCTGCTTCACCGCAATGGAAGCAGAGGGGCCGACGGTCGCGGGCCCGCCATACTTGACTCTTACGGGGTCGCTGATAGGTTGGCGCAGGGGTGTAGCGAGGAGGACCCTGCGGCTCCATTGCTGGAGCTGCGGTATTGATACTGTTGTCTTGCGTGGGAGCCCTACGTAGGACGGACGCGTAGGTGGGTCTCGCGTCGAGCTGGTAGGAAACGTCAGGAACTCGCTCTGCTGCCATACGCACCTCGTCCCGGACGACTTCAGCTAGTGATGGAAAGGACGGCGTGTTGCAAGGCATCCGGAGTGCTTGCAGTTCTTCTCGCACGACAGCACGGACGAGGTTGCGTAGTGCATCCATATCGCTTCCGCCCTGCATAGGTAGTGCGTCGGACCCAATGATGTTCACGTCGCGATTGTATTGACGAGCCCGGTGTTGCAGCGTCGTCTCCATGGTGGTAGCCTCACTGAGGAACTCCGCAACAGTGCGCGGTGGGCTGCGCACTAGTCCTGCGAAAAGTTCTTGCTTCACGCCTCGCATCAGGTGGCGCAGCTTCTTGTCTTCTGGCATCTGTGGGTCTGCGCGCTTAAAAAGACGCGTCATGTCTTCATAAAACATGCGCACGCTCTCGTTTTGGCGCTGATTCCGCGAGTGCAGCGCAGCTTCTGCTCGCTCCCGGCGGTCGGCGCTTGGAAAAGTGGTCTTCAAGTCACGACAGAAGGCTTCCCAGGATGGAAAGGAAGCCTCATGGTTTTCAAACCATGTCCGCGCCGACTCTTCAAGAGCAAAGTAGACGTTGTGGAGCTTACGCTCATCGGTCCACCCGTTATAACGTGCCACACGCTCGAAGGCCTCAAGCCAGTCCTCGGCGTCCTCGAACACGTCTCCATGAAAAGACGGTGGTGTTCGCGGCTGATGGCAGAGGATGTTTGCGGGAAGCCTACTCTCAGATGTCATTGCCGCAGGTGTTACAGGGGCCCGAGGCTGCGTCGACCTGGTAGCGGCCGGAAGTGGTCCAAATTCCGGGGGCTCTCCACGTAGGCGGCGGCCGAGGCGCTGATGTACCGGAGTAAGCTCCGTGGTGAGAGGTAGATTATGCGCTGGAAGCGTACCCGGCACTGCCTCCACCAGATTTGTAACGTAACGTTACAAAGAAGTCTCCTGCGGCGAGGAACACCGGCAGCCAGTCAGGTCAGCACGAGACGGAGCAGAGTCACTTCGTCTTTCTCCAATGGCCCGTTGCGTTCTTCCTCATCTTCTAAGGAAGGCATGTGTCAATATTCCATGTTCGGCACCAATCGGAAATAACATTAAGATCACCTTGAAGTACAGCTACATCGTTAGTGGTCTTCATTGCCCGGTAGACGACACAATCATCAGCAAGCAGTCTGACTGAAGAGTTAAGATTGTTTGGGAGATCGTTAATGCAGGTGAGAAATAAAAGAGGGCCGAGCACGGACCCCTGTGGGACACCTGAAGTTACAGGAAGTGATGACGACATGTAACCATTAGCGCGCACGAAGAGCCTTCTCTTTCTGTTCGCGAGACGTTTCAGTGTCTGGTTGTACCATGGGGCGTGCCGGTTAGTCACTATAGTTTTGCGAGGAATGTGTAGGTTCATGTGTAGCAATGTGTAGGTTCATGTGTAGCAATGTGTAGGTTCATGTGTAGGAATGTGTAAGAGTTTCATGGCATTTCTCAAACGGATAACGAAATTGTTCTCGACAAAGTAAATGAAATTGGTGCAACACTGAGTCTGGAACCCCTCGTCACGCACGACGTCACAGCAGTCCACAGGCTGCCGTCCAAACGCGACAAAATACCTGGTGTCATCGTTCGTTTTGCCCGTCAGGAATTAAGGGATAAATGGTTTGCCAAGAAACGTGCCTTGAGTGACGAGAATAGCGACCAGTATATCCTGGAAAACCTGACAAAGCACGCTCGTAATCTTCTCTTTGTCACAAAGAACTGGGCTAAGGAGCATGGTTATGCGTTTGTTTGGCACGCAAACGGCAGGATCCTTATCAGAAAGAAGCAACGTGATTCAGTCGTGGTTGTCCGATCTGAAGCGGGCCTTGCTCAGCGGTCTTAAGCTTTTTACACATTATGCAGTACCACGAGCTTCTCCTACCGCATGAAGTTAAGAGCAGCTTAACATTAGAAAACAGCTTTTCGGCTTTACACCTAAATATTCGCTCGACAAGAAACAAGGCCGACCACTTGCCCTATTTCATAGCACACCTTCAACATAGCTTTGATGTGCTGTTGTTCACAGAAACTTGGGCGGTGCATGAAATTGATTTTATAAACCTTCCTGATTATTCTCTTTTCTATTTGAACCGAAGCACGCGTGGTGGCGGCGTAGCCATTAACGTGAAAAGCGGTCTTAAAGCAGACCTGCTACCCGAGTTTTCTGTTATGAAGGATGATTTTGAGATACTTACAGTCAAAATTGCTGACAGTATTGTCTCAGTGGTATATAGGCCCCCGTCAGGTTGCACTGATACCTTTATTGAGTTTTTTGATGCCTTTCTTGACTTTTGCTCTCGGGAAAAATCTACGCTTATTGGTGGCGACTTTAATCTTAACATTGAAGATAATAGTAACAGCAGTGCCTTTTTAGAAGCTGTCTGGTCCAATGGATTTTTAAATTTAATAACCACACCTACCAGATTTACAGCTACTTCTTCGAGTACACTTGATCTTTTGATTGTTGACATCGCTTCGTATGTCAATTGTGCTGGAACTATAGTTTCGGATATTAGTGATCACTGCGCTGTATTTGCTTCTGTTGTTGCCCAAACCCCTGCTGTCAATTCTGAACATAACGTCTTTACTTACCAGTGCATTAATGAAGAATCCCTTAACCGTTTTAGGCTGTCAATACTTTCTGAAGACTGGAGCTCGATTTTCAACTACTCTGAGCCGGACGAATGCTATAAGTACTTTCTTAATAAATTAAAAGTACACTACACACGGTGCTTTCCATGGAAGAGGAAAAGTAAAAAATCTAAGATCCGAAAAGCATGGGTAACCCCCTTCACATGAAAATGATGAACCGCAAAAGTAAGCTTTTCAAGCGTTTTATGCTCACTAAGGATCCTGATGATTTAGTTTCATTCAAAAAATATCGTAATAATCTAACAAGTGAGCTAAGGAGCGCTAAGCAAGCTTACCAGCAGCGCTTAGTTAGTAATAACAAGCACAATCCCCGACAGCTATGGAAAGTTTTGAATGAAGCTTTTGTCGACAAAAAACATAACAAAACACTAGGTGAACTATTTGTCGAAAATGAGCTTTTATCCGGGGCCTCCCTTGCAGAGAAATTTAACTGTTTTTTTACTGCCTTTAAGCCAACCGGAGATGTAAAACCTGCCACTAGTATAATTAGCAATATGCCTAATGAATCACTGGTCTTTTATCAAACGGATTCGGAAGAAGTGTTCCAGTATTAATGAATCTGAAATCAACACGCTGTGTGGATTATGATGGGCTGCAAATAAAACCGCTGAAGTTTGTTGCAGACCTAATAGCCCCGTATCTAGCTTTCATTTTTAATCAGTCCCTTTCATGCTCTATTTTTCCTAATGAAATGAAAAATGCTAAAGTAACAGTTATCTTTAAAGGAGGTAATAAAGCCGTATTAACAAACTACCGCCCGATTTCCGTACTTCCGGTTTTTTCGAAGGTATATGAAAAGGTTATTCTAAAAAGAATGGATAGCTTTTTTACTAAACACAGCTTGCTAACAGATTCACAGTTTGGGTTTCGAAAGGGAAGCTCTACCGAATCTGCTCTCCTATCACAAAAAAAATTTATCTTGCAAAACTTTGAACGTAAATGTCTAACTCTCGGTATCTTCGTTGATTTCAGTAAGGCTTTTGACTTTCGTAACCACACTATTTTGCTTGCTAAACTAGAAATGTATGGTGTTCGAGGAATGTGTCTCCATCTTCTAGGGTCATACCTCACAGATCGAAAACAGGCTGTTTTCTGTGATGGACATGGATCCACTCTTCAGGCTATAAACTGTGGCGTGCCTCAGGGCAGCCTTTTAGGTCCTTTTCTCTTTAACGTATACATAAATGACCTCGTAAACATTGACAGTAACGTTAAATTCATTCTGTACGCAGATGACACCAGTATTTTCTTAACGGGCTCCTCAACAGATCATTTATTAAATCGCGGTAATGCTGTTCTTAAAACTTTGCATGCGTGGTCCGTTCAAAATGGGTGATCTATTAATACCAATAAATCTAAAGCTGTTTTCTTCAGACCTAAAAACGTCAAAATTAACTTAAACAATGATCTTCAACTTGGGAACCATAAAATAGAAATCGTGGACATCTTCAGATCACTCGGTGTAATTTTTGACGCCTGTATGAGCTGGACCGCACACGCAACACACCTTCGCAAGAAATTAGCTCCTGCCGTTGGATTTCTTGCTCGGTACCGCACTGAATTTCCTCCCTGTATAAAACGAATGATTTATCATGCCCTATTCCAATCACATATTAACTATTGCCACACAGTTTGCGCTACCACATCCAGAACAAATCTACAGAAAATTCTAATTCTCCAAAAGAAAGCTATCAGGATTATCGCAGGTGCCAGTTTTACTGCCCATACGGCTGAATTGTTTATCAAGTATGAGGTAATTCGCGTAAATGTTTTTCTTGAGTACCGCCTATTATACTATCTCAAATTTTCTTCGACATCAATATGTAATTTTTGCTTAATATCGCAATGTTAAAGCCCATAGAAAAGTATGTTCAAACCCGATCAACTGCAAAATGGACACTTCCACGCGCTAGAACTAATTATGGTAAACAAGCGCTTAATTTCCTTGTACCTAATGTTCTAAACAGCTACGAATCTAATCAGCTTAGCGTGTATAAGCTCCGACCACATGATTTAAAGGTGTACTTTGTAAATAATATTCCATAACTTCTTTTCATATATTGTAGTTTGTGTATGTATCGGTGTCCTTTTCCCATTTGTCATCAACCCAGCAGTGTATAACTTTCAAACGCATTTGTTCAGTTTTAATTGTTTTTTTAGTTAATTCGTTCAATCGAAAATATTATAAATTTTTTCTATAGTGTGCTCGTATGCGACCTGCCACCGTTGTACGCATGTGTTTATTTTATTTATTGTTTTGTAATGGCTCTTAGATGAGCCACAGGCATTTTCAAGCTATTTTCTTTAGCTTTTGGCCTGTGGCTCATTCTAAAGACTGTATGCACATTTGAGAAATAAAGTTTGGGTTCATTCATTCATTCATAGTAGGTCAAGAAGCTTATTTTTGAATATCATCCAGTTCTCATTAACCGATCTTTCTTCAAATTCGTCAATAAAAGGGCCAAGAAAGACTTCAAGAGCATGGTTAATGGCGGAAAAATTAGCCTTAGAATTGTTGTAGATTGTCTTCTTTTTGTTTCGCGATGCAGCTGCTGGGAGGTTTAATGTAATGTGCAACAACATATGCTCACTTATTCCACGCATATACCGTATACTAGAAACTAAATGGGGAGCAGTGGCAAGCAATAGATGCAGTATGTTGGAGCTGGAACATGTCACCCTGGTTTACTCTGTAATTACTTGAACCAACGAAAAATTCGAACAAAGCATAGCAAAATTTGATGACTCAGACGACCCATTACTTTTAATACTAGAACAGGACCAGACAATATCAGGGAAATTGAAATCACCAAACAGCAAAACTGGTAGATTAGGAAACCTGGCGTAAATAGTATTTAAAGTGTCATGAAGATCATGGCAGAATTCGATCGGTGTAGATGGTGCGCTGAAGCATGCGCAGATTATAAACTTTTGATACTTCATAGTTATCTGCACGCAAACAAATTCTAAAGAGGTGGCAACATTCACATGAGAAAATTCTATGCATTCAGACACTGCTATTAGTACGCCGCCACTACGGCCTGAAGCACGGTCACGGCGAAATATATTGTAATTTTTCTCCGATGAAAAGAGCTCGTTGTCGCGTACAGAACTGTGCAGCCAAGTTTCCGTTAGCACGATTATGTCAGCTGATGTAGTGTCGGATACACAAGATAAAGAAACGCGGTTACGGATGACACTACGCATGTTAGTAAAAAGAATCGAAATATCTTTTGGCGTTCGTGTGAATTCCTGCGCATGGTCGGTCAGCTATGGAGAAGGGCTAGACTGTGGACTGTTCGTGGCAACATGTGTTCTATTTATCTCCTGTACACTATCAGTGCTTGAGGAGTACACGTTGCACTTACCGTTCAAAATAAGTTTATTATACCGGAGGCTAAACTTTCCTTCGGGAGCTGATTGTTTGCCAAACTGGATAAGCTGTTTACACGCATGCCTGGTAGCTGGACAGAAATTTTCAGTAACCGAGATATCCAAATCATTCAATTTTGACCTAGCGTTGAAAACGTGTTCTTTCGTTTTATAACTGGCAAACTTGACTATTATAGGCCTTGGCTTTCCTGAAACGCTTGAACCTATCCTGTGAGCACGCAGAAAGTCTGCGGCCTGTATATTTATAGACATTTCATTCTGTATTACGTTTTTTACTTTTTCTTCAGTCTGTGCCCAAGACACAGTTCGTTCATCTGAGATATTGTAAAATAACAGATTATCCCTGCGGGATCTATCCTCTAGATCATTGAGTCGTGCTTTGAGCGTCTCAGTTTCCTTCATTATACTTTCAGAGGTTTTTTTCACAGAGGCAATGTTCTTCTGACATGATTCTGACACGTGAAGCTTATTTTCTGCAGAATCTAGTCTGCCAGAAATTTCAGTAATTTTAGCTTTTAATTGGTTCTGATTGCTTGATAAACTTTGAATTGAATCAAGCATGCGCGCCTGGCCAGTTTCAATACTAGAAGTCTGTTCTTTGAGGTCCCGAAGCATATCAAATATAGTATTGATATCAGTTCCTGCCGGTACATCACTTTGTACACTCGCACGAGTATTAGGACCAGGATTCAATTCTACGTTTCCTGATAACAAAAGTTTTAACACAGCAAAACACCCGCAAGCACATTCAAGAAGCACTTCTGGGCAGGGGAGCACAATAAGAAAAATATCGTCCGAATGTTTAGAGGAGACAGGACTAACCTGCAACAGGCAGAGATGAAAAAACTTTGTTGACTGCATCGCAGCGTTGCTCCCATGCCCCCTGAAATAGTGAGGATGGTTCCAGGCTTTTATGTAGGGCGGAGCCGCTGCCGTCGATGTTGATGGGGAGGACGATTCGGGGAGAGCCGCGGGTACATCCGTCAGAATGGCATCCCAAGGGGCGCTGGAGCAGAAGTCAGTTTCAGCAGGTGCCGGCTCGAGCGATGCGTGGCAGAAATCGCCACTGGGTCCTTGATAAGGCGTCGAAACAGCGCACGCGCTGAGAAGTGCTGGTAGCTGCAACAGGCAGAGATGAAAAAACTTTGTGGACTGCATCGCAGCGTTGCTCCCATGCCCACTCCGGGGAGTGGGCATAGGGAGTGGGCATTCACTCCCGTGTCACTCCGGACACGGGGAGTGAATTCTTCAGAAACATGCGCATGTGATGACGATGCCTAATAGTGGCCCATGTTTCTCCACAGAAATAATTATCCACTTTTTGAGGACAACTGCGAGCTATTATGTTTAATGTATGGCGGACATTAGGTATTTTTCTGCTGAATTTTTGTATAGACGTTTGCAGTGTGGAGTCATTAACATTCACCTCTTACTGTTGCATGTTCTTATTAATTAGCGTTATTTTAGCAGTAGACACAACGCATCAGGTGCTTCGGTTTTTACATGGACAGTCAGGTGGTGTGCCTTGTTGGTGAAGTTGATACCAGTAAAGTAGAGACTGCGGATACCACGGTCATTCAGCGTAAGCACTTTCTTGCTTCAAAATGCAACTTGTCGAAAAAAACATTTAAGTTGATTAAAGCTAATAAGCATCCTCGGTGATACGCCGAACCATTTGTTCGGAGACGGCCTTTTAGTCTAAGTTAAATAGCAAATTCGTTGCCATACTTTTACTTGTCGCGTTAAAATTGCCACAACATTCTCGACCTGCGCTACATGGATTTACAACGGGGCTTCTCAGATACAGTTAAACATTTTGCCTATTTCATACCAATCTAAGGAACATCTTAGCAACTTCCTTGAATCTTTGATACAATGTGGATTTCAGTCGCTTACCTTCGCGCAATTTCCACGGTCTAGCCAGTATATCATCGGGTAGCGCATGCGGTAAGGACACAAAGTTTTAGATGAAATGAACAAACATTTCGGACACCTCATGTTGAACCGAATAAAACGCTTGGGAAGCCGCTATGCAGTCGACATGCATCTTTCAGCCGCCGCCGATCCTGCTTTGATTTTTCGATCAAATAAGACGAATAAATGGCAACTCGTTAATTCTAATAGCAATGCTAACTATATTGCAGCGTTAAATATCTTTCTTGCCAGACCAGCGTTATTTATCGAAAATTTTTCCTAGAGTGCTGAAAACTTGAAGATCGTTGAGCATTGCCACCTTTTTTCATACTGCCGCATGCCTTCATGCGTATCATTCACGAATGCGTCAGGTGCACTGCGTGCTGAGGTGACTCTAATCTGGAAAAAGAAGGCAGAGAAAAAATACTGAAACAAGTACACGGGAAGCAAACACGGGCTCCTGAAAATTGTCAACCGATGTGCTATTTTTTCAATCAGATATCGCAGATATATATAGATATCGCAAAGAGTGCTTGAAAATCATGGTACGCCTAATCCGGGGGCTCGCAGCCAATCCCTTTGTTTGGAACCACACTTCTGCACACAGATTGCACCTGGCTACCTGGACAAACAAAACAAAGAATTGTGGTCTGTTCAGAGCCATAAATAAACCATGCCAAGTACAAATGAAAAGCTGCTGTGCAGTGTACAGATTGCGGAGAACATGAATAAGGATGTACAGTCTTTGTCAAATGTATACAGCCCAAGGGGTCTGCTTCTGAGCCCAGCAGCGAGCTTGCTCTCGCATACTCAGGGACCCTAATTGCACATAGGTGGGAGGAATTTAAGTCCTTAACCATACAAAGCTTAGGACTGTCCAATGTACGAAAGAGCCTCGCTACACGGCTTGGAATCAAACTGTTCGCGCTGTATATTTTTGACAAGGACTGACATGCTTATTTCTGGGGTTTAAACAGTGGCAGCCTTAACGAGCCCATGTTGCAACAGGGTTGCGTGAAACTCCCATTGACTAGGCAGCTCCTGACGAGTGCATGCTAAATTAATGAGCATGCCAAATTAATAAGCATGCTAAATTAACTGAATGGTAAGGTGTATTAGCAATCCACTTTCGCGGACTCCCAGTATTTTTCCTCATATTCCTACTCAGAGACCCATGCAAGATCATAATAAACCAGATAGATGTGTTTTTTCTTCTCATGGTTCGCTCTGTTGTGTTCTGAATTTCTTTTTGTTTGTTGTTTTCAAATGGTCACCTTTACTGTCTATATAGGAGTGTCATTGAAAGGCAATATTTGAATTGTCAATTGTGTTGCGTAAGCCTTATTCATCGGTATATTTTTAAATGATATCTGTTATAGCTGCGATTCACTATTACAGGAACTTAATTGCATGGATTTCAACTACATTTTAGCTAGGAATTCAGATATTAAGGCAGTCATTCCTCTGTAACTATTGGTTGAAATGAAAATAAATCAATCAAACCCTGGACGTTCCGGTCATTCAAAGCTTTCAGGGTATTTTCAGATCTTCCACTTGAGCTGCGGGATTTTCATGTTTTCTGAGTATCTCTGCCCCACTTTCTCGAAAAAGCGGGGGAGTTTGAGTTCTACATGGCATTTGGGGCAAAAAAGAGACGACTACGGGTTCCTTCACCGATCCCTGCATGTTCCTTACTTCCTGATAATGAGATAATAGCTTTTCGGAAAGGATTCAGCACCACTCCAGCTGAGAGAGTACGGTCGGCGATGCGACGAAACATTCATGCTTAGGCACTCGTTGGTAAGTTTAGGGTAAGGAGATAATGCAGTTTCACCGCTATAGGCCTTGCGAGAAATTAGCCACAGCACTTTGCTGGTTCAAGCGCAGTATTGCAAACCGCTTTAAGGACAGACTGAATACAGGGCAAGGAAGGAGTGGTTATGCGTCATACCTTATGTGCAACACATGGGCTATCTGAATACAAGGATTTTCAATGCACTTCCATTTAGATGGGAACCTTTTCGTTATCACCAATATACGCAAAGACTGGACGGCTATGCAGGGGGCTAATGTTCACACGCGTGGCCTATATTTACTAAGAAGTACAGGAATTCTCAAATGACAGCAACTAAAGCTACGCCAACAAGCAATTCAGAGTGCATGTCGAACCACCCTTTCCAAAAAAAGCCTATTGACAGGGCCTTTCTGACACCATTCGTAAAAGTTAAACGCATCCGGCGATAACAGGGAACATTTTTACGCGGGACAGCAACATGGCCAAGTTGCTGCGGGAAACAGACAGCGGCGAGAGAAGGCCGCGCATAACAAACGGCGCTAGTATATTGTGTACCCAGAGGAAATGACGCGCACACAGTCATAGGCAGTATGCAAGACACAAGTAGCTTCGATACTATCGTTTTGCTCATTTTGTTCATCTGTATTACCTATCGCTTGCCAAAAATGGAAGCATTGGACTATTGGTTTACAAAATACATTTTGAATGAATCCTATATTTCAATGATGCTCGATCTTAAAAGCACACTGTGTCGCACATTTCAAGGTGGCTGTAAGCCAGATTTCTGGCCGGCATCGCTCGTAAAAGAGGTAGCACACTAAAAAAAAAGCTATGGAATACAACTATGAAGAGACGATGCGAAGGCTGTCTCCCTGCGTTCGTTGTCTGGTAGATAGACGACGCATACAATTTTCTTCTGCGCCCTATGTGACAGAAGGAACGAGAAGACAGGCTCAGCATTGCGGTAGAAACAATACCTCTTCACCACTATTTCGAGTGGCGGTCGTTGCCAGTAGAAATAAGACTCCCACAGTAATGCTCAGGAGCATACAGAACATGTGTTGTTTACCTTGTGAGCACGATAAAGGTCAAGCACTCTTCTAGGCACGGGTCAATGGGGTCATCATCGGCAGCATCGTCAAATGTCATAGCTGACGCATACCTGCCGTTTGGAGAAGCAAGCGATTCCAACAAGCCGTCCTCAAGAGGCGCTAGTGGAACTTCCGCTCGCTTACTATATCGCCAGGATCATCGGTCCGACGAGGCTGTAGTTTAGTCTAAATATTATGAAAATGCACCGTCATAAAATTTAGCACATCAACCTGCTCCACTGCTACTGTACAGAAAGAATCCCAGGTGGTCCAAATTTCCGGAGCCCTCCACTACGGCGTTTTTCATAGCCTTAGTCGCTTTGGGACGTTAAACCCCATAATCCAAACCAAACCAACTCTATTTATCTGCTTCGCTTATAGCCCAGCCGCATCGCAGGACTCTTCCGGAACAGCGGTTTGAGCGCATTCTAATACCGTTATGAAAAAGTAAGATAAAAACAACAGATTATCAAGGTTCCTTCACTGCAATAAAACTAGCATCCCTTATATTTTTGTTGCTATGCTTCTAGCTTCTAGTGCAGAATGCTCAGCTTCGAACGTGCCTCAGAGTGCCTGGGAAATAGCTGACTTTCCAAAGGGTATGGAGTTTGTACCAGGTAGCGCCGGGCAAAGGGAGAGGCAACAGACCAAATTATGTAGTAACAAACAAAAAGCATTATAAACAGCTTCAATTTTATTATTACTTATTCGGGTTCTTGCAGAGAAGGGTCCTAACTTAGGTAATGGTATTCGAAGTAATGTTAATATTGGTGACTTCAGTAATGTTCAGAAGAATCCATGATACGCTTTCCTGTAGCTCCATCAGAAATCGATTGCGGTTTTAAATATAACATCAATGTCACAATTCTATTCCTCAGCGCGTCGAGTGTCGGTATTGAACGCAGCTTTTTTTAAGTATCGTGCCTAGCACAGCACTGAAAGAGTATCCGTGGTGCACGAAAGAATGGCAAGCAGCGCATTTTATCAACGAAACGGAATTTATCTGCACTTGTGCCGACCCCTATAGATGATATAGCGACAAAATATCGCAGCTATGAAAAGAAGACCTGCACATTCAGGCTATCAGTATAAAGGCTGTTGTTTAGCAGGGGCCCGGAAATCTGTTTTCTGTAATATTCCACACATAAACATATCGATTTTATAAAACACTTGACTTATCCTCATGAAAGCATTTTATCTTAAATGTTTTGTTTTGTAACAGGTTCAAGGGATCAAGATTTTTCGTTCAGCGAAGTTGGAGCGTGGCCCTTTGGCCACCCAACTTCAAGTTGCATTTCACCGTTAGTTACAAATCTAGTGCTGCTGGCAGCTGCTTTTTGAACGGAATCGATGTATCAGCATGGAAGCTAACTTTGCTAACCACATGACATGCAACTAATCTGAGAGTTCTGAACCAATCGGTCTGCTGCATTTTTTAGAGATGGGCCTTATATGGGTCTACTGCCTACTGTCTACCACAGCGCGCCTGCGCGGGACACCAAGCCCCTTGGTTAAAAAGCCCTGCAAGAAGCACCTTCGCATCAGTTGGCAGCAGCGGTTGCGGCCGGGAGCACGCATTCTGAACTGTTTCTTTCCGCCTGTACAGGTTGGTGATTTCTATGCCCTCTTAAATAGCCGGATAAACACTCGGCAGTAGCTTCTGCTGCTATATTCCTGTTCATGCACATACATTGTTTTTGTGTGTTCCCGTGCGGACTGTTTCACTCGCGATCTTGTTTTCGCTTATCTCCGTGTTGCACCACGCTCTGGTGGTAGCAATGACAGGAAAGCAAGAGCTCGCTAAACTTTTCGAAGACCTTAAACGTGAGTTCAAGAATGAATTTAGAGAACTGCGCGAATGCCTGGAAAGAGACTTAAGGAAAGAAATCAGAGAAATGAAGGGATTTTTGGAATTTGCGAACAAGAGCTATGAGGAAATGAAAACATCTGTTAGTGAGCTGAAAAACGAAAATTCTGATCTAAGAGACGCATTGCAGGGTCTGGAAAAGGACCGAGATGCCCTGCTCGCAAAACTTAAGGATCAAGAAGTAAGGTTGATGCAAAATGAACAGCATGCCAGGTGTTTCAACATAGAAATCAAAGGTGTACCAACGGAGCCAGCAGAAAACACCCTGGATATAACCAGAAAACTTGCAGATGCACTTGATGTACCTTTAGAGGATTCTGATGTTGAAATTTGCCACCGGGTTAGGACAAGTGGAAACGCTGATAGTCCTAATATTGTGGTGCAGTTCAAACACAGAGCCAAGCGTGACTGTTTCCTAGAGAAAGCAAGAAAAAAACGGCTGACAACAGAAGATATACAGTTAGAGTTGCAGCCCAGTACTCCGATTTACATCAATGAACACTTATCTCCTCCCATGAAACGCTTGTTTGGAGCGGTCAACAGCAAAAAGAAAGAACTCGGCTGGAAGTATGCCTGGTATCGAAACGGCAAGATTTTCGCCCGGAAATCAGAAGGCAGTCTCATTGTCCCCATTTGCCATCTTGATGATTTGCAGAAAATGACTTAGGAACAACAAATGTGTTCATCTTTTCTGGTGGCTCCTTATTTAAAATATGGGTTATCTGCCGTCCGAGGTAAAAGATTTTATATCAGATAAAAAACCAGCAATGACATTTTTTCATCAAAATGTTCGATTGCTTGCACATAAGACAGATGAACTGACCATGTTAATACATAGCTTTAGGATACCGATTACAGTCATAATGTTAACCGAAACTTGGTTAACGCCTACATCACAATTGTTCCGGCTTTCTGGTTATCAGTCGTTCTTCTGTAGTCGAGATGATAAGCGAGAGGGCGGTGTAGCGCTTTTGCTCAAAGATGATATTGTTGCTGAACCAGTCGACGATTTCACCGCTATAACTTCTGATTATGAGGTATTAACACTACAAAACCGTACAAACTTGTTCTCTGTTGTGTAGTGACCACCATCAGGCGATGCCACCCGCTTTCTTGCTTTCGTTGAAAAGCTTTTTAGTTATGCAACAGAAGAAAAAATGAATCTAGTTTTAGGAGGTGACGTCAATATAAACATGCTGTCATCTTCTCCGCTGCAAAAGGATTTCCAGACTCTAATTACAACTTGCGGTTTTTCGAATACAATTTCTACAGCAACACGCGTGACTGTTGACAGTGCCTCCTTATTGGATGTATTCATATCAAATATTAATATTCATTCGTTAAAGGCCGACGTTCTGTACACTGATATCAGTGACCATCTAGGCATCATTTTACTAGTAAGTGAGATCAATCATTTGATTCAGAAAACTAAGGAACCAGTTTATGTTCAGTCAATCACGCCATCAAATCTGGAGGCTTTTCGCCACGCCATTGCTCAGCAAACTTGGGATAGCCTTTATTGCGCACAAGACAGTGACTCTGCATATTCCGCTTTTATTAATATTTTTAAACCATTATATGATACACACTTTCCACGCAAAAAAATTACAAGGCCATCAAAAGCGCGGAAACCTTGGCTGACCCCTGAGCTTCTTGACATGATTAAACAAAAACATTTTTTATATGCCAAATTTGTAAAATCTAGGGATAGTTTAAGAAATACAGAAACAGTTTAACAAAAAAACTTAGAGCAGCCAAAGATGCTTATTTTTTAGCAATATTTAGGGACCCTGCTAACCAGCGAAGTGATGTACTTTGGCGCAAATTGAATGCTTTGTTACAGCCTAGCTCCTACTCAGCTATTCCTGATATATTGAAACATGATGGGCAGCAAATTTCTGGAGATGCAGTACCAGAAGCATTTAATGACGTTTTTACTCAAGCACCGCAACAGGACTTAGAACACAGCCTCACTAACTACGCTCAGTTTCTTCCAGTAAACAGGAATGGAGCATCGCTTTTCCTTGCTCCCACTACCTCTCTTGAAGTTTTTTCATGTATCAGAGCTACAAGCAATAGCAAGTCACTAGATGCCGATGGTATCCAGATTCGCCCTGTAAAGTTTGTGCTCGATATTATAAGCCCTATTCTTGCCCATGTGTATAACATAATATTATCAACAGGTAGCTTTCCTAAGAGGATGCAAATCACCCGCGTTGTTCCCGTCTTCAAGCGCGGTGATAAAACTGCACTGAATAATTATCGGCCTATATCAATAGTTCCAGTATTTTCTAAGGGCATTGAGAAGATAATGCATGAGCGATTACTCTCATTCTTCAACCGCCACCATTTGATTGCAGACTTTCAACATGGTTTTAGAAAGCATCGCTCTACGGAAACAGCCCTCCTGAGCCAAAAAGAAATATTTTAGACACGTTCAGGTGTAAGCATATGGCGTTAGGCATATATATAGACTTCTCTAAGGCTTTTGATTTAATTAATCATTCCATTCTTCTTAACAAATTAGAAATGTATGGTGTGCGTGGAATCGCCCACTCGCTTTTGTCATCTTATCTGTCCCACAGGTCACAGTTTGTAGATGCCAATAACGCAATATCTTCACGGAAGGCAGTTACCACTGGTGTGCCGCAAGGAAGCATTTTGGGCCCACTTTTATTCTTAATTTACATAAATGACATTGCAAGCTGCACAGATAATGCTACATTCGTTTCGTATGCCGATGACACAACCATTTTTATTACAGGCAACGTGGAAACAGATCTAGAAATAAAGGCTAATAAGACGCTGTCTGACTTAGAACGCTGGTCCGCGATAAACTGTTTAAAAATCAACCCGAAGAAAACAAAAGTAATCTTGTACACGCCTAGAGGTAAGATGTTGACAACTAATATGAATTTGTGCCTGGGCAGTGAGCAGTTAGAGATAGTGGACTCCGTTAACATCCTTGGGGTGCATTTTTCAAAGCACCTTACCTGGAATGAGCATGTTGATCACCTACAATCAAAATTGTCATCTGCCGTTGGTGTCATTGCTCGTCCGCGTCGCATTCTCCCGACCAAGGTAAAATTAATGTTGTACAATGCACTGGTGGTATCTGTCATGCAGTATTGCATTGTGGTGTGGGGCACAACTGGCGTGACAAACTTGCAGAAACTACATTTGCTACAAAAAAAGAGCTATACGTTACATAGCTGATGTCCATTATACATACTCCACAAAACCACTTTTTCCAAAATATGAAATTCTTCCTGTGTTTTGTTTTTATAATTACAGGTTGATGTTGTGCTACAAAGGTTTTGTAAAGTTTGGCATTGATTACATAACTCATCTGGCAAAACTCCAAGAAAACACATATATTCGTCAGACCCGACATAAAGAAATGTGGTTTGTATACACCCCGAGAACCTCCTATGATGAACAATCTCTATCTTATACATTACCTTCGCTGTTAAACTTACTAGACCGACAAAATTTTGATCCCTCCAGAAACCGAAACTGTCGCATTAAACGTTTTTGTCAACTTCTACATTTGCAAGACTAAACCATGCCTTCATATTCGCCTAACTTTGTTCACTAATGTTGCTTATGTGTGTTGATTTATCTGTATTACCTTTTGTTGCTTCTCCCATTTGATTGCCGTCTTGTTTCATTCTGTATTACCCGTTGCTTTGTGATATTTTTTCATTTTTGTGTAAGACTGGCCGTCATCCTGCTGTCATGCCAACTAACAAGGGGTCGGGACCTCGTCAAGCTGTTCGAGCTTTTAGTCCCGTACTCCTCCTTTTCTAAGGAAATAAAATGATTGATTGATTGATATTGAGCTCCGGAAAAAGTGCGATCAAGGTTGGCATACATGCTTCCTCGCCTCTGGGTTCACGTGAATCCCACTTGGTGGCGTCACATGAAATGCAAAGCAGCATGGGCGTTGTCATTCGCAGTGCCAAGAGGGTGGCGCATTCGGACGGTTCGCTTTTGCAGCCGTGCTAGCCGGACTATAGCCATTACGCACTCGCGCAGTTTTGACACGACGTGAAGCCCTTGTTTCCCGTTGAACGACCAGGTTAAATCAAACAACAAGGACCAAAGCACAAGGATACCGAGTGTGAGTACCTCAGCTCTTCAGAGCTCGCTTGCTTCGCCTTGTTTGCGTTACACTTGCATCCGAATACATTGAAGTTGTTTCGTACTGCTCTGCGGTGAAATTGCATCCGCAGTTACGTTTTCCTTTCAATATCCCTTGCTACGAAAGGCTGCATAAAGCGGTGGGAGCCGCCTCCGTTTCTTGCAAATTTAATCCTCTTGATTCGCCATTACAAAAGATAGCAGCTCAGGCGTCTGAAAAGTTGAGTGGCAAGAGAGCATGTCATTATGGCATACCTCTCGAGGTACTCCTGTGGAGTCCTTGTTTTGTGGTGTTTAAAAAATCTCTCTCGTGCCTTTTTTTGCCGTTGCCATCTGTGCACCACCGTTTTCGGAGATTTTTTTTTCGCGTAGTTTTCATTCTCCCGTCGTACTAGTATTGCTGCGATATAAAAGTAGCAATGGTGTGAATTTAAATATTTTTTCTCAAAACTTTATGCACGGCTTCAATACTTATGGAAGACCATGTTTTGTCAGAAAATGCGCATTTGGTAATTACCACGCAACCCTTAAGGTAAAGAATCGGTTTTGATTTTTCTAGGTGGTTATCTACCCTGACACGCCCACAGTGGTGAAGCATGCCACTATCGACTATGCCGCCGTGATCGGAGCAGGCACAGGTACGTGATGCGTGCTGTAAGACGTTATCAGCAACCGAATCCTTTTGCTACTACGCATGTGGCATGTGCTAAGATTATATTGGCAGGACAACCATAGAGATTATTGTGCTGCCAATGGACGCCGTCATTTTCAGTGCAGATGTTTGATGAGGGGCTGAGGGACTGCAGAAACACAGCGGCCGCGAATGCATGATGTCTAAGGGTGGTGAGAAACCTCGCTGAGGCTCTATACGCCACTGTAATGTTAGAACATACAGCGAAAGACTTTTGCACTATCTGAAATGAAGTTGACATGTGAGCAATGAAATACAAAGTTTCACACTTGTAGCAATTGTCCCGACGATCTCCAGCCGTTCGTGCAATCGTTTCCCCCTTGGGTTGCTTTATGGGCAAAGTAGAAGCTTGGGTGAGTTGATGATGGTTCACTTGTCACCTAGCGCTCAACTGACACGGCCACAGGGAGGCACACAGGACGGGCGCTAACTTACAACTGTAGTTTATTGCATGAAACCAGGCAATATAAGCTCTTTCTTAACAGAAAAGAGGAAAAAAAACCTTTTAAAATAAGGACGCACTCAAACAGCGTCATCGTCGTACACCATTTACGGATTAGCAGACATGAAAAGCATTTCCTTGTGAAATAGAAACACTAAGGCAGCACTGACCTACGTATCTTCTTTTTGCGAATGTATCCGGATTCAAAAGCTATTTTGTCATTGATTGCCACAAAGATCAGCTTACTAGATTAATTATAGAGGGGTTCAATAAACATAAATGCTTTTCATGTCTGCTAATTCGTAAATGGTGTTCGATGATAACGCTGTTTTAGTGCTTCCTTATTTGAAAGGATTTTATTTCTCCATCTCTGTTAAGAAAGAGCTTACATTGTCTGGTTTCATGCAATAAACTTCAGTTGTAAGTTAGTGCCTCACCTGTGTGTCTCCCTGCGTCCGTGCCTGTTTAGCGCTGTGTGGCAAGTTATGGGCAAAGTGCTTCCAACTACTCGATTGATTATCAGGCTGTCCAGCCGATTGGCCTCGAGTATCAGGTATATGCGCAGTGACGGATATCAAATGATTGGTAGCGTAGCGTGGCAGCCACGCTCAGTTTGGGGTGGTGAAAGAAGACGACTACCTAGAAGTCTGAAGCTCGCTTGCTGATAGAACGCTGGGCCAGGACTGTTCCCAGACGCCTCAAGAGACCCGCATTCAACTTAGCCCTAACCTCTTATACAGTGGTTTCTGCGAACCAAAGATGTAACTGGCGATGAACGACAGCCACAAAAGTATTTGTTGATCAGCACCTCGGTGAAAAAAAAACAAAATTGACATCCACACTGATGCCCCTTCCGCCTGAAACAAGCTTCGTAGAGTAGCGCACGAGCACAGGTTACGGCGTCGTGCCAGAGCATTTCTGCGAGGGTAAAAGCTTATTCAGCTTTTCTGTATTTCAAGCCTCCCATCATGTGCCAAAATTACGCCCCTCAGGATAGGTTCTTCAGCCGGTCAGCGTCTATCGTCGCACTGTAACATAAAAAATAAACTACCTATGATTCTGCGCAAGCTTATCTTTCATACGACCAGGATGAATCTTCCTGCAAGCTGGAATCCTTCCGCATGCTTTAAGTCCCATACATATTTCGCCTCTACGCCTTTCAATGTGCGGGTGACGATGAAATATATCACTTCATAGTATGTTGCTATCCAGCTTTTTTTGATGCCATTTTTTTGTCGCAGTGTTTTCAAGTATTTCTTTATGTGCCCAGGTAATCCGCTGCGCAGGGTAATCTACGGAGTGCTGCGCACACTGTTTCAGTACAGTTCCATTCAGTGCCTTGCAGCGGATCAGGCGGGGCGAGCTCGTTTATATCGAAATCACCTGCTTGTAATTTTCAGTAGGTATGTCTCAGTATGACGGGAGTTTTCAGTGTATGCTGACATTTAATTCTTCCAGGGATGCCATTCTAAATCTGAGAATGCGGACTCAGTGAATACAAAGGAAATAATTTTTTTTTCTTTTTTTTTTCTTGACCTGTCAAACACTTGTGCTACAATAGTATCTATGTCTGCCAATTTGTAAGGGGGCAGGACCTGCGTCAAGCCGCTGCCACGGCTTTTTGTCCTGCCTCCTCCTCTGAAAATGTAAATAAAAGGAATTGAATTGAATTGAATAACGGCTGCACTTCGCCTCTCGACCACCTACCGTATTTCTGGAGACATGAGTGCAGGTTATCGTTTCTTTGCCATTGGTACCTGAAGGAATGATGCTTGATCCTTGGAGGCACTGTATTGCCAACCCTATTATTGTCTCTAAAAATAACCGTAATCAATGTATAGTCCCTGCAAGCCAATAATGCGGCTGAGCGCATCGTAGGGAGTATAGTGTGGCGAAGCACTCAGAAGAAAATTAACTCATTCCCCTTGAACTTATTAACAATACATCCTACCGGTATTAATGTCTACAACTTAAACATGGGGTGAAAGAAAATGCATTTCATTTTAATTTACAATTCTGAAATTAGAACTTTTTAAGACCCGTTCAACAAAAAAGCATCGTATGTAATAAAATACAGAAAATAAGAGCGGCACTCGTCGGAATGGAATCGCGTTATTACATCTGATTTCAGATCAAGAGGAAGTAACCGACTTGGCCCCGGCAATTTTATGAAGCGTACTCGAGGGGAGCTGTTATAAGCTCCTGATAGTTATTTTTATTACCCGTTGTATAATCCTAAACGCCTTTATGAAAGTACTGCTTTCTCGAGACAAGCTCCCTGGGAAGTATATACAGCGAGACATGAATTTTTTTAGATGTTTATGGATTAAGACACCCGAACAGGAGTTCAGAAGAGCGTGTTGTCGGGCTAGTTGGTTCTGCATAGTATATAAGTGAAATGCGCAACAACTTAGACAGGACACCGAAAGAAACACATACAACAGTTCACGAGCGCAGTTTGCGCTCGTGAACTGTTGTATGTGTTTCTTTCTGTGTCCTGTCTAAGTTGTTGCGCATTTCACTTATATACTGAACAGGAGTTCCTTGCGGGGTTCGTTGGAGTGGGCAGTGTATAACCTGCCCAAAGTTAATATCTGTGTGAAAACGATCGCTGTAGCAAATGCGCAAGGAAAAATCTGGCTCTAAACAAATGCTGAAGCTTATCAGCTCTTTCGAAGAGAACAGTAATGCCAGCCAGAGACTCGATCAGCTCCAGCGCAGCGGGTGGGGATCCTCGATGGGAGTGCTTAACTATTTCTTGCTTATTTCTGTTGCTATATCCATCATAAGACCCATTTTCGTTCTCTGAAAATAGTTCGATGCTGCGATTCACCACAAGCGCAACCTTGAGAGACTGGAGAATGTGTAAGCTACATATGAGACTAATGGCGTTTGCGTCGGTTGGGTGCGTTCCCGGCTAGTGTACTCGAAGCCAGCGTAGATGCTTTCAAAGAGACGTCACTATCTCGGAGTTTCTAAACGCACGCTTCTATTTTCCATACAAAGAAGAAGGCTTTCCCTTTAAACAAGGACGCTCTTGCTTTGCGACCTATCCACACACGATCAAAAGTACAACGACAGCTTCTCTGCTACGGTTGCGGTTGTCCCATGGTTGTCCTTTAAGAGAAGAGAAGGTTATTTTCATGAAATCGGCTTAGGTTGTCTTTTTGTGACTAAGTACTACCGGGGTAAGAAAAGGCCAGGCCCGAAATATGTGATTTTATCTCAACTATCCAGTATAAGCAGGACTCGGAACCGTAAGTTGAGGCATAAACAGGGGAGCACGACCAGGTGCTTTGCACGCTGTCTCGCACGCAACGCGAGAAAATGTTTTTCGCCCACTCGTGTGGCGCGTAAACATTTCGCGCCAAGTGTACTTCGCAAAAATTCTCTTTTTCTTAACATTATATTTTCATTCTCTGTAGGTGTTCACGGGGCGTACGCTGAAGACAAAAGGTCATCGCGGATTTTCACCATACGCACGTGTGGTGTACTTAACCAGCTGTCATTAGACCGGGACAGCTACCCACATAGGTCCTAACAGGAAGTGTCATGGATTTTCAGTCTGAATATGACCTCGACGAAGTGCAAATGGTGAGGAGGAGTGGCGAGGGGAAGTCGCGTTCACTGTTTGTAGCCTGGAGAATGGTCACACTGAAATAAAGGTTCACTGGACATCACTTTTTAAGTAGAGACAAGATTCAAATATATTACAAATCATTCACAATTGTGTCAAACAAAGCGACACTCACAGTGCAGTCCTCGAGAAAGCCTAGAGAACAAAGAGATATTACAACAGTGCACCAGTAAATCAGTGAGGCGAAGAAACAAAAACAAACATTAGTAACCGTGTTCTGCGAAATTCTGACGACCGAAGGATTGCGGAAGACTAGCGTATTTTCTTTCGCTCGTTTGTGCCTGGCGGACAGAGCTGTGGTCGTAGACGCAGTGCGGTAGCTCTTTCTGATAAGTAACCGAACTAAGTGTATACGGAGTTAATACGTGTATGCGGAGATTTTTTGTGGCTTAATTTTTAGCAGTGTTTAGTTGTAGATTTACAGAAACATCGCGCTTAGGAACTCTTTTTCTGATCACATTTTTGAAAGTTGCATCGTCTTTTCGTTTAGTTTTTGAGGGGTCTATAATTTGTTCCTTGCCACACTCAACATTCTCAGCCATGGATACTGATCTGATATTGCACAAAATATTAGCTGTGAATTCTGCACTGCTGCATGTGCTTTTGTGCGGTGCCTTCAGTGCTTTATATAATAGTCTCAACAAGATTGATACATACATTCGAAGAGACAGAAGTAGTGCATGCACTAGAAGAGGAAGAAGTTAGTTGGCTCTCGCGCGCGCGCTCGAACGACTGGACCACCGCAGGTTTTTCGTCTCTGCGCTGGTGTTCTTTTTGGCGTTGCACGGTACAGTTTGGTGGAGCAGTGCTGGGTACGCTTCCCGACCTGCACACTCCGTACAGCGTCACTACGGACCTCACCCCGGTTCACCAGCGACCCAGCCGCCGTCTCCGCGGAGAGTCACCTGAATTTGGGCCCCTTCCCCCGTCGATAAGGACTACGCAGCCTCGACCGCCGAGTCCAACTGACATGGCCACTGACACCAGGACCCCGCCGCCGATCCAGCCTCTACCGTCGAGTCCAACTGCCATGGCCGCTGACATCAGGCCCCTGGCACCGATCCTTTGCCACCCACCGCGAACACCGCCATCTTTTCAGGGTGACGTGTTCGAAGACGCTGAGGACTGGCTGGAGACCTTCGAGCGGGTCGCACGCTACAATGGCTGGTGCGACGAGCGCAAGCTCAATAACGTCTAATTTGCCCTAGAAGAGTCTGCTCGAACGTAGTTTGAAAACCACGAGGCTACCCTTCCCACCTGGGAGACGTTCTGCCGGAGTCTCCTGGCTACGTTCCCCAACGCTGACCGCCGGGGGAAGGCTGAAGCTGCGCTGCACTCCCGAAATCAGCGCACGAACGAAAGCGTGCGCATGTACAACAAAGACATGGCCTGTCTTTTCAAGCGCGCCGACCCCAACATGACAGAGGAGAAGAAGCTGTGCCATCTCCTGCGTGGGGTTAAGCAGGAGCTGTTCGCGGGCCTCGTGCGCAGCACACCCCGCACGGTCGCGGAATTTCTAACCGAGGCGACCACGATGGAGACGACGCTGCAACAACGGGCCCGCCAGTACAAACGGGACATCAACTGCATGGTGCCCGGAGGGTTTTCGTCGTGTCTCGGCGGCAGTGCAGACACCTTGCGCGAACTAATTCGCTCAGTTGTCCGCGAGGAACTTCAACGGATCCATCTGCCCCAGGTTGCACCTTCGCCGCTGGCAGCGCTGGCTGAAGTCGTCAGGGACGAGGTGCGACAGGCTGCGCAGGCACCTCCTGTCCCCGAAGCGCCGTCCCGGTTCGATGACAGACCCACGTACGCATCCGTTGTACGTCGCACGACAGGCTACGGTCCCATTACCACAACGCCTGGCGTGAGCAACATCGGCACATGTCACGCAAGCGTGCCTGGCTACGGTATGGCCCCGAAGAGCCCCGTGAGTAACATCGCCGCATATTCCACAACCGCATCTGCTACAGCTGGGCCACGCCCTCGCAAGTCGGATTTGTAGCGTACACCGGACCGCATTTCTCTCTGCTACCCCTGTGGGGAGCCCGGTCACCTCTACCGAGCGTGTCCGTACCGCCAAGTGGGCCTTCGCGGTTTCCATCCCGACGCACCCTGCCCTCAGAACGGCGAACGACCGCATGAGATTGTGCAGCATCTATGGGCACGCCAGAACCCTGCCTACTCTGGAAGGCGCGAGTCCCGTTCCCCTTCGCCTCTTCGTTATCGCTCTTCCAGCCATGGCCGCCAGAGTAGCTCTGCTGGCCGTCGCTCGCCGAGTCCGCGTCGGGAAAACTAACACCAGCGACCTCTGGAGGCTGGAGGCAAGGCCGCTGACGTCGGGACGTGTCAAGATCCTCCATCGCGAAACCCTCGAGCCGACGATACCTGGACAGAGAGAGGCAGCGACAGTACCAGATACGCTGCATCCGATTTGCGTGTGACAATTGATGGCACTCAGATTACCGCGCTGCTCGATACCGGTGCTGATTATTCAGTTATGAGCCGTGTATTTGTTGGAGAACGTAATTTCTGACACCGTGGACGGGGACCCCCATTCGAACCGCTGGCGGCCACCTAATTTCCCCTGTGGGCAAGTTCACGGCTAGATTTGGGATTAGTGGTTTCACGTACGTTGGTGAATTTGTCGTACTCCCCGATTGTTCCAGAGACTTGATTCTGGGGATCGACTTCCTGCAGTCGAAAGGCGCTGTAACTGACTTTCAGGAGGCACGTGTCATGTTCTCGACCAAACAGGCCGTGGCGCGCTTTGACTCCCGAGATCCCTGCAGCAACGCCCTGCGCATTGTCGAGAACGACGTTACGGTGCCGCCGCGGTGCAGTGTTCTGGTGCTCATGCGGAATGACCTCTTTCACGACTACGAGGGCCTAGCGGACAGCCATAGTCCACTGCTGCTTAAGCGGGGACTTGCCGTTACAAGAGGTCTCGTCCAACTACGTGACTGCCGCACCCACGTCCTCCTGACTTTGCCAAAGGCATGGCTATTGCCTTCCTCCACGACGTTGCTGAGGTTCCAGATTTGTGCACCGTGGGAGGACCCACTCCGGAGTATGCTGGCCCACATCACGTTCTTCAGTCAGAATAAATCCTGCCCTGCCGTCGGTTCAGAGGGATCTTCTGTCGGACCTCTTGGCAGACTTTGCGGACTGTTTCGCTACGTGCTCGAAGGTCGGCCGAACTCCACTCGCCAAGCATCGTATCATCACTGATGATACTACGCGACCCGTCTGCCAGCGCCCATATGGTGTTTCCCCGGTGGAGAGAGAAGCCATTCAGAATCAGGTTGCCGAGATGCTTGCAGACGATGTCATTCAGCCGTCCACCAGTACGTGGGCATCGCCTGTGGTTCTTGTAAAAAAAAAAAGGACAATACTCTGCGTTTCTGCGTGGACTACAGGAAACTTTATATCTTGACCAAAAAGGACGTTTACCCGCTGCCCAGGATAGATGACGCGCTCGACCGATTGCGGAATGCCCGATACTTCTCGTCAATAGATCTTAAAAGTGGTACTGCCAAATCTAAGTGGACGAGCGAGACCGGGAGAAGACGGCTTTCGTGACGCCTGACGGCCTCTGAGTTTAAATGCTTCCATTTGGTCTGTGCTCAACACCGGCCACGTTCCAACGCATGATGGACACTGTTCTCTCCGGCTTCAAATGGCAGTCCTGCTTGGTGTACCTGGACGATGTCGTTATATTTTCGACCACCTTTGACCAACACTTGGAGCGGTTGCGCATTGTGCTACAAGCGCTCAAATCCGCGCAACTCACCATCAAAGCCGAGAAATGCCATTTAGGCTTTGAGGAACTTCACTTTCTTGGTCACGTTGTCAGCGCACAAGGTGTTCGCCCTGACCCTGACAAGACGGCTGCCGTCTCAGGTTTTTCACGCCCAACTGACAAGAAGGCCGTTCGCCGGTTTTTGGGCCTGTGCTCCTATTATAGGCGCTTTATTCAAGATTTCTCAAAAATCGCGGAACCGCTGAACGCACTGACCCGTGACGACACGCCCTTCCTGTGGGGGACCGACGAAGAGGGTGCATTTATCGAGCTTCGCAGCCGTCTGCAAAACACTCCGATACTCGGCCATTTCGACGAGCATGCTGCCACGGACATCTACACCGAGGCCAGCAATGTTGGCCTTGGTGCAGTACTGATCCAGTGGCAAGACGGTGCAGAACGGGTCGAACACTTATGCGCTTCGAGACCAATTATTCTACGACGGAGAAAGAATGCCTTGCAGTGATATGGGTCATCTGCAAATTCCGACCGTACCTCTACGGACGACCCTTCCGTGTGGTAAGCGACCACCACTCCTTATGCTGGCTGGCGAGCCTCAAAGACCCCTCAGGACGCTTGGCCAGATGGAGCTTACGCTTGCAAGGATAAGACTTAACAGTAGTTTACAAGTCTGGCCGTAAGCATCAGGATGCGGATTGTCTGTCACGCGCGCCTATCCCAATCAATACCGAAGAAACCACCGATGATTTTCCTTTCCTGGGCTCTGTTAGTACCACCCAAATGGCGCAGCTTCAGAGGGCGGACTCGGAGTTGGCGCCGCTCATCGATTTCCTCGAAGGCAGTGAAGCTCGCATTCCGCGTGTTTTTCTTCGAGGGCTTCACACCTTCACTTTACGGTCTGGTGTTCTCTACAAGCGCAACTTTCCCAACAGAGACGAAGCGTTCCTACTTGTCGTACCATCACAGCTGCGGTCTGAGATCTTGAGTGCCTGTCATGATGCACCCTCCGCCGGCCACCTTGGAGTCAGCCGTACACTCGCGCGGATTAGACAAAAGTATTATTGGCCCAGGTTACTCCCATGGGTGCGGGCCTAAGTAAAAACATGCCGTGAATGCCAACGTCGGAAGACTCCTCCATTGAAACCAGCCGGATTTCTTCACCCCGTCGATCCACCGAAGACCCCTTTCCAACAATTGGGCATGGACCTCCTTGATCCATTTCCGAAGTCTTCGTCTGGAAAGCGTTGGATAGTCGTTGCGACTGACTACCTCACACGGTGCGCTGAGACCACGTCTCTTGCCAAAGGCACTGCAGCTGAAATGGCGCAGTTCTTCGTCCACAACATTGGCTTGCGTCATGGAGCACCTGCAGTTGTTGTTACTGACCGCGGAACTGCTTTCACGGCCCGCTTAACCCAGTCCATGATGACTCTGACGCACACGAGCCATCGACGTGCTACGGCGTATCACCGGAAGAAAAACGGGTTGGTAGGGCGACTCAACCGCACACTAGCCGACATGCTATCAATGTACGTTGACGTCGAGCATCGAACTTGGGACACCATTCTGCCGTACGTAACGTTTGCGTACAACACCGCCCTACAGGAAACAACCCGACTGACTCCCTTTCAGCTTGTCTTCAGTCGGCAGGTGACCCCTCTGTTGGATGCTATGTTGCCCGTCGACCCTTAATGCGACTCTGACGCTGACCTCGACGTAGATACCTTCGTTCAGCGTGCTGCGGAAGCGCGTTAACTGGCCCGCCTGCGAATCCACCGTCAACAGGAGATTGACGCCGCTAGGTACAACTTTGGGCGCCGTTTCGTCAGTTATGCGCTCGGCGACCTTGTGTGGATTTGGATACCTGTTCGTCGCCGCGGACTCTCTGAAAAGCTGCTGCGCCGATACTTCGGCCCTTAAGAAGTAGTGCGCCGCATCAGTGATGTGACTTATGCAGTTGCTCCCGCCCCGACAGCTTGTTCATCGCGCCGGTCGCACCGAACTGAAGTCGTACACGTTGTTCGCATGAAGCCTTACCACGACCGGCTACCTGGCTGAACTGCGGTCCACTGCAGCTGTGTTCTACCCTTTCGCTGACTTTTCTCTCCTAGCCGCATCGTGTCGATGCTGCAGAAGAGGGGGGCAGTTATACATGCATTCGAAGAGACAGAAGTAGTGCATGCACTAGAATAGGAAGAAGTTAGCTGGCTCGCGCGCGCGCGCTCGAACCACTGGACCGCCGCAGGTTTTTTCGTCTCTGCGCTGGTGTTCTTTTTGGCGTTGCACGCTGCAATATTTACAACCTCACAAGAAATTGCGGTCATGGATATTATATCTTCTCTGGGCATATCGTAGTTTAGGGAAAATTAATTAGAGATCGGGCATGTACGTCCACTCAGTTAAGTTCAACCAGTCGCGCTTCCGTCGTTCGTTGGGACACAAGTTCCCGAAGCTGAGGACAGCAATTGTAGACAAAACGCAAACTTGAGAGCACTTTTTTCTGAGGATAATGCTGCGCGAATACTTTAGCGGCAACTGGCCTGTTTACGCAGAAAACTTGCGCCTACCGTTTAGTTTGTATGCCATTCACTGGTTAACACCAGAATGAACTTGTCATACGTTTTGGAACTCAGACAAATCACGTGTATTCTTTGTGTACGCTTTCTTTTTTACTTCTCCTCGCATGAGTGTTGATATTTTTTGTAGAGTATATATTTACACGTACGCTGTATTTTCGGCCTGTTACTCACATTGTGAGTGTGCATATTGCTTTTATGGAGGGGGGGAGGGGAGCCTTGACTGTACTGTCAATTTTTTTTTCTGTGCTTGTAATGTATATTCGTCGCATTTCATACGAATTTCAGACGTCGCTTAGTTTTGTTTAAAGTACTTCGATGCATTGATCTGCTCGGGTACAATATTGATTTGGTGAGTGACAACCTGTATTATGGGGTGTTAATTAGAATTAATTGCAAGTGCCATCCATATAAGTGCACCGCCGTGGTTGCACAGTAGTTACAGTGCTCGACTGAGAATTCGAGCACGGCGGTGTTCGTCACACTTCGATGGACGCGGAATGCTACAGACCGTAGGGCTGCGTGATGTCAGTGCACGTTAATATGCCCCGGGTGATCGAACTCATCCGTAGCCTTTCACTACGGGGTTCCTCATAACTTGAGTCGCATTGGGACATAAACCTCATTAAACAAAACGAAACTTATGTGCTTCGAAGCATAGCAAATAATGTACAGTCTAAATTTAAAGAGTGGACAGAAAATATGGCGATGGCGTTGTAATGATGATCATCATCATCATCATCACTCTTATTACGCCCACTGCAGGGCAAAGGCCTCGCCCATGTCTATCCAATTAAGCCTGTCCTTCGCCAGCTGCGCCCACCGTATCCCCGCAAACTTCTTAATCTCACCCGCCCACCTAACTTTCTTCCGCGCCCTGCTACTCTTGCCTTCTCTTGGAAGCCACTCCGTTACCCTTAAGGACCAGCGGTTATCTTGCCTTCGCATTACATGCCCTGCCCAAGCCCACTTGTTCCTCTTGATTTCGACGAGGATGTCATTAACTCGCGTTTGTTCCCTCACCCGCCGTGCCCGCTCCCGGTCTCTTAACGTTACACCTATCATTTCTCTTTCAATAGCTCGCTGCATATATGCTCATGACTGGAAAACGCAGTGATGGGCATATATAAAGCCTAATGTTACACAGAATGCGCAAAAATCTGACCCCACCACGATATGGTGTTTGCTTTACGCACAAACGGTCGAAAAAGGCTGGCCACTTCCGAATGGTATCGAAGTGCATTTGCTAGCTAGGCAACACAAATTGCATCAATGGCTGTCCTCACACTGCGACTTGAGGTTCAAAGTCCTCGCTTGAAAATTCTTCTAATTGCTTCGTTAGTCGCCGGCATGGTGCATTTTCTCAGAATGTACGTGTGCCGTGTGTTCGTTAGCATCAGTTTGTTTCAGTGCAATGAGCCGAATGGTATCGCATTCTTGAATTGCACGAAAACGTTGCCGAACGACAAGGTAAGAAAATATCCGACTTTACCTACCGTACACTTGTTATCAACTTTGATTTCAGAGGCAGTATCCAGTCCCGAGAACCTTCCCATGAATTCTCTTCTACCATCGCCGTCGACCTCTGAGCTCGGAAATGCGGCCGATACAAATTGGGACGACCTTCCTATGAATTCTCTCTTACCATCGCCGGCAAACTCTCAGCTCGGAAATGCGGCCCAGACAAATTGGGACGACCTTCTTATGAATTCTCTTCTACCATCGCCGTCGACCTTTGAGCTCGGAAATGCGGCCCATACAAATTGGGACGACCTTCCTATGAATTCTCTCTTACCATCGCCGGCAAACTCTCAGCTCGGAAATGCGGCCCAGACAAATTGGGACGACCTTCTTATGAATTCTCTTCTACCATCGCCGTCGACCTTTGAGCTCGGAAATGCGGCCCATACAAATTGGGACGACCTTCCTATGAATTCTCTCTTACCATCGCCGGCAAACTCTCAGCTCAGAAATGCGGCCCAGACAAATTGGGACGACCTTCTTATGAATTCTCTTCTACCATCGCCGTCGACCTTTGAGCTCGGAAATGCGGCCCATACAATTTGGGACGACCTTCCTATGAATTCTCTTCTACCATCGCCGTCGGCCTCTGAGCTCGGAAATGCGGCCGATACAAATTGGGACGACCTTCCTATGAATTCTCTCTTACCATCGCCGGCAAACTCTCAGCTCTGAAATGCGGCCCAGACAAATTGGGACGACCTTCTTATGAATTCTCTTCTACCATCGCCGTCGACCTTTGAGCTCGGAAATGCGGCCCATACAAATTGGGACGACCTTCCTATGAATTCTCTCTTACCATCGCCGGCAAACTCTCAGCTCGGAAATGCGGCCCAGACAAATTGGGACGACCTTCTTATGAATTCTCTTCTACCATCGCCGTCGACCTTTGAGCTCGGAAATGCGGCCCATACAAATTGGGACGACCTTCCTATGAATTCTCTCTTACCATCGCCGGCAAACTCTCAGCTCGGAAATGCGGCCCACACAAATTGGGACGACCTTCTTATGAATTCTCTTCTACCATCGCCGTCGACCTTTGAGCTCGGAAATGCGGCCCATACAAATTGGGACGACCTTCCTATGAATTTTCTCTTACCATCGCCGGCAAACTCTCAGCTCAGAAATGCGGCCCAGACAAATTGGGACGACCTTCTTATGAATTCTCTTCTACCATCGCCGTCGACCTTTGAGCTCGGAAATGCGGCCCATACAATTTGGGACGACCTTCCTATGAATTCTCTTCTACCATCGCCGTCGGCCTCTGAGCTCGGAAATTCGGCCTATACAACTTGGGGAGATCTTCCTTTGAATTCTCTTCTACCATCGCCGTCAACCTCTCAGCTCGGAAATGCGGCCCATAGAAATTAGGACGACCTTCCTATGAATCCTCTTATAGCATCGCTGTCGACCGCTGAGCTCGAAAATACGGCCCATACAAATTGGGACGACCTTCCTATGAATTCTCTTCTACCATCGCCGTCGACCTCTGTGTTCGGAAATGCGGCCCATACAAATTGGGACGACCTTCCTATGAATTCTCTTCTACCATCGCCGTCAACCTCTCCGCTCGGAAATACGGCCCAGACAAACTGGGACGACTTGGGTCCTCCACTGGGTACGAGTGAAGAAAATCCTGACTGGTATGAGAACCCTGACATCAGAGGACGGCCGTTCAGATGCATCCTCTGCCCATACACTTCGGCGAACTTTGCCGATTCTTTGCGACACATCGAATCGCACGCCCCAGAAGAGAAATTTAATTGCTCCTTGTGCTCAAGGGTGTTTTCTACGTCCTACGCCCTTAAAAGGCACATGAACTCCCACAGTGGGAAAAAACCCTACAACTGCGACCAGTGCCTTTATGAAACAGATAGAAGCGACACGCTGATTGTGCACAAGCGTACACACACAGGCAAAAAGCCCTACAAGTGCGACGAGTGCCTTCTTACAGCGGCTACAAGTAGCTTGCTCCTTCGGCACCAGCGTACGCACAGAGGGGAAAAACCCTACAAATGTGAAGTGTGCCCTTATTGGGCTAATCAGAAAGGGAGTTTAAACCTTCACATGCTTACGCATATCAGAGCAGGGGTCTTTAACTGTACTCTATGTACATTCCTGGGTTCAAGCACTCAAAGCCTCAAAGAGCACATGTCCGGACACGGGGAGTCAATTCTTCATTAATATGCGCAGGTGATGACGGTGCTTAATAATGGCACATGCCTTAACGGGGAAATGACTATCCACTTTTTGCGGGAAAGTGTGAGGTAAATGTTTAATGCACGGTGGACATACGGTATTTTTTGCATAATTTTGTGAAGACGTTTGCAGCTTCCAGTCATTAACGTTCACCGCTTACTGTTGCATGTTCTTATTAATTCGCACTATTTTAGCATTACACAGCGCATCAGGTGCTTCGGATTTTACGTGGACAGTGAGGTGGTGTGCCTTGTTGGTGAAGCCAACACCAATAAAGTGGAGACTGCAAATACAATGTCATTCAGCGTAAGCTCTTTCTTGCTTCAAAGTGTGAATTGTCGAAAAAACATGAAAGTTGATCACACGTACAGCAAAAAACGTGTTTTATAGACCAACTTTTATAAATCGAAGTTAACTGGTAAATCCATCCCTTCCTCTGAACTATTGGCGTTAAAGTTACCACAGCATTTTCAGGCTGCGCTCTATGGATGTACAATAGTTTTGTTCATTTAGAATTAAACATCTTGTCTCTTTTATTCCGATCTCAGGAACGTCTTAGCAACTTCCAAGTATTTTGATAAAATGCGGATGTCAATCATCATCATCAGCCTGACTAAGCGCACTGCAGGGCAAAGGCCTCTCCCATGTCTCTCCAATTAACCCTGTCCTTCGCCAGTTCCGGCCACTGCAGTCCCGCTAATTTCTAAATCTCATCTGCCCAGCTAACTTTCTGCCACCCCCTGCTACGCTTGTCTTCTCTTGGAATCCGCTCAGTTGCCCTTAAGGACTAGCGGTTATCTTAGCTTAGCTGTCTATCCATTATATCATCGCTTATAGCATGCGGTTAGCTAACGACGTTTAAGAACAAATCATCAAACATTTCGTGTACCTCATGTTTCCCCAAATGCAATGTTTGGTAAGCAGCTACGCAGTAGACATGCATATGTCTGTCGTCGCCTAGCCTGGTGTGATTTTTAGGTCAAATAAGACGAATAATTGGCAGCTACTTAATTGGATGAAGACTTGCTAACTATATAGCTGCGGGAACTATTTTTCTTCCCGGACTAGCCTCGTTTATCTCATGAGTTTGTTGTGCGGGCTCCCCTGACCTTAACCAACTGGATAATGCATATCACAACTTTTGTTCGAATACTTAAAAGTTGAAAGTCATTGAACGTCGCCATCTTTTTCCGTACCGTTGAATACGTGCATGCGTATCATTCACGAGTGCATCGGGTGTACTGCGTGCTGAGGCAACTCTAATCAAGGAAAGGAAAAATGCTGAAGTACGCGGGGAATGAACACGGATGCCTGAAAATTTTCAAATGATGTCCGTTTTCTTCCAGTCACGGACTTTCGCATCTATAGATATCGCAAAGTGCGCATTCACGATTATGGTACATATAATCCGCGGGCTAACAAACAATGCCAATGTCTGGAATCCTACTTCTCCTCATAAGACATCGCACCTGGCTACCTGCACAATCGAAACAAAGAAGCGTGGTCTCGTCAGACCAACCATTCAACGATGCGAAGTACAAATGAAGGGCTGCACTGCATAATTCAGCCCGGCTGATTTCTTTTACGACGTTACTAAAGGGAAAATTCTAACTGACGTAAATTGCGAGTACGCTGACGCTTCACACGCGAAGTAGTTCCGGCTTAGTATCGAAGCAAAATAGGCGAAGAAATGTAAACTAGAAGAAAAAATAAGCAGGTCCTTGAAACGAATATGGATGACAGCAGATAGTCGACCAGGCAGTAACCTCTTTTTCTCCTCCCCCCCCCCTCCAACCACTTCATCCAAATGGAAGAGGGAAGAGTGGGTGAACCTCATCGAAAAGCTCCAGCGTCCGCTGTTATACCCGAACCCCAACCTCCTTATCCGACCTTTCCCGACTTAAGCTCCCATCGGCCTTGTTCTCGAGCCTTGGTCTTCTCTTCAACTATTTGAAGCTGTTCATCCTGCTGTCTGCTGTTATAGCGTCGGAGGAAGTATCAGGATTGGATTCAAAACGTAAGCTTAAATTATAAAAAAATTAATTAGACTGAACACCAGTTTTCTTTAATTTATTTAAAAACCTGGCCCTCTACGGAGAGAGTTAACTACAGAGCTAGTTGGTTTTCAGCCATATTATCACGATTTCCACCGCAACGAGGACATATGCAAGAAAGAGGACGACACTGGCGCTTATTGCAACTGTTTAATCAGGTCAAAGCAGCCGACATATATAGCCTTTCCTGCCGCAGTGCACATGTACAAGGCGCCAAAAATACCACACAAATTTTATCCGAGTAGGCGTGAAAGAAAATCCCCTTCAGTCTCATAAAGAAGTTCAGTGTCAGTGACTCAGCTCGAACCTGCCTTTTTGATGTAAAAGACTTTCGGCGTTTCCCAAGCCGTCTGCTGTCTGCCTCTACCGAGAATCCTCACATCGCAGAACAGTGGTGTACAATTGGTGCAAGCCCTACAGTGTTCGACAAGTTTCTCACCCTCAATATTTTCAATATCGTTTGCATGTTCCCTATGTCGGTCATTCACGCAACGTCTCGTCTGTCCAATACAGGGTTTTCCGCAGGACAACTTAATTTCATAGACGATGTTAGTGGCGCACTTTACGAAACACTGTCGATGTCCCTTTTGACAGCCAACCTTTTTGCTTTCGCAGGTTATGCGACGGCTTAGCTGACCAAGCTTGCGGCGGGCTGAGGAAGCCAACGGTACATTAAATCGATTTGCGAATTTCTTCAGGCCGCGAGTAACTTTGTGAGCGTAAGGTACCACCACAGGCCTCTCATTTCCCGCCATTTCATTTCTGCATGCTCTAGCCTTCACCTTCTTCTGTGGCCATTGTGCCACAGGAATCAAGACCGACTCAGAGAAGCCGGACTTCAACGAACCCGTCCAATTAATTATTAAAGCTAGCTTGCATCTCATGTACGAACGACTTCCGGAGCGAGGACTGCAAGCAGACGGTTGCGATGCCCCGTTTTAGAACCTTCGAGTGGGCAGAATTATACGGCAGGAGAGCCTACTGCGGACGAGAGGAATAAGCTCAGCAAGCGTGCCCATGTCAAAACATAGGACGCGATTATCCTGTAGTTCAAAAGTAAAAGTTAGCCATTTGCTAGGTTGCCTAAAATCATCAAAAACACTTTTACTGTTGTCTCAGTCGACAGAGTCCGTTGCTTGTTCAAAACAATTAACAAGTCGTCTATGTAGCTAAACACTTTAAGGATCTTGTCATTAAAGCTTGTCATTATTAAAATAAGGTTTTTGTCATCATTAATCTTTTATGCGCACGGGTAAACGGTGTCATCAGCGCCGGCATCGTCAAATGCCCTAGATGACGTTTGGAGAAGCAAGCGCTCCAAGAAGCTGGTTTAAAGAGGTTCAAGTGCACCTTCAATTTGCTTACTATATCACCAGGCTCATCGATTCGGTGAGGCAATACTTTAATTTTTAATAAAAAGCACCGTCATAAAATCTAACACATCAGTGTGCTCGACTGCTCCTGCAGAGAGGCTCTGTTTATCTGCTTCGCATACAACACGGCCGCAACACGGGTCTCTTCCAGACAGGCGGTTTCAATACGTGCTGTTCCGTAATACACTTCAGAAAGAGCTGAATTAAAATAAGAGATTATCAAGGTTTCTTCACTGCAATAAAAACTTTCACCCTTTTTTTTCTACCCCGCCGCGGTGGCTCAGTGGCTACGGCGCTCGGCTGCTGACCCGAAAGACGCGGGTTTGGTCCCGGCCGCGGCGGCTGAATTTCTTGAAGGCGAAATTCTAGAGCCCCGTGTACTGTGCGATGTCAGTGCACGTTAAAGAACCCCAGGTGGTCTAAATTTCCGGAGCCCTTCACTACGGCGTCTCTCATAGCCTCAGTCGCTTTGGGACGTTAAACCCTAATAAACCAAAACAAACCTTTTTGTTCTTGCCGATTTTTTTTTCTTGGTTCGAAAGCAGGAAGTTAAGCTTTTTTACTCCTGTACTTTTGTTCTCAATGTTTTCGTCCTCTCTGTGTAGCATCTTTCAATATTGTTCATATATACAGCCCTTTTTTATTTGTGTATTGTTTTTTTTTCACTGTCCCACCCCCTCTGTAATGCGAAAGCCCTGAGGGCAAAATAAATGAAATGAAATCAAATGAAATGAAACGAAATGAAACATCTGCTAAACACTCTGCTTGGCAAATAACTGACTTTCCAAAGCGCATGGGCAGACTCAGAGGACACCGTCTATATCCTTCATATTTGTGTGTACAGCGCAAAGGAAACGCAAGACGTACAGAATGAGGACACAGACAAGCGATGATTCGCAATTAATTTTTTATTATGAAAAATTACTCTCTTTATACAACTCTGTCATGTGATAGGACATTCAAGTGCACTCGGGCAGGTACATTGCAAGGGGAAAACCAATATCACCACACTACACCTGATCGAAAAGGATCCCGCCCCCTCCCTTAAACTTAAAGACGAGATTAGGGATTATCAAGGAATGAGACCTGTTTACCAACTAACGTAACAGATGGCTGGCTTACACACTGCAATTGATTTTTCAGAAGTAATTCTCAATTAGTTCTCTTGTTGTTTTATTTTTTTGCCTAAATAAAATATTTGTTTTAGCAACCAACACTGCCCTGTACCTTTCAATATGAACAGTTACCAACTTGTCCAACTGTCCATCCTTCTTCGACTAAATTCTGCAGTAACAAATCAAATGAATAAATCACAACTTTGAATTTAATACTATGTAGTCAGCTTCCCACAGAGAAGGTTTCTTACTCAGCTAATGATACCACCAGTAAGATTAATATTCACGATTTCACTAAGGTATTAAAGAATACATGATACAGTATGAGTATCTGCATTAGAAATCAATTTCAGTTCTATATCTTATATCTGTGTCAGAAATACAATTCTTAAGGGGATTGGGTATAAGTATTGAAGGCTTTCCGCTGTAAACTTGCCCGTCTTTCACTTTTCCATAAACTTTATCATCACCCATCGCTGCTTGAAGATTTCTTTCAGGAACCTGCCGGCTATTTTCCACGCCGGCATCACCCTTTTAAAGTGAAGCGCATGTCATGCCGCACATCCCTTTTTGCAAAATCATTCATACCACGCGCGATCATCGAGGGGAACCGCTTACCATCCAATACCGTTACCAAATTTAAAAAATTTAAATTTCGAGAACTGATCTCCACTTTCAATACCATCTAACGACATCGACAGTTCTAGTAGTGCCAACCGTTGCCATCTCATATGTTATGATGCGCAGGTTACTCTATTTATTTAGATTTAGCAATTCACTTGTTGTTATTGCACCCGGTATATTTCTTGTTCGCATATGATATTTATTTGCATAACTGCGTATAATTTTTTTTATTGTGGGCTGTTTTCATGTCACATTGTAAATTTCCTTTCTATTGCCTACCCCACTTTCTGTAGTACCCTCGAAAGAGGGCTTTTAATAGTATTTTTAATAAATGAATAAATAAATAACTTCCGAGTGCTGTCGACGTACATTTTTATTTATTTATTTATTTAGAACATACTGCAGGCCTACAGTAGGCCCAAGCAGGAGGGGCGAATACATATTATATGCAAAAAAGAACATGTTTAGCAAAATTGAAAAATGTTAAATACAAGTTGTAACACAAAATACAGCAATAAATGCAAGGCTCAGATGCAAAATACAAAAAGTAAACGTAGAAATAAATGGCTCTCAAATTAAATGCTGCGAAGAAAACATTGAGTCAAAAGAATCAGCTCTGGTTAAGAGATCTGGCGGACACATGTTCCACTCCTCAATGGTGCGTAGAAAAAATGAGTATTTAAAGGCGTTAAACCTAGCACTGTAAGGCGTTAATGATTGCGTATGATGATTTCGTGTTTGGCGCGTAGTGTTAGGTTTAAGGAAGGGGTCTGCATTCATAGACAGTTTATGGTTTTTTTAGTAAGAAAAGTAGTTTCAGTCTTTGAATATTCCGGCGCAGCTGTAATGTTTGAATACTGAGCCAGGCAACACAAATTTTCATGCCAACACAATTTTCAAGCCAGGCAACACAAATTGTTTCAACGACTATTCACACACTGCGGCTTAAGAGTCAGAGTCCTGGCTTGAAAATTCTTCAGATAGTTTGATTAATCGTCAACTTGGTGTATTTTCTCAGTATGTACGTGTACCGTATGTCAGTCGACATAAGTTTGTTCTAGTGCAGTGAGCCATAGGCTCCGGCGTTCTTGAACCACTGCACGAGTACGTACGAAAATTTCCGATTTTCCCTAACATACACTGGTTAACAACTTTAATTTCAGAGGCAGTATCCAGTCCCGAGCACCTTCCAATGAATTCTGTTCTACCATCGCCGTCGACACTCTGTGCTCCGAAATGTGGCCCATACAAATTGGAAGGACTTGGGGCCTTCCCTGGCTGCAAGTGAAGAAAATTATGTTCGGTGTCTGGAGCCTGAAGGAAAAGGAGAGTCGTTCAGGTGCATCTTCTGCCCGTACACTTCACCGAATTTTGCCGACGTTGTGAGACACATCGAATTGCACGCGACTCAGAAAAAATTTCAATGCTCCCCGTGCGCAGCGGTGTCGGAGGCGTCCGACAAATTTAAAAGGCATATGACCTCCTCTCACACTGAGGAAAAACCACACAAGTACGACCAGTGCCGTTATTCAGCTGCCTCACCTAGGAAGCTACTTCGACACAAGCGTACGCACACAGGTGAAAAACCCTACAAGTGCGACGGGTGCCGTTATGCAGCGGCTTTAAATGAAACGCTGGCTCGGCACAAGCGTACACACACCGGTGTAAAGCCCTACAAGGGCGAAAACTGCCTTTATACAGCGGCTACAAAGAGCTCGCTCGTTCGGCACAGGCGTACGCGCACAGGCGAAAAACCCTACACATGTGAAGTGTGCCCTTATTGGGCGAATCAGAAAGGGAACTTAGACCGTCACATTTGTACGCATATCAGTGCAGGGATCTTTAAATGTACTCTATGTACATTCGTGGGTTCAAGCACTGAGAGCCTCAAAGAGCACATGTCCGGACACGGGCAGTGAATTCTTCAGAAACGTGCGCATGTGATGACGATGCCTAATAGTGGCCCATGTTTCTCCACAGAAATAATTATCCACTTTTTGAGGACAAGTGCGAGCTATTATGTTTAATGTATGGCTGACAATAGGTATTTTTGTACTGAATGTTTGTATAGACGTTTGCAGTGTGGAGTAATTAACCTTCACTGCTTACTGTTGCATGTTATTATTAATTAGCGTTATTTTAGCAGTAGACACAACGCATCAGGTGCTTCGGTTTTTACGTGAACAGTCATGTGGTGTGCCTTGTTGGTGAAGTTGATACCAGCAAAGTAGAGACTGCGGATACCACGGTCATTCAGCCCAATCTCTATCTTGCTTCAAAGTGCAACTTGTCAAAAAAAACATGAAAGTTGACTAAAGCTAATAAACAACCTCGGTGATACGCCGAACCATTTGTTTGGAGACGGCTTTTTAGTCTTATTTAAATGGCAAATTCGTTGCCATACTTTTACTTGCCGCGTTAAAATTGCCACGACATTCTCGACCTGCGCTACATGGATTTACAACGGGGCTTCTCAGCTACAGTTAAACATTTTGCCTATTCCATTCCATACTCAGGAACATGTTACCAACTTTCTTGAATCTTTGATAGAATGTGGATTTTAATCGCTAACATTCAAGCAATTTCCGCGGTATAGCCAGTATATCATCGGGTAGCGCATGCGGTAAGCCAACGAAGTTTGAGGTCAAATCAACAGACATTTCAGACACCTCATGTTGAACCGTATAAAACGTTTGGCAAGCCGCTACGCACTCGACATGCATCTTTCTGCCGCCGCCGAACCTGGTATGATTTTTCGATAAACAAGACGAATAAATGGCAACTCCTTAATTCGAGCAAGAAATGCTAACTATATCGCAGCGCTAAATATCTTTCTGCCATGCCGGCGTAATTTATGGAAAACTCTTTCTAGAATGCTGAAATCTTGAAGATCGTTGAGTATTGCCACCTTTTTCCATACTGCTGCATGCATTAATGCGTATCATTTACGATTGCGTCAGGTGCACTGCGTGCTGAGGCGAATCTAATCTAGAAAAGGAAGGGAGAGAAAAAAATACTCGACAAGTACGCGGGAAGTAAACACGGATTCCTGAAAATTGTCAACCGATGTCCTATTTTTTATAATCAGATATCGCAGATATATATAGGTATCGCAAACTGTGCATTCAAAATCATGGCACGTCTATTCCGCGGACTCGCAGCCAATGCCTTTGTTTGGAACCTAACTTCTGCACACATTTTGCACCTGGCTACCTGGACAAACAAAACAAGGAATTGTGGACTGGTAAGAGCAACAAATGAAACGCTGCTGTGCAGTGCACAGACTGCGGAGCACATGAATAAGCATGTACAGTCTGTGTAAAAGGTATATAGTCCAAGGGGTCTGCTTCTGAGCTCTTCAGCGCGGCTCCTCTTTCATTCTCAGGGAACCTAATCTCATGAAGGCAGGAGGAATTTAAGTCCTCAACGATATAAAGCTTAGGCCTATCCGTATTGCGAAAGAGCCTCGCCACACGGCTTGGAATCAAACCGTTTGCGCTGTATATTTTTGACAAAGACTGTAGATGCTTATTTCTGTGTTTTAAACAGTGGCAGCCTTAACTAGCCCATGTTGCAACAGTGGTGCGTGAAACGAGCATTGACTGTGCAGCTACTGACGGGTGTCACGTGCCTCATCATTTAAATGAGCGTACTAAATTAGCTGAATGGAAAGGAGTATTAGGAATCTACTTTCGCGGACTGCCAGTATTTTTCCACATATTCCTACTCAGAGACCAATGCAACATCATTATAAACCAAAAAGATGTGTTTTTTTTTTCTCTAAGCTCACACTGTTGTGTTCTGAATGCCATTTTGTTCTTGTTTGTTGTTTTTAAGTGTATACCTTTACCGTCTACATAGGTGTGTACTTGGAAAACAATATTTCAATAGTCTATTCGGCAGGTAGCTACGTGCAGTTACCGAACGCTCCGCTGTGCTACCTTGGACGATGAACATCTGGACGCCCCCACTCCAGCGGTTTTGTGCTTTGTGTCGTGCGCGTGTGTTTGTACTATGCTCTGCAAGACCTTCACGCGCGTGCGACCTGTATATATGTAATTTGTTAATATGTAAATAGATTTATTGCCAGTGTACCTCTCCCCCTGCCCTCTATACTATCCCCTCAACTCTTTCATTTCACTTCTACACACTGCCTCCTATCCTTTATTTCCGCTGTTCCAGCTCAGGTGCTTCCAGCAGCGATGGCAGATGCCGAGGCCAGCAACAATCTTTTACCTGCCATTTACCATGTTTAACAAAACCACTTACAACTACTACTGTTGTAATGCGTAAGCCTTATTCATCGATATGTTTATAAATGATATTTGTTGTAGCTGCGATTTACTATTGCAAGAACTTAATTGCATGGATCTCAACTACCTTTTGTTTGGGATTCAGATATTAGTGCAGTCATTCCTCTGTAACGATTGTTTGAAATGAAAAAAAATCAATCAAACGCTCGACTTTCCGGTCATTCAAAGCTTTCCGGGTATTTTTACATCTTCCACTTGACCCGTGTTATTTTCAGGTTTTGCTGAGTATCTCAGCCCCACCTTTCCGGAAAAGCCCGGGTGTGTGAGTTCTACATGGCGCGCGGAAGAAAAAAGGGAATACTACGGGTTCCTTCACCCATCACTGCATGTTCCTTACTTCCTGATAATGAGATAATAGCTTTTCTCAAAGGCTTCAGCACCACTCCAGCTGAGAGAGGATGGTCGGCGATGCGACGAATCATTCATGCTTAGGCACTCGTTGGTAAGTTTAGGGTTAGGAGATATCGCAGTTTCGCCGCTATAGGCCTGGGGAGAAATCAAGCACAGCACTTTGCTAGTTCTAGCGCAGTATAGCAAACCGCTTTAAGGCCAGACTGATTACAGGGCAAGGAAGGAGTGGTTATGCGTCACACGTTATGTGCAACGCGTGGGCTATCGGAATACAAGAATTTTCAATGCGCTTCCATTTAGAAGGGCCGCCGCGGTGGCTCAGTGGCTATGGTGCTCGGCTGCTGACCCCAAAGACGCGGGTTCGATCCCGGCCGCGGCGGCTGGAATTTCTTTGGAGGAGAAATTCTAGAGGCCCGTGTACTGTGCGATGTCAGTGCACGTTAAAGAACCCCAGGTGGTCGAAATTTCCGGAGCCCTCCACTACGGCGTCTCTCATAGCCTTAGTCGCTTTGGGACGTTAAACCCCATAAACCAAACCATCCATTTAGAAGGGAGCATTTTTAGAATCACCAATATACGCAAAGACTGGACGGCAATGCAGGCGCTAACGTTCACACATTTGGCACTATCTTTACTAAGAGGTACAGGAATTCTGAAATGACAGCTACTAAAGCTACAGCAACAAGCAATTGAGAGTGCATGTCGAACCACCCTTTCCAGAAAAAGCCTATTGACAGGGCCTTTCTGACACCATTCGTAAAAGTTAAACGCATTCGGCGATAACTGGGAACATTTTTACGCGGGACAGCAACATGGCCAAGTTGCTGCGGGAAACAGATAGCGGCGAGCGAAGGCCGCGCATAACAAACGGCGCTAGTATATTGTGTACCCAGAGGAAATGACGCACACGCAGTCATAGGCAGTACCCAAGACACATGTAGCTTCGATACTATCGCTTTGCTAATTTTGTTCATCTGTATTACATATCGCTTGCCAAAAATGGAAGCATTGGACTATTGGTTTACAAAATACATTGTGAGTGTATCCTATATTTCAATGGCCCCGCCGCAGTGGCTCAGTGGTTACGGCGCTCGGCTGCTGACCCGAAAGACGCGGTTTTGATCCCGGCCGCGGCGGCTGAATTTCTTGAAGGCGAAATTCTAGAGGCCCGTGTGCTGTGCGATGTCAGTGCACGTTAAAGAACCCCAGGAGGTCGAAATTACCGGACCCCTTACTACTGCGTCTCTCATAGCCTCAGTCGCTTTGGGACGTTAAACCCCAATAAACCAACCAACCTATATTTCAATGATGATCGATCCTAAAAGCACACTGTGTCGCACATTTCAAGGTGGCTGTAAGCCAGATTTCTGGCCGGCATCGCTCGTAAAAGAGGTAGCACACTAAAAAAAGCTATGGAGTACAACTATGAAGAGACGATGCGAAGGCTGTCTCCCTGCGTTCGTGTTCTGGTCGATAGACGATGCCTACATTTCCCTTCCGCGCCCCCTGTGACAGAAGGAACGAGGAGACAGGCCCAGCATTGTGGTAGAAAGAATATCTCTTCACGCCTATTTCGAGATGCGTTCGTTGCCAATAGAAATGAGACTTCCACCGTAATGCTCAGGAGCATACAGAACATGTGGTGTTTCACTTATGAGCACGATAAAGTTCACGCACTCTTCTACGCACGCTTCAAAGGGGTCCTCATCGGCGGTATCGTCAAATGCCATAGCTGACGCATACCTGCCGTTTGGAGAAGCAAGCGGTTCCAACACGCCGTTCTTAAGAGGTGCTAGCGAAACTTCCACTTGCTTGCTATATCGTCAAGGTCATCGATCCGACGAGGCAATAGTTTAGTCTCAATATTAGGAAAATGCGCTGTCATGAAGTTCAACACATCAACCTGCTCGACTGCTCCTGTACAGACGCGCTATTTATCTGCTTCGCTTTTAGCCCGGCCGCATCGCATGTTTCTTCCGGAACAACGGTTTGAGCGCATTCTAATATCGTTAAGAAAAGGTAACATAAAAATACAGATTATTAAGGTTGGTTGGTTGGTTTATGGGGTTTAACGTCCCAAAGCGACTAAGGCTATGAGAGATGCCGTAGTGGAGGGCTCCGGAAATTTCGACCACCTGGGGTTCTTTAACGTGCACTGACATCGCACAGTACACGGGCCTCGAATTTCTCCTCCAAAGAAATTCAACCGCCGCGGCCGGGATCGAACCCGCGTCTTTCGCGACAGCAGCCGAGCACCATAGCCACTGAGCCACCGCGGCGGCGATTATTAAGGTTCCTTCACTGCAATAAAATCTAGAATGCCTTATATTTTTCCTGCTTTGCTTCTAGCTTCTAATGCAGAATGTTCAGCTTTGAACGTCTCTCAGAGTGCTTGGGAAATAACTGGCTTTCCAAAGTGTATGGAGTTTGTACCAGGTAGCGCCGGGCAAAGGGAGAGGCAACAGACTAAATTTTGTAGTAACAAACAAAAAGCATTATAAACAGCTTCAAGTTTATTATTACGAATTCAGGTTCTTACAGCGAAGGGTCCTAACTTAGGTAATGGTATTCATAGAAGTGTTAATATTGGTCACTTCAATAGTGCTTAGAAGAATCCATGATACGCTTTCTTGTAGCTCCATCAGAAATCGATTGCGCTTTTAAATATAATATCTACGTCACAATTCTATTCCTCAGCGCGTCAAGTGTTGGTATTGAACGCAGCTTTTTTTTTTTTTTAAGTATCGTGCCTAGCACTGCACTGAAAGAATATCCTTGTTGGACGATAGAATGGCAAGCAGCGCATTTCATGAACGAAAGGAACTAATCTGCACTTGTGCCGACCCCTATACATGATACAGCGATAAAATACCGCAGCTATGAAAAGAAGACCGGCACATTCAGGCTATCACTATGCAGCCCGTTGTTTAACAGGTCCCGGCAATCTGTTTACTATAATATTTCAGACAAAAAATATCGATTTTATCAAACACTAGACTTATCCTAACAAAAGCATTTTATCTTAAATTATTTTGTTTTTGTTTTTCGTAAAAAGTGCGAGGCATCAGGCTTTTTCGTTCAGCTTAGTTACAGCGTGGCCCTTTGGCCACCAAATTTCAAGTTGCACTTCACCATTAGTTCCAATGCTAGTGCTGCTGGCCACTGCTTTTTGAACGGAATCGAGTTATCAGCTTGGAAGATAACTTTGCTAACCACATGACATGCAACTAATCTCAGAGTTCTGAACCAATTGGTCTGCTGCATTTTTAGAGATGGGCCTTATAGTGATCTCCGGAAAAAGTGCTATCAAGGTTGGCCTACACGCTTCCTTGATTATGGGTTCGCGTGGATCCCACTTGTTGGCGTCACATGAAATGCAAAGCAGCGTGGGCGTGGTCATTTGCAGTGCCAGGAGGGTGGCCCATTCGAACAGGTTCGCTTTTGCAGCCGTGCTAGCCGGACTATAGCCATTATGCACTCGCGCAGTTTTGACACGTCGTGAAGCCCTTGTTTCACGTTGAGCGACCAGGTGAAATCAAACAACAAGGACCAAAGCACAAGGAGACCGAGTGTGAGTACCTCAGCTCTTCAGAGCTCCCTTGCTTCGCCTTGTTTGCGTTACACTTGCATTCGAATACATTGAAGTTGTTTCGTACTGCTCTGCGGTGAAATTGCATCTGCAGTTACGATTTCCTTTCAATATCCCCTGCTGGCAAAGGCTGCATAAAGCGGTGGAAGCCACCTCCGCTTCACATAAATTCATGCCTCTTGATTCCCCATTGCAGAAGATAATAGCTCATGCGTCTGAAGAGTTGTATGGCTCGAGAGCGTGTCATGACAGGCCTCTCGAGGTACTCCTTTGAAGTCATTGTTATTCTATGTTTAAAAAATCTCTCTCGTGTTTTTTTTTGTTGTTGTTGCCATCTTCGCACCACCGTTTTGAGAGATTTTCTTTTTTCACGTGGTTTTCATTCTGCCGCCGTACTGGAGTTGCTGTGATATCACAGCAGCAGTGGTGGGAATTTAATTATTTTTTCTTAGCACTTTATGCAGGGCTTCAATAGTTATTGAAGACATTGTTTCGTCAGAAAATGCGCATTTGCTAATTACCACCGAACCCTTAAGCTAGAGAGTCGCTTTCGATTTTTCTGGGTGATTATCTACCCCAACACGCCCACAGTGGTGAAGCATGCCACTATCGACTATGCCGCCATGATCGGAGCAGGCACAGGTACGGGATGCGTGCTGTAAGACGTTATCGGCAACCGAATCTTTCTGCTACTACGCGTGTGGCATGTGCTACGGTTATATTGGCAGGACAACCATAGACGAGATTCTTGTGCTGCCAATGGACGCCGTCATTTTCAGGGCAATGGCGAGATGCGGTGGGGTGTTTGATGAGGGGCTGACGGACTGCAGAAACACATCAGTCGACTTTTGCACGATCTGAAATGAAATCGATATTTGGGAAATGAAATGCGTAGTTTCACACTTGTCCCGATTGTCCCGGCGATCTCCGCCCGTTCACGCAATCGTTGCCGCCTTGGATTGCTTTCTGGGCAAAAGTTTCTAAGACAATTGCAAGATTTGAAGTGCTTCTAACTACCCTTCTGATTATCAGGCTACCCAGCCGATGGGCCTCAAATATCAGGAATATGGGCAGTGACCGATATCAAATTATCTGTAGCTTAGCGTGGCAGCCACGCTCCGTTTCGGTGGTGAAAGAAGACGACGACTACCCTGAGGCCTGAAGCTGGCTCGCTGATAGAACGCTGGGCCAGGACTGTTCCCAGACGCCTCAAGAGACTCGGATTCAAATGAGCCCTAAACTCCTTTACTGTGCTTTCTGCGAATCAGAGATTAACTGGCGATGCATCTAAAGACGGCGCACAGAAAACACGCAAAACACTGGGAGAACGGACAGGACAAAAGCGCACTAGTAACTGAAGCTTGGTCGAAAAACACTTCTCACTCGGGAAGCATGCGCCAGGAAATTCAGCACGTGCCAACAATATAAAACCCAAACAAAAACGTGACGTTGCTGTACGATAGACAAACTGACTGAACGAAGATAAAAAATTAAAAAAAAAATGTAAGACAAGAATAAATACATGAACGTATTCCCCTTTGTTGACCGAAGCACATAATCAGCACTGGCGATGAACAGCTATAAAAGTATTTGTTGATCAGCACCACTGCGACAGAAACAAAATTCACCTCCACACAGATGCCCCTTCTGCCTGAAACAAGCTTCGCTGAGTCGCCCGTGCGCATAGGTTATGGCGTCTTGCCGGGAACATTTCTGCGAGGGTAAAAGTTTCTTCACCTCATCTGTATTTCAAGCCTCCAATCATTCGTCAAAATTATGCCCCTCAGGATAGGTTCTTCAGTCGGTCTACGTGTATCGTCGCACTGTAACATAAAAAATAAGCTACCTTTGATTCTGCGCAAGCTTATCTTTTATACGACCAGTATGAATCTTCCTGCAAGCTGAAATCCTACCTCATGCTCCAGATTTTTTGATGCCATTTTTTCTTTCTGATCCTTTTCAGCAATTTTTTTTATGCGTCCAGGTAATCCCCTGCGCAAGATACTCCACTGAGTTGTGCGCACACTGTTCCAGTACACTTCCATTCAGTGCCTTGCAGCGGATCAGGCGGGGCGAGCTCGTGTCTATCGAATCACCTGCTCGTATTTTTGAGTAGGTATGTCTCAGTATGACGGGAGTTTTCAGTGTATGATGACATTTATTTCTTCCAGGGGTGCCATCGTAAATCTGAGAGTGCGAACTCTGACTACAAAGGAAATAACGGCAACACTTCGCCTCTCCACCGCTTACCATATTTCTGCGAGACATGAGTGCAGCTTATCGTTTCTTTGCCACTGGTACCTGAAAGAACGATGGTTGATCCTTGGATGCACTATATTTCCAACCCTATTGTTAGCTCTAAAAATAACCGAAGACAAGGTATAGTCCTTGCAAGCCAATAATGTGGCTGAGCGCATGGTATAGAACATAATGTGGCGAAGCACTCTGAAGAAAATTAACTTGTTCCCCCTGAGCTTATTAACAATGCATCCTACCGGCATTAATATCTGCAACAAAGACAATGCATTTCATTTTAATTTCCAATTCTGAAATTAGATTGAAATCTTTGGGCACTGTTCAACAAAAAAAGGGCTGAGGCTTAACTTGGTTAAGCCTGGAGAATGCGAAGCATCATCGTGTCGCGTAATTTGGAGGCGCACAACCACAGCGACGGCGCGAGGTGGGCCCCCGTTTCTCAACTCCCGTGACGTCATCGCGTCACGTGGTGTGGCATCATCGTGTCACGTGATTTGGAGGCGCACAACCACAGCGACGGCGCGAGGTGGGCCCCCGTTTCTCCACTGTCGTGACGTCATCGTGTCACATGGTGTGACGTCATGTATCACGTGATTTGGAGGCGCACAACCACAGTGACGGCGCGAGGTGGGCCCCCGTTTCTCTACTGTCGTGACGTCATCGTGTCACGTGGTGTGACGTCATGTATCACGTGATTTGGAGGCGCACAACCACAGCGACGGCGCGAAGTGGGCCCCCGTTTCTCTACTGTCGTGACGTCATCGTGTCACGTGGTGTGACGTCATGTATCACGAGATTTGGAGGCGCATAACCACGGTGAAGGGCTGAAGTGGTAGCTAAAGTAGTATGCTTCCCATAAAATGCATCATATCAGTTGTCGGAATGGAATCGAGTTATTACATCTGATTTCAGATCAAGACGAAGTTACTGACTTAGTTGGAGCATGGTCCGAAACGTCGCCGGCAATCTTATGTAATGTACTCGAGAGGAGTTATTATAAGCTCCTGCTAGTTATTTTTATCTCTCGTTGTCGAATCCTTAATGCCTTTATGAAAGTACTGCTTTTCCGAGACAAGGTCACTAGGAAGTATATACAACGAGACATGAATTTTATTAATGTTTATGGATTAAGACACCCGAACAGGAGTTCTTTGCGGGGGTGTCTCGGAGTGGGCAGTGTATGAGCTGCCCAAAGTTGATCTCTGTGTGAAAACGACCACTGTAAAAAATGCGCAAGGAAATATCTAGCTCTAAACAAATGCTGAAGCTTATCAGCTCTTTCAAAGAGAACAGTAATGGCAGCCAAAGACTCGATCAGTTCCAGCGTAGCGAGTGGGGATCCTCGATGCGAGTGCTTAACTATTTCTTGCTTATTTCTGTTGCTATATCCATCATAAGGCTCATTTTCGTTCTCTGAAAATAGTTCTATGCTGCGATTCACCACAAGCGCAACCTTGAGAGATTGGAGAATGTGCAGGCTATATGTGAGAGACTAATGGCGTTTGCGTCGGTTGGGTATGTTCCCGGCTAGCGTACTCGAGGCCCGCGTAGCTGCTTTCAAAGAGACGTCACTATCTCGGAGTTTCTAAACACACGCTTCTAATTTCCCTACAAAGACGAGGGCTTTCCCTTTAAACTAGGACGCTCTTCATTTGCAGCCTATCCACACAAGATCACAAGTACAACGACAGCTTCTCTGCTACGGTTGCGGTTGTCCCACGAGAGCACGACCAGGTGCTTTGCACGCTGTCTCGCACGCAACGCGAGAAAATGTTTTTCGGCCACTCGTGTGACGCGCAAACATTTCGCGCCAAGTGTACTTCACAAAAATTCACTTTTTCAAAATATTCTATTTTCATTCACTGCAGGTGTTCACGTGGCGTAAGCTGCAGAAAAAAGGTCATCGCAGATTTTCATCGTACGCACGGGTGGTGTACTTAACCCGCTGCCATCCGCCGGCACAGCTACCCACGTATGTCCTAACAGGAAGTGTCATGGACTTTCAGTCGGAATCTGATCTCGACGAAGTGACACATGGTGAGGAGGAGTGGCGAGGGGAAGTCGCGTGCACCATTTGCAGCCTAGAGAATGCTCACGCTCAAAGAAAGGTTCACTGGACATCACTTTTTACAGTAGAGACAAGATTGGAATATATTACAAATCATTCACAATTGTGCAAAACAGAGCGACGCACACAGTGCAGTACTCGAGAAAGCCTAGAGCACAAAGAGATATTACAACAGTACACCAGTAAATCAGTAAGGCGAAAAAACAAACAAACATTAGCAACCGTGTTCTGCGAAATTCTGAGGACCGAAGGATGGCGGAAGACTAGCGTATTTTCTCTCGCTCGTTCGTGGCCGGCGCACTGAGTTGTGGCCGCAGAAGTCGTGCGTTAGCGCTTTCTTGTAAGCGACCGAACTACGTGTATACAGAGTTCATACGTGTATGCGGAGTTTTTTAGTAGCTTAATTTTTAGCAGTGTTTAGTAGTATATTTACACAAAAATCGAGCTTAGCAACTCTTTTTGTGGTCGCAATTTCGAAAGTTGCACCGTCTTTTCTTTTCGTTCTTCACGGGTCTATAGTGGGTTCCTTGCCCCACTCAACATTCTCCGCCGTGGATACTGATCTCTGATGTTGCACAAAATATTAGCTTTGAATTCCGCACTGTTGGGTGTGCTTTTGTGCGGTGCCTTCAATGCTTTATATAAGACTCTCAAGAATATTTATAACCTCACTGGAAATTGCGGTCATAGATAATATATTGACACATGCCTTCCTTAGAAGATGAGGAAGAACGCAACGGGCCATTGGAGAAAGACGAAGTGACTCTGCTCCGTCTCGTGCTGACCTGACTGGCTGCCGGTGTTCCTCGGCGCAGGAGACTTATTTGTAACGTTACGTTACAAATCTGGTGGAGGTGCGGGGTACGCTTTCAGCGCATAATCTACCTCTCACTACGGAGCTTACTGCGGTACATCAACGCCTCGGCCGCCGGCTACGTGGAGAGCCCCCGGAATTTGGACCCCTTCCTGCCGCTAGCAGGTCGACGCAGCCTCGGGCCCCTGTAACACCTGCGGCAATGACATCTGAGAGTAGGCTTCCCGCAAACATCCTCTGCCATCAGCCGCGAACAACACCGTCTTTTCATGGAGACGTGTTCGAGGACGCCGATGACTGGCTTGAGGCCTTCGAGCATGTGGCACGTTATAACGGGTGGACCGATGAGCGTAAGCTCCACAACGTCTACTTTGCTCTTGAAGAGTCGGCGCGGGCATGGTTTGAAAACCATGAGGCTTCCTTTCCATCCTGGGAAGCCTTCTGTCGTGACTTGAAGACCACTTTTCCAAGCGCCGACCGCCGGGAGCGAGCAGAAGCTGCGCTGCACTCGCGCAACCAGCGCCAAAACGGGAGCGTGCGCATGTTTCATGAGGACATGACGCGTCGTTTCAAGCGCGCAGACCCACAGATGCCAGAAGACAAGAAGCTGCGCCACCTGATGCGAGGCGTGAAGCAAGAACTTTTCGCAGGACTAGTGCGCAGCCCACCGTGCACTGTTGCGGAGTTCCTCAGTGAGGCTACCACCATGAAGACGACGCTGCAACACCAGGCTCGTCAATACAATCGCGTCGCGAACATCATTGGGTCCGACGCACTACCTATGCAGGGCGGAAGCGATATGGATGCATTACGCAACCTCGTCCGTTCTGTCGTGCTAGAAGAACTGCAAGCACTCCGGATGCCTTGCAACACGCCGTCCTTTCCATCACTAGCTGAAGTCGTCCGGGACGACGTGCGTATGGCAGCTGAGCGAGTTCCTGACGTTTCCTACCAGCTCGATGCGAGATCCAGCTACGCGTCCGTCCTACGTAGGGCTCCCACGCAAGACCACAGTATCAATACCGCAGCTCCAGCAATGGAGCCGCAGGGTCCTCCTCGCTACACCCCTGCGCCAACCTATCAGCGACCCCGTAAGTCAAGTATGGCGGGCCCGCGACCGTCGGCCCCTCTGCTTCCATTGCGGTGAAGCAGGTCACCTCTACCGGGCGTGCCCGTACCGCCGCGTCGGCCTGCGGGGTTTCGCAACGGATGAACCCTGCCCTCAAAATGGCGAGCGGCCTACTGAAATCGCAAGCCACCTTGCTGCGCAATAGCATCCTGTTACGTCCGGCTACCAAGAGCGTCGGTCTACGTCCCCAACAAGTTACCGTTCCTCAAGTCCGAGCTATCCCCGACGCCGACGCTCTCCCAGCCCTCGCCGGGAAAACTAATGTCAGCGGCCTTCGGAGGCAGGGTCGCTGATGTCGCGAAATGTGAAGATCCTCCGTCTTCGTCACGCCGACTCGACGAGATTTCGCTGGGGTCAGGTAGCAACAGCATCCGACGGGCTACCTTCGACCGATACGACGACATTCCGCTTGGGACAGGTGGCGACAGCATCCGACACACTACCTCCGATTTTCGCGTAAAGATTGATGGAGCCGATGTAACGGCGTTACTAGACACCGGTGCAGATTACTCGGTAATGAGCCACGGCCTCGCCCGCGAATTGAAGAAAGTTATGACGCACTGGTCCTGCCCGAAAATTCGCACGGCGGGGAGTCACTTGATTACCCCTGTAGGCAAGTGCACAGCGCGTGTCGGCATCCGGGGTTTTGTGTATGTCGGAGAATTCGTCGTACTTCGCGAGTGTTCGAAAGACTTGATCCTTGGACTAGACGACTTCCTGCAGACTAACGGCGCTGTCATTGACCTGAAAGAAGCGCGTGTGACGTTCTCGACGAAACGGGCCGTGGAGCGCATTGGAATCGAGGATCCGGAACTCAACGTTCTGCGTATTGTCGACGATGACGTGAGGGTGTCAGCATGGTCTAGTGTCCTTGTTCTTGTGCGTCATGACTTGTTTCACGACTACGAGGGCATCGTGGATGGGCACCTCCCGCTACTTCTCGAGAAGGAGATAGCCGTTGCTCGAGGACTCGTTCAACTCCATAACGGTTGTGCTACTGTCCTCCTGATGAATTTTGCTAAGGAGATGCGGCACCTCGCCAAGAAAACGGCTGTTGCCTTCCTTCACAACGTTACTGCCTCGCCTCGTTTATGCTCCGCCGGGGCCAACCCTCAAGAGGGGGCTACATCTTGCCGTCTCCTTCAAGCCGTTAAAATTAGCCCGGACTTGACGCCCGATCAAAGGAATCTTCTTTCGGCTCTTCTGACTGATTTCGCAGACTGCTTCGCCACTGGCTCCAAGGTCGGTCGTACTCCTGTCGCCAAGCACCGCATCATAACCGATGAGGCCACGTTACCGGTATGCCAACGCCCGTACCGGGTTTCTCCTAAGGAACGTGAAGCCATTCAAACGAAAGTGAATGAGATGCTTGCGGACGACGTAATCCAGCCTTCGACGAGCCTATGGGCGTCGCCAGTAGTCCTCGTCAAGAAGAAAGATGGCACCCTGAGATTCTGTGTGGATTACCGGAATGTAAACAACGTGACGAAAAAGGACGTGTATCCGCTCCCCAGGATTGATGATGCCCTCGACCGTCTACGCAATGCCAGGTACTTCTCCTCATTAGACCTCAAAAGCGGATACTGGCAAATCGAGGTGGATCAGAGAGACCGAGAGAAGACTGCATTTGTGACGCCCGACGGCCTATACGAGTTTAAGGTGCTTCCGTTTGGTCTTTGCTCTGCGCCGGACACGTTCCAACGTATGATGGACACGGTTTTATCAGGTCTGAAGTGGCAGTCGTCCTTAGTGTACTTAGATGATGTCGTCGTTTTCTCGCCTACTTTCGAGCAACACCTGGACCGGTTGCGCATTGTGCTTCAAGCACTCAAAGGCGCACAATTAACGATCAAGCCGGAGAAATGCCATTTCGCTTTCAAAGAACTTCGCTTTCTCGGCCATGTTGTCAGTGCACAGGGCGTTCTCCCTGATCCCAACAAGACTACCGCAGTGTCAAGTTTTCCACGTCCCAGCGATAAAAATGCACTTCGGCGATTTCTGGGCCTTTGCTCTTACTACCGACGCTTCGTCCAAGATTTCTCCAAGATAGCTGAACCATTGACAGCACTAACCAGAGAAGACATACCCTTCCTGTGGGGAGGCGATCAAGAACAAGCTTTCCAGGAGCTCCGAAGCCGCCTCCACAGGCCCCCCCATACTCGCCCATTTCGAAGAAAACGCAGCAACTGACGTCCACACTGATGCCAGCAACGTTGGCCTTGGGGCTGTACTTATCCAGTGGCAAGATGACGTAGAACGAGTTATAGCTTACGCGAGTCGAACACTATCCCGATCGGAGGCGAACTATTCAACGACCGAGAAGGAGTGTCTTGCGGTAATCTGGGCCATAAGCAAGTTTCGACCATACCTGTACGGACGACCCTTCCGTATTGTCAGCGACCATCATTCGCTGTGCTGGCTGGCCAGCCTCAAAGACCCGTCTGGACGCATGGCTCGATGGAGCCTTCGTCTTCAAGAGTATGATGTTACCGTTGTTTATAAGTCGGGACTTGAACACCAAGACGCAGATTGCTTATTACGCGCGCCCTTAGACTCCACTGCAGTGGAAAACGCCGACGATTTTCCCTTCATTGGGGCCATTACTCAATCCCATATGGCTGACCTTGAACGCAAGGACCAGGAGCTAGAAGGCCGCGGTGGTAGGGTACCGCCTGTTTTTCGTCGTGGCTTGCAGTCATACTTTACGAAGTGGGGTTCTCTACAAGCGCAATTTTGAAAGATCACAAGAGACATTCCTGCTCGTAGCACCTATGAACCAGACATCTAGAGCGCTTGTCACGACGAACCATCCGCCGGCCACTTGGGAGTTAGTCGCACGTTTGCCAGAATTCGGGCGAAGTATTATTGGCCGAAATTATTACCTTCAGTACGATACTATGTTAAAACCTGCCGTGACTGTCAACGTCGAAAATCTCCCCCCATGAAACCAGCCGGATTTCTTCAACCTATTGCTCCACCGAAAACTCCTTTCCAACAAGTGGGAATGGATCTTCTTGGCACTTTTCCAAAGTCGACTAATGAAAAGCGTTGGATTGTTGTCGCGACGGATTACCTGACCCGGTATTCTGAGACCGCGTCGCTCACAAATGGAACTGCCACCGAAGTCGCCGCATTCTTTGTTCACGACATCGTATTGCGCCATGGCGCCCCGGCTATTATTATTACCGACCGTGGGGCAGCTTTTACGGCCCGCCTGACTAAGGGCGTGCTGAATCTTACACACACTAGCCATAGACGGGCCACGGCGTACCACCCGCTGACTAACGGCCTGGTGGAACGGCTAAACAGAACTCTGGCCGATATGCTGTCCATGTACGTGAATATAGCGCATAAGACCTGGGATCAAATTCTCCCATACGCCACTTTCGCATACAATACGGCACTTCAAGAGACGACGCGGATTACTCCCTTCGAGCTTGTCTTCGGCCGCCGAGTGACCACTCTCCTGGATACGATGTTGCCCGTATACCCCGACTGCGAAAATGAACTTGATATGGACGTCGCTAGTTTTGCTCAGTGTGCAGAAGCGCGGCAGCTGGCACGACAGCGCATATGCCTACAACAGCAACTAGACGCTGATCGCTACAACCAGGGACGGCGCTTCGTTTCCTACGAGCCTGGAGACTATGTATGGATTTGGACACCCGTTCGCCATCGCGGACTGTGAAAAATTACTGCGCCGGTACTTCGGACCATAGTGTCCTCCGCCGCATCAGTGACGTTACTTACGAAGTAGAATCTGCCACCCGAGACCCCTCAAGCCGCAGACGACGCAAGCTCACTGACGTTGTACACGTCGTCCGAATGAAACCCTACCACGGCCCCCCTGCTGACCGATCTGGAGACGGATAGTGCCCCGTTTTGTGTTGTGCTCCTCCTGTACCAACCTAGCCCACTATCTGTCATCCCGTAGCTCACCAGTATGCTCCTAGTCGGCCGCATCGAGGCGATGCTGCAAACAAGGGGGGCAATGACACATGCCTTCCTTAGAAGATAAGGAAGAACGCAACGGGCCATTGGAGAAAGATGAAGTGACTCTGCTCCGTCTCGTGCTGACCTGACTGGCTGCCAGTGTTCCTCGGCGCAGGAGACTTCTTTGTAACGTTACGTTACAATATCTTCTCTTGGCATATCGTAGTTTAGCGAAACCTAATTAGAGATCGAGTATGTACTATCAGCGTCAATTGAAACGCGAACAAGCCAATTGAAACGCGAACAGCACAACTCGCAGATATTATACTAGGGAGGCAAAATACATGAGCAGTTGATTTTGCCATTGAAGCCGAAAAGACCGCTCTTCTTAAATGTTAATAACCCACCACTGTATTTCACCTCCAGCCTCTAATATGCTTGATTTTTTGTGCTCGCGTTTCAGTTGTTTTGTTCGCATTTTTTTGACGCTGATAGTACTTCCACCCAGTTAAGTTCAACCAGTCGCACTTCCGTCGTTCGTTGACACACATATTCACAAAGCTGAGGAGTGCAATTGTAGACAAAACGCAAACTTGAGAGCACTTTTTTCTTAAGATGATGTTGTGCAAATACTTTAACTGCAACTGACCTGTTTACGCAGGCAAAAATATGCTTGCCCTTTAGCTGGTCTACCATTCAATGGTTAACACCAAAATAAACTTGACACACAGCTTAGAACTCAAACAAATCACGCGTATTCATTGTGTACGCTTCCTTCTTTGCTTCTTCTTGCGTGAGTGGTGATAATTTCTGTGGTTTATATATTCACTCGTGCACTGTATTTTCGGCCTGTGACTCACATTGTGAGTGTGCACGTGAATTTTATTGGGGGGGGGGGGGCTTGCCTACCAATTTTTTTTGCAGTGCTTGTATGTTCGTCTTATTTCATACAAATTTCAGACGTCACTTAGTTTTGTGTAAAGCCTTTAGACATATTGATCTGCTCAGGTACAATACTGATTTGGAAAGTGGCAACCTGTTTTATGAGGTGTGTGATTAGAGTGAAGTGCAAGTGCATTCCTTATAAATGCACCGCCGTGTTTCCACAGTAGTTAAAGTGGTCGGCTGGGACTTCAAGCACGGCAATGTTAGTCGCATTTCGATGGAGGCGGAATGCTACAGACCGTAGGGCTGCGAGATGTCAGCTCACGTTAATAAGACCCAGGCGATCCAACTTATCTTTAGACCTTCACTACGGCGTCCCTGATAACTTGAGTCGCGTCGGGACGTCAGCTTCATCAAACAAAACGAAACTTGTACTTTGAAACGATGCAACCAGTTCACGGTCTACATTTAAAGAGTAGCCAGAAAATAGGGCGAGGGCGTTGTAATGACCATCGTCATCATCAGCCTGACTACACACACTGCAGGGCAAAGGCCTGTCCCATGTCTCCCCAATTAACCCTGTCCTTTGCCAACTGCGCGCACCGTATCCCCGGAAACTTCTTAATCTCGTCCGCCCACCTAACTTTCTGCCGCGCCCTGCTACTCTTGCCTTCTCTTGGAAGACACTCTGTTACCCTTAAGGACCAGCGGTTATCTTGCCTTCGCATTACATGCCCTGCCCAAGCCCACTTCTTCTTCTTGATTTCGACGAGGATGTCATTAACCCGCGTTTGTTCCCTCACCCGCTCTGCCCGCTCCCGGTCTCTTAGCGTTACACCTATCATTTCTCTTTCAATAGCTCGCCGCATATATGCCCATAACTGGACAACGCAGTGATGGGCATATATAAAGCCTAAAGTTACACAGAGTGCGCAAACATCTGACCCCACAACGATATGGTGTTTGCTTTACGCACAACCGGTCGAAAAAGGCTGGCCACTTCCGAATGTTATCGAAGTGCATTTTCTAGCCAGGCAACACAAATTGGATCAATGGCTGTCCGCACAATGCGACTTAAGATTCAAAGTCCTCGCTTGAAAAGTCTTCTAATTGTTTCGTTAGTCGCCGGCGTGGTGCATTTTCTCAGAATGCACGTGTGCCGTGTGTTCGTTAGCATCAGTTTGTTTCAGTGCAATGAGCCGAATAAAATGGCATTCTTGAATTGCACGAAAACGTTGCCGAACGAGAAGGTACGAAAATATCCGACTCTCCCTAACGTACACTTGTTATCAACTTTGATTTCAGAGGCAGTATCCAGTCCCGAGAACCTTCCCATGAATCCTCTTCTACCATCACCGTCGACCTCTGAGCTCGGAAATGCGGCTCATACCAATTTTAAATGACCTTCCTATGAATTCTCTTCTACCATCGCCATCGACCTCTGAGCTCGGAAATGCGGCCCATACAAATTGGAACGACCTTCCTATGAATTCTCTTCTACCATCGCCGTCGACCTCTGAGCTCGGAAATGCGCCCCATACAAATTTGGACAACCTTCCTATGAATTATGTTCTACTAACGCCGTCGACCTCTGAGCTCGGAAATGCGGCGCATACAAATTGGGACGACCTTCCTATGAATTCTCTTCTACCATGGCCGTCGACCTCTGAGCTCGGAAATGCGGCCCATACAAATTGGGAATTGAGTCCTCCACTGGGTACGAGTGAAGAAAATCCTGTCTGGTATGAGAACGCTGACATAAGAGGACTGCCGTTGAGATGCAACTTCTGCCCACACACTTCTGCGAACTTTGCCGATGCTTCGAGACACCTAGAATCGCACGAACCAGAAGAGGAATTTAAATGCTCCGTGTGCTCAACGGTGTTTTCTACGTCGTCCCATCTTAAAAGACACATGAACTCCCACACTGGGGAAAAACCACACAAGTGCGAGCAGTGCCTTTTTGCAACAGATAGAAGGGACACGCTAAATATGCACAAGCGTACGCACACAGGAGAAAAACCTACAAATGTGAAGTGTGCCCTTATTGGGCGAATCAGAAAGGGAACTTCGGCCGTCACATTCGTACGCATATCAGTGCAGACGTCTTTAACTGTACTCTATGTACATTCGCGGGTTCAAGCACTGAGAGCCTCAAAGAACACATGTCCGGACACGAGCAGTGAATTCTTCATAAATACGCGCATGTGAATGTCGATGCCTAATGGTGGCACATGTTTCGTCACAGAAATAATTATCCACTTTTTGAGGACAAGTTCGAGCTGTTATGTTTATTGTGTGGCGGACATCCGGCATTTTTATGCATAATTTTGTACAGACTTTTGCAGGTTCGAGTCATTAATGTTCACCGCTCACCGTTGCATGTTCTTATTAATTCATTTTAGCAGTAGACACAGTGCATCTGGTGCTTCAGTTTTTACGTGGACAGCCAGATGGTGCGTCTTCTGTGTAATGTCAATACCAATAAAGTGGAGACTGCGAATACAATGTCGTTCACCGTAAGCTCTTCCTTGCTTTAAAGTGCAACTTGTCGAAAAAGCATGAAAGTTGATCATAGATACATAAAAAAAACGCTCTTTTATAGACTACCTTTTATAAGCCGAAGACAACTGGCAAATCCGTCGCATCCTCTTAGCTTTTCGCATTACAATTTCCACAGCATTTTCAGCCTGCGCTCTATGGATTTACAAGTGTTGTTCATTTAGAGTTAATCATTTTGTCGTTTATTCCAATCTCAGGAACGTCTTACAACTTCCATGAATCTTTGATAGAATGCGGATGTCAATCGGTTATCTTTACGCGTGCTTAGCTGTCTGCATTATATAATCGCTTAGAGCATGCGGTTGGGTAACGAAGTTGAAGAACAAAACATCAAACATTTCGCGTATCTCATGTTTCCCCAAATAAAATGTTTGCCAAGCCGCTACGCAGTATACATGCATCTCTCTGCCGTTGCCTAGCCTGGTTAGATGGTTACATCACCAGTAGAAAAATTGGAGGCTTATCAAGGTTAAGCCCAGTGGATGCGAAGCATGTCCTTAGCGTTTGGAGGCATCTTGACCGCATACACGCCCGGCGCAAAGACGCTGGCGCGGTTGCGGGCACAGAGACTGACGCGACAACGGACGCGCGCCGCCTCATCCCTGGCGTGACGACACATATCACGTGATGCATCGATGGTGGCGCCGCCGCCACGTCGCGCGCGACGGCGCGAACCGAAGCGTGGAGGCCTCCGCCGGGCGACGTCCGACGGCGCGATATGGGGCCCCATCTGCAGCTGGTGTGACGTCATCACGTGACGTCACATCATGTGATCTCACTTCAAGGTCAATGGTGGCCACCGCCGGGAGGCGACCGACAGCGCGATATGAGGCCCCAACTGCTGCCTTTGTGACGTCACCGCGTGACGTCATGTCAGGTGACATACTTGAAGGTCACTTGAAGGTCAATGGTGGCCACCGCCGGGCGTCGCGCGAAGGCCCGAAACCTACGTTAATATGCTTCGCATAAAACATACGCACTACCGTATCTCCCTCTCTTAGCGAAAGATAGAGAACGCTTAGACGGCCTCATTGGCAGCAGTACGCGCACAGCTTTACGCCTTCCCCCATGCACTTTCATAGAGCGCCTTCTTCGACTAGGAATACATAACACTTTCGAGGAACTCTGTGAGCCCACCAAAACGGCACAGCTAGCCAGACTCAAATGCCCCGCTGCAGGACGAGTTCTGCTGCAGTCACTTCGCATATCGCCTGTCGGCATTATACCCGGCACTGACACAATCCCCACTCCCATAAAAGCTGCAGTTCAGATACCCCTTCCCTAAACACATGCACCCGGAGCGCGATCAAATGCGCAGGGAGGCCCGGGCCTTAGCACTACACAGAGGTTACGGAGAGGATCCCAATGTGGCATATACTGATGCCTCGCTCTACGCATCAGACGCACAGGCAGCCATAGTGGCTGTTCGGAGTGACTGCCACCCCATCGCGGCAGGCACCATTCTTACCTCATCCATAATCATGGCTGAGGAAACGGCTATCGCTCTAGCCATCTCTTCTTCAGCCGCCACCAAAACTATTTCCGATTCGCAAACAGCAATCCTAAATTACAGCACTGGTCGTATCTCTAGGCAAGCCAGCACCATACTCGGACGCTGGAATCCCTCCAGAACCATAACGCTCATCTGGGCGCCAGCACATGCCGGACTACCCGGAAACGAGGAGGCGCATGCCCTCGCCCGAGATCTTACCCTCCGTACGGGAGAGCACACCACCTCCTCCATCGAAGGGGAGTGTGTTAAATTTCAGTGGCATCCTACAACACTATCGCTCCAACAGACAGACATACGCACCTCCTCACCCTTCGCTATCAACCACGCAATCAACTTTCTGCCGCAGGCTCAAAACTCGCACACTCCCATACCTGATAGTCATGCACGGACGTTTCCCTGACCTATTCTCCTCCTCCTGTCGAGTATGCGGCAAACCAGGCGACTTTCTGCATGTACTGCTCACCTGTTTTACTTACCCGCACCTCCCCCCCCCCTCCCCCCCCTCCCCCAGAGGTAGAGGTGGCACTCACTTAATGTGGAACAGCTGATGTCCAGTTCAGCACTCCAAGACAAACGAGTCACCATCACCAGTGACTCTAACAGGCTGGCCTTCAAGGGTCTGGCACACCATTTGTAAGGGAGGAACCCGCTGTGTGGGCCCCTCCCGCAGGCCATGAGGGGGATCCTGCCCCCCCACCTGTAATTTTTCATGGCAATAAAGTTTACACCACCACCACCTTCCTCTTCAAGCACAGGAGCTTACAGAACATTGGCTGTTTGCTCGATCAGCAATATAAAAATTGGCTGTGGCTTAGCTTGGGCGAAAGCAATATCCGTACTTACGCCATGGTTCAGCTGGTTGTGTAGCTGGTGGTGGTGCTTCGGTTTAGACTTGTGGCGATGCATCGGTTATACAATCCAATCCAGTCCAGTCCAGTCCAATCCAGTCAGGCCGCCGTTCATGTGCACCGCCGTGGCACACGGACGGCGCGAGATGGTCGCCCAGCTCTTCGGCGTGACGTCACAACACCTGTGGCGCGCCTGGCGGAGAGAGCGGGAGTTAGGCCGCTGTTCATGTGCACCGCCGTCACATACGGACGGTGGTGGTGGTGGTGTAAAACATTTATTTGTACTATATACAGAGGTATTGCTTGGACCGTGCCTGAAGGGCCCGGCCCTCACAATCACTCGGAGGGATCCCAAGTCCGGGACCCCTGTGGCCTCCGCGGCGGCCCGGGCTCTTGTCACCAGGGCTCGTTGGTCCTGGAGAGGTGAGCAGCCGAGCGCGGCTTCGGCCGCTTATCTGATTTTTTCAGCCGCGTCCGTTCCGGCGGACGCAGTTGTTGCTGCGACGCGCGTTTTTCTTGCCTTTTTCTCTTTCCTCTGATCTCTTACCTCTCCTCTATCTGCACGTGGCAGCGGTGGTGGCTTGTCTAGAGCCAGTAGCAGGCCCGTGCAATTTCCTTTTCATCCTTCTCTCAGTCACAACAACAACAACAACAACAGCAGGGCAGCCTCCCAGTCCTCTCGGGTGGGGTGGGGGTGGGGTGGGAAAGCAGGATTCGCCGGGCATGCCCACACCATGTGATACGTGTCCGGAAACACTTCCCCACAGTGTGGACACTCGCCCGAAAAGGCCGAATTGAAATGTTTGAGCACTGCCGGGCACAGTACCGTGTTGGTGTAGAGGCGAAGTAGCCAACGCTCCTCTGACTTATTGAGGCCTTTACAGGGGGGTGGGTATCGGCCGTGAGCGTTTTGATACAGGAGAGAGATCTCCCGAAAAGTAATAGCCGGATTAAAATTAGTAGCTGGATCAGGCGGCGAGAGAGGCGATGCCCGGTGGTTAAGCGCGCGGGCGGTAGTGTCCGCTATATTATTTCTCTCTATCCCCGCCATGTGCTGGGGCCCAGATGATGGTGCGCCTGGTTGGGAAATCCCGGTACTCACATCTCTGTAAAATTTGGAAAGCACGATCTGGAATTTGGCCTTGTTCAAAATTTCGGCAAGCTTCTCTTGAGTCGGTGATAATGACTCGGGACGCTGGATCCGCAGCTGCAAGTGCGATAGCAACTTCATCCGCGAATGTAATGTTGGGGGCACGGAAGGTGAGGCCCTGAACTGGGTTGTTTTCGTGGACAACGGCAGCCGTGTACCAACCCCCATGGTGTGGACCTGCCGCGTCCGTTTAAAATACCCCTGGTCGAGCACCATACTGCTTGGAAATTGCCTCCGCTCGCGCGAGGCGGCGGCCATCATGGGCATCTTTTGTCATGTTATTGGGGAGGGAGTGCGAAGCGCCAGGCCTCGGGCATGGATACCCGCTTCTCCCCTTGGGTTGTGTAATTGATGTGGAGGCGGGTCAGTAGGCGGCTACCCGCACGTGTTTTGCTTAACCGCAAGTATTGATTGCTGAGATGAGCCTCGCGCAGCTCCCCAAAGGTGTTCGTCATCCTCAGGCCGAGGAGACGTTGGTTGGATGTTGCAATTGGGAGGTCGAGAGCTCTCTTATAGATTTTTCGGGGAATCACTTCGAAAGCGATCTCATCGCATTTGCGCAGGCGGAGGTACGGTGCCGAATACAGGATTCGACTGGATACGAATGCATTGGCCAGCCGCAGGGCGTCTTTGCATCGCAACCCCCCTCGTTTGTTTGATACCCGGCGGACCCTACGGCCCACCTGATCCCCCACCTTGCGGAGTTTCTTCAGCGTGGTGTCAATCTTGCGGCTCTTTTGTATGTAGTGTCCCAATACTCTGACTTCATCGTGTTCAGGTATCGGGCCACTAAGCAGGGAGAGGGCAATTTTGGTTGTGCACCTTGGATTGGGACGTATGTGCACGAATTCCGATTTGCTCGGGGAGCACTCAAGGCCGCAGCGGTGTGCATAATCGTCCACAATAGCCGCCGCTTGCTGCAGGTTGGCCTCGATTTCTCCAAACGAACCGTGTGTTGCCCAGAGGGTGATGTCGTCCGCGTACAGGGAATGCTGCACACCCGGGAGCTCACCCAGCAGGGTAGAGAACTTCATCATGGCCAGATTGAAGAGAAGAGGCGAGAGGACTGCTCCCTGTGGAGTACCTCGCGTACCAAGTTGGTACGGGCCATGTTCACTGTCTTGGAGTCGGATATATGATTGCCGATGTGTGAGGAATTGCTTGATGTATTGGAATGTGTTGTACCCACAGTTCACTTGGGACAGGTGGGAGAGGATGATATCATGGGTAACATTGTCGAACGCCCCCCGCAAGTCCAATGCGAGGACCACCTTGTCATCGCTAGTGTGCTCGACGGGATCAAGAATCTCTCTATGAAGTTGCAGCAGCACATCTTGTGCGGACCGGTGTGGATGGAACCCGTACATGGTGTCCGCAAAGGCGTTGTGCGTTTCTAGGTAGGTGGATAGTCTGTCACGGACCATGGTCTCCAACTTCCCCACACAAGAAATGAGAGATATGGGCCGGAGGTTGTCAGTGTTGAGAGGTTTGCCTGGTTTGGGTATGAATGTGATGAGAGCCGCCTTCCAATCCACTGGGAGAGGCGTACCTCCCGTCCAGATGGCATTGAAGTATTCGAGCAGCCGCTCGTAGGCCGGTTCGAGTAGGTTAGCGAGAAGTTTCACAGTTACCTTGTCCCTGCCCGGGGCTGTCCCTCGTTTCATTTTGGCCAGGGCCGCTTTGAGGTCGTGAAGCTGGAACGTTCGATCCAGCTCTGCGTTCTCAGAACCTGCATACGAGTACGCCGGACCATGCGAATCCTGGTCTGTGTACAGATATTTGTCACGGAGCGCGTCAGCCAGTTTGTCTGTGTCTCCGTTGAAGGTGTGAATTGCTCGTTGAAGAGGTTTTTGTGTTTCGGGGCGGGTTTGGGTCGGATCAATGAGGGCACGGAAAAGGCGCCACGTGCTCCGGCTCGACATTTGCCCGAGCACCGGTGTTGCATCGGTCTACCCAGTTCGAGTCGGCGAGTTGGGCCGCATACTCTGCCGCTTGTTGGGTGAGTTCCGCGATGCGGATTTTGAGTTGCCGATTGTACTTCTGCCGGCGCCATCGGCGGACGAGGATGTGCCGGGCCTCCCAGAGGTGAAGGAGGTGGTTGTCCACCTCCGGGTTCGCCTCTGAGAGCTGAACGTGGTGTTCGGTATCTTTGAGTTGGCAGATGAGGTGTTGTGACCATGTAGTGTAACCTTGATCCGCTATAGGGGTAGGGTTAGTGTAGTTGGATCTGAATTTGGTCCAGTCTGGAAGTGTTGCTTTAGTGTGAGGTCTTGTAAGGGGTTTGGTGCGGATTGTGGTCGCAAGAATGCAGTGGTCGCTACCCAGGGTTTCCTCGGTGTTGTGCCATTCTGCATATCTAATATTTTTGGTAAAGGTGAGATCTGGGCACGTGTCGCGTGCCACGGAGTTCCCAATGCGAGTGGGTTGTGCAGGGTCCGTGTGAAGAGTAAGGCCCAACGTTGACGCAAGTTCCGCCAGCTTGCGTCCTCGTTTTTCTTCACGTATATATCCCCACAAGGGGCTATGGGCATTATAGTCCCCAGCGATATGAGGGGGTCCCTGTTCGCCACCTTTAACGCCCGACTGAATAAGTCTGCAAATGTGACGTTTGGAAGTTTTGGAGAGCTGTAAACGTTGAGCACGTGTAATGGGGGGTCTTGTTTGCGTAGCGGAAGGATCGTCACCATCGCATACGAGAAATTCGCCTTGTAATCCAGGTCCACAAGGGAAGCCGTATAATTTTTATGTACGCAGAGGCAGCTCTGCGGATCCTGCTGATACACTGAGTAATTTGTGAGGGTGGCTGCGTCCCCCGGCTCTTGGAGGGCCACTACAGCAGGAGGACTGGGGAACGTTGTTAGGAAAAGCCGTAGGTCGGCCCGCTTAGTACGGGCCTCGAAACCTCTGCAGTTCCACTGTAAAATTTGGACAGGGGCCGAATTGCTGCGTGAGTACCATCGCGGTTTATTAATGTCCGCCATGATTATGATTAGAATTTATGCTTACTAGGAAGGGGCCCGCCTCTGAGCCGGGTGCCCCAATGACAGCAGGTTGCGTCACGCTGGGCAGGCTGAGGGCGTACTCCTGTTCCTCATGTGCGACTTTTGGTCTACCAGCCTTAATATTGGGGCTCCTTATACGCTTGAGAGTGCCGGAGCGCCTGGTAGTTAGTTTGTTTCGTCATATGTGCGGCTTTAATGGTAGGAATTTTGTCTAGAGCCGCCTTGATGGTGGCTGCGATTTGCATTTCTAAGGCGGAGAATGCGGAGTTCATCTGGGCCTCCAGTGCGCTAACCCTCGCCTCAAGCGCAGACTGCGCGGTTGCAGTCTGCGCGTTCGCCGGTGTGTCGCTATCCATCTCCTCCACCGCGGGGGGGAGTAGGCCTCTGGGTTAGAAAATTTTGGCGCGCCTCAGTGAGGGCAAGACGCTTCTGTAGGTTAGCGATTTCCTCTCTGAGGGCGGAAATTCGGGATTGCTCGGCCGTTTTTGTCGGAGGTTTGGAAGGGGGGGATGAGGAGGGACTGCCCTGCCCTTGCTGCCCACCTGCTGCTCCCTTGTCCTTGGCTTGGCGGGGCCGCCGTTTCCGGCGTTTACGGCGGCCCTTCTTGTGCGTCGAACCCTGCTCCGGGTGCAGGGGCTGGGGGGTTCGATACATTGCAACGCACCCGCGGGCCCCCGTGGTATGGGCTCCGCCGCACAGAGAGCATTTTGGAACGCACTCGTGAGAGACCCGCACCCCCTCAACGAGCTCGGCTTGTTGGCCGCACACACCACATTTGCCCGGTCTTGGGCCGGGGCAGGCGTCCATGCGGTGACCGACAACACCGCAGTAACCGCAGGCCGGGATTGTGCGCTGGTATTCACGGACTTGGATGAGCATGCACTCGTAATGTACGTAGCGCGGCTTCAGCTTTCCGGAAAATGTTATTCGCGCCTTGTTTGACGTGCCGAATTTGCGTATCTCCAGAATCTCGCCATGGCGCCCCTCGAGACTTGAGCGGAGGGATTCCGCTGTATCTGTATTGCGTACTGTTACCACGCCGTAACCGACGTTACCACCGTCTTGCCTTAGGTGGCCTGTAAGTTGGACTTTCTTATTTTGCAGATTTATCTCGAAGTCCCCGATAAGTTTATCTTGAATTTCGGCTTTTGAAGTGTAAAATAGAATTAAATTTTGGTCGCGTACCGGAAGAATTGTGAAAAATTGCGAGCAGTCCGGTCCGTGGTAGGTTATGAACGCCCGCCCGTATCTGTTCTTTTCGAATACCTCTTGCAATGATACTCGAGTTCGCGGCTTGAGGAGTACCACGAAGTCTTCGGGTGTCGGTTTTGGTAGTGGCTGCGGCCTCCAGGTCGTGAGAGGCCGGCCCGCTGTGCGTTGAGCGGAGTTGTCGGAGCTGGCGCCGGCGGCGGGAGCGGCACGGGAGGCCGCGTCGACGGACGCCGCGTTTAGGGCACGGCCCTGCGCTCGGCGAGCTACCGCGGCAGCGAGCGTGGCGCTCTTGAAGCTTGCTGCTGTTGTCTCACCCACGTTATGGGGATGAACGGCGGTCCACGCCATCGCCTCCGAGTCATATCCCATGGCTGGTGGCTTGTGGGAAGGCCATATTATCGCGGAGAAGGGGCTCCGCTGCGCCGGGCGTTGGCGCCGCTGTCAGGCCTAGCGGCGCCATCCAGCGTGGTCGAAACTTCGCTTTGCCAGGATTTGTAAAGGGGGATCTCACCTCGGAAAAAAAGATATCCGCCGATCCCCTGTGACTTCCGGAGCACGGTGGTGCAGGTCTTGTTGGCCCGGGGTGGAAAAAATCCGGGGCTCCAGCCGAGAATCGGCAGAGCCGATGCGCACCTGCTGAACGCTCGGCGCGCGTCCCACGCTCTCCCACACGGACGGCGCGAGATGATCGCCCAGCTCTTCGGCGTGACGTCACACAGAGTTCATGCGAAAGGTGATTTCATGTGCACCGCCGTTGCACCGCAAAGGCTTGAAAGTGAAAGTAGTATTGCGTTCGCAATTAAACTTCAAGCACTCTTTCACACGCATGTCAGTGAGGTCCCCAGCGCCGACAGCGTCAAATTAATCATTTTCAAGAGAGAGAGAGAAAGAAACTTTATTTCAACAGGAATTCGGAGCACGACCCCAATGCACTAAAGTGTTTATGTTCCTAAGGTCCATAACACTGGCAGCCCGGCCGGTGGCGATGGTCTGCACGGCCGGGTCCTCCGAGCGCAGAGGGTTTCCCAGTCCTCCCAGGTCTAGAGGTTCTCTAGGTCCCGCGGGGGAGGGTCCGCCGGGCAGAGGGAAAGGATGTGGAGGGAAGAAGCTAAGAGTTCTGGGCATAGGGCACATGCGGGAGTGGGAAAGGATGGATGATAGTGGGCTAGGTTAAGGGGGGAGGGGAGAGTGTCTCTAGTGTGCACCAGAGTGTTGCGTGTTTGTTATCAAGGGAGGGGTGGGGCAATCATTTTCAAGCATTCCTTTTGTTTGCAGAAGCAAGCACAAGCCGTTCTCAAGAGGCGCAAGTCAAAATTTTACTTTTTCAGAGCGTAGATCTTTGGCGCCTGTTTCTGCGTTCGCGGCCTCGCCGTCGCCGTTGTCCGTTTGTGAGGGGAAAAGGTCCCCCAGCAGGTTCGAGCGTCCTCCGAGGTGAGGCCCCGGCTCCAAAAATCTGGCTCTAAACTAATGTTGAAGCTTTTTGGAGCTTTCTGAAGGAGAACGTCAGTGATGGTGGCCGGAGACTAAAAAAGTTCAGCACAGCGGGTGGGAATCCTCGATGCAAATGCTTAACTATTTATTTCTTGTCTCTGTTGCTATACTCGTGACAAGGCTCTTTCCCTCTAACTGCAAATACTCTTTCTCCGCGATTTTCCACCAGCGCAACTCTGGAAGACTGGAGATTGTGAAGGCTACATATTCGTGACTGATGGTGCTAACATATGACGGTGCAAGCCTGGGATACGTTCCCAGGCAAGCGCGCTGGTGGAAAGACTGCCCCCGTGGATGTTTTCAAAGCGGCGTCAGTCTGTCGGAGTTAGTGAATGCATGCTTCTTTTTCGCCTATAAAGTCGGAGGCTTTCTTTTTGGACAAGAACGCGCTCGCTTTGCAGCCTTTCTACACACCACCAGAAGTACCTCTACAATGACAGATGTTCTGCTATGGTTGCGGTGGACCCAAGCTTTTCCATTAAGAGAGAAGGTTATTCTTATGAAATTTGCGTGACTTTTCCTCTTTTGACTAAGTAATTCCGGGGTCACAAAACACCAGACGCGAAAAAGATTATTTTACCTCAACTATCGCGTATAAGCAGGACTCGGAACCGTAAGCTCAGACATAAACGCGGAAACAGGACCAGGTGATTGGCAGGCTGTGTCGCAGGCAACGCGTGACAATGTTTTTCAGGAACTGGAGTGCCGCGTAGACGTTTCGTGGCCAGCTGTACCTCGAAAAAATTGTCCTTTTTCAAAATAATTCATTTTCATTTTTTGCAGGTTTTCACAGAGCGTAACCTGATAACAAGATACGACCGCAGATTTTCACCATAAGCACGGGTGGTGTTCTTATCCAGCCACCCAGAGTCCGGAATAGCTGTCCCCCACAGGACCGAACAGGTAGTGGCATTGAGTTTAAGCAGGAATCAAACCAACAAGTGACAAACGGTGAGGAGGGTCCGTGAGGGAAGCGGAAGGTTACTTTCGCCGTTTCCAGCCTAGAGATTAAGTTACTGTTCTGTTCTAAGCAGCAGACAGACGCTTCGGGGGCAGCAACACAAAAAGCTCTTTATTCGAGGCAGCAGCGTTCTTTTATAGGTAACGCTGCATGCCGGTCAGGCACACGTCATTTCAGGTACAATGTTATCAGACCGACTGCTTGATACAGAACATTCCTTCCTCGTTAATCAAAGCTACACGCGTTTCTTTCCGTGTTCATAACTGGAGGTTTGATAGCGATCAGGAGGACGTCTTGTGCGATTAATTCTTCGCAAATGAGCCTCTTCGGGTGTAGCCGTGGTTGATGCGGTGGAACTTGAAGGTTGCGCTGCCATGTGTCTTGCTTCAGGCTGCGATGCCGGTTCCTCATTTGAAGTGGCGTCATCTAAGCGAACATCCTCAAGCTTGTCCGTAGTGGGACCACTAATCACGGAGCCAGCAGGGGAATCTTTTTCCGAGGGAGCTGATGGCAAGTCTCGCTGAACAGCGGCACTTGGAGTGGATTCAGGATGCGCCTCTTTTGCGACGTCCGGATGGAGTGATTACTTTGCACCCGATATCCAGATGGGTCTCAAGTGGTCGATATGCACAAAACGAAACTGGTCACCGACTTTGACTACAAACGTAGAGTCACTTACACGTTGCATTACGACCGCTTCATCCCATGGCAGGGTTTCCCCTCTCGTAGTCTTGACGAGAACTGCATCACCGGCTTCCATCTGCGGGTCGATTCCTCGGCCCTCGTTGCGATGAGTGGCGTCTATGGCTTGGCGGCTGCGCATGTCCTGCACAAAACTTGGCTTCAGGAGCGAAAGCTTCACTCGGGGTTGTCGTTTCAAGAACAGCTCAGCCGGCGTTCTTCCTGTTACGGAGTTCGGGGTGTTCCTGTAAGCAAGCAAGAAGTCGTTAAGTCGTTGGTGCAGAGTTCTGTTCTGCCCTGTTAGGTTATCGTGAAGCACTTGCTTGAGTAGCGTGGCCTTTGTCGTCTGAACTAGCCTTTAGGTTTGGTTTGGTTTATGGGGTTTAACGTCGCAAAGCGACTGAGGCTATGAGAGACGCCGTAGGGGAGGGCTTCGGAAATTTCGACCACCTGGGGTTCTTTAACGTGCACTGACATCGCACAGTACACGGGCCTCTACAATTTCTCCTCCAAAGAAATTCTAGCCGCCGCGGCCGGGATCGAACCCGCGTCTCTTGGGTCAGCAGCCGAGCACCATAACCGCTGAGCCACCGCGGTGGCGGTCAACTAGCCTTTATGCTGCCCCGTTCGATGAAGCGTGGTAGGGTGGCGTACGCGTGTGGCGAAGCCGCCGCGGTGGCTCAGTGGCTATGGTGCTCGGCTGCTGACCCAAAAGACGCGGGTTCGATCCCGGCCGCGGCGGCTGGAATTTCTTTGGAGGAGAAATTCTAGAGGCCCGTGTACTGTACGATGTCAGTGCACGTTAAAGAACCCCAGGTGGTCGAAATTTCCGGAGCCCTCCACTACGGCGTCTCTCATAGCCTTAGTCGCTTTGGGACGTTAAACCCCATAAACCAACCAACCGTGTGGCGAATCCCTTGAGAAGAGGTGGAATTGGAGAACTCCTGCGCAGTAACCTGAGGTTCACCTCTGATCAGTTCCTCCGGGTAGCCATACGCTGCAAATATCTCCATGAGACAGTCGATCGTTTTCGACGTCGTCGTAGTGCGGAGGCATTTTACTTCTATCCACTTTGAGTAACAGTCTACTAGAAGGAACAAGTTCGAGCCATCCTTCATGGCGAAATCGACATGGACTCTCTGCCAAACACGAGTTGGATAAGTTCATGAATGCAATAGCCCTGGTGCCTTCGCAGGCATGGTCGTTTGGCACACTGTACATAACGGACAGTGTCTTCAATGTTCTTGTCAATCAACGCCCACCAAACAAACGACCCAGCAAGCATTTTGATTCTTTGCATTCCAAGGTGTTCTTCATGTAGCAGTGTTAATACTGCTTATCGAAGTTCGTCCGGAATGATCACTCGCTGGCCCCACGTAATGGAGCCTTGCTCATACGATAGTTCGTTACGACGAACCTAAAAGAGCGGAAATTTATCATCGTGGTGCGCGGGCCAGCCAGATAAGGTGAACTGCACGACTTTGGAAAGAAGGCGATCCCTTTTAGTCGCAGCAGCAACCTGGCTCGCAGTGAGAGGCGTTGACTCAAACACTGCAAGCCATTCCTCAGTGTCGTCTTTATGCTTGACCAGAAGTGGAAGCCTTGAAAGAGCGTCGGCAACTTCCATGTTTTTGCCGTTCCTGTATCGCAGTGTGTACTGATAAGCTGCTAAGGTGATAGCCCAACGCTGAATCCTATCTGTAGCCAAAGAAGGAATTGGTTTATCTGATGCCAAGATCCCCAACTGTGGTTGGTGGTCTGTATACAGCATGAATTTGCGCCCGTACAGGTATCTATGAAACCTGCTCAGACCGAAAATTAATGCTAGGGCTTCCTTCTCACCTTGCGCATAGTTGCGCTCCGCTACACTCAATGTTCTGGAGGCAAATGAAATGGGTCTTTCCGAACCATCAGGCATGACGTGAAAAATTACTGCCCCAAGACCGTAGGCCGACGCGTCGCAGCTTAAACCCGTTGGATTTTTCACGTCGTAAAAAGTCAGAACTTAACTGTCTACGAGACGCTGCTTGGCTTCCACGAATGATCTTGAACATTCGTCCGTCCACGCCCAAGTCGTGTCTTTTTTTAGGAGATCGTACATTGGTGCAGCTACTGTGGCTAAATCTTTGATGAATTTGGCGTACAAATTCAGCAGACCCAAGAAGCCTCGTAGCTCAGTTACGTTGCTTGGCTGAGGCGCTTCCGTGATGGCTTTTATCTTTGTTGATGTTGGAAAAATGCCATCAGCTGTCACGTTGTGTCCAAGATAAACGACGGACTGCTTGAAAAATTCACATTTCTGTTCAATTACTGCGATATTGTGCTTTTCCAGTCGTTGAAGTACCTTTTCCACTGTTTCTTGACAGTCGTCTATATTGTCGCCTACGGCGACGACGTCGTCGATATAGCAACCCACTTTTGGAATCCCTTTTAAGACTTCGTCCATTAACGACCGAAAGATAGCAGGTGCGCTAGAGATGCCGAATGATAGGCGCTGAAACTGGAATAATCCGAGATGAGTGTTTACGGTTAACAGTGTTCTGCTTTCCTCATCAAGCGGCACTTGCTGATAGGCTTGTGATAGCTGCAGAACGCAAAAGATTTTACCTCCAGCGAGCATGGAATACAAATCTTCCGGCAATGGCAAAGGGTAATGGTCAGTTTTTGGAACAGGATTAACCGTGACTATGTAGTCGCCGCATAACCTTAATCCTGCGCCGCCTTTCTTCGCGACCACTACCAGAGGCGTTGCCCACTCACTTTTGGTGACCCTCTTTAGTATTCCGGCTTGCTCGAGCTTTAACAGCTCCTTTGCTACTTCCTCTTTGATGGCAAATGGTATTGGCCGTGCTTTTGAGAACACTGGTTGAGCCCCTTCCTTTACAAAGATGCGAGCTTCGAAGTTTTGACGACTCCCGGGGTGCTCTTGAAAATTCTCGGGATACTTTCGTATCTCGGGATACGAAAACGTTGCCGAACGAGAAGGTACGAAAATATCCGACTTTCCCTAACGTACACTTGTTAAGAACTTTGATTTCAGAGGCAGCATCCAGTCCCGAGTACCTTCCCATGAATTCTCTTCTACCATCGCCGTCGACCTCTGAGCTCGGAAATTCGGCCCATACAAATTGGGACGACCTTCCTACCCTTAGCAAAAACTAATACGTTTGGAATATACGGAGGGCTATTTAAAATGTATTTTAAACATATTTTGTATTCATGAATGCACTAAAAATATGTAGGAAATACGTTTCTGAAATTTCATGCTTGGTATTCGAAATATATTTTTAAAATGTGCCAAAAATACCTCACTTAAAGCATACTTCGAGCACTTTTCAAATACATGAAAAAATATGCACGCAATTTTAGCATCTTGTCAGCGTATTAAAAGTGTATTTTCGGAAATATGAAATTAATTCATCGAAAGTATACTTCAATTCTAGAAAACGGGCAGCCCTTGTAAACGTATATGTATGCAGTTTTAGCATCTTGTCAATGTATTAAAGTGAACTTTCGTAAATATGAAATTAATTCATCCGAAATATATTTAAATCCTAACAAACGGGCAGTCCTTTTAAACGTCTTTGCACACTTCTAGCTGCCATGAACAGTCGAGTGCTCGAAATCGCGTTTCGGGAAATGGCATTTGCGTGTCGTCAATGTATTTGAAGTGTACTTCCGTAAATACGCAATTAATTCGTCCAAAGAACACTGAAATTCTAGCAAATTGGCAGTCCGCAGTAGCATGTTTGCAGCGCACTACAAGCTGTCGTTGAACAATCTAATGCTCAAAATCGAGTTTCGGGACATCGCATTTTGGTGCTGGCCATCTGTTTAAATTGTACTTTCGTAAATACGCCATTAATCCGTCTGAAGTATATTTAAATTCTAACAAATGGGTTGTCCGCGTAAACATATTTGCATTACACTTCAAGCTACCGTGGAACAATCTAGGGCTCGAAATGACGTTTCAGCGAAGAGTGAAAACTTTCCCTTTCTTGTCATCGTTTCGTTTATGGTAACTTCTAGCAGGAAGGTGATTACACGGGCGCTTCGAATGCCTTCCAGCCGAATGTCATCTAACGATGCTACACGTGTTCTGTCTAAGGGAGTGCTTGAAGATAATATTACGCCAATGAATATTAACCGCGTCAGCATGAAATTTCCCCGGGAGTGCGCCGATGAGGATGACTGCACTCATACTGTTGTTTACATCGCTTGTTTACATAACATAAAACGCAATCTGCGCTTTGGTTCTATTAAACAATCTGTTTTCTTTTTTACTGGTTGTACTTGATTGTTTACGCAGTGCGACAATGTGTGGGAAGCGATGATGCGATCGCACGCCTGAGAAAGCCGGGTTGTTGGCATCACGCAGGACTGGCGCTTCTCGCTTCTTGTCCCGGCTTTCTCCGACGTGACCAGTACTTTTTTTTAAACTACTTTATCCAGAAGTATGTCTGGCGACTGTTCGCTTTAACTGAAACGGCCTAACTTGTTATCCACAAGCTAGCGACGGCGACGACTGCTGCTGGCCGTAAAGCACGGCTCGGCAGTCTGGGTCACTCCGGCGATTCCCGTTCATCGTACGCGTGCCCTGCGATGTAAGCAATAGTTGATTTCAGGTCACTGTTGCCAAAACTACACCTGGTGACCATTTGCATTCGCTAAAGCTTGTGATTCGCTCTTCACAACCACCGAAATCACAGATCCAACCCTGCGAACTCGCTGGGCCTAGTCGTCGCGGAAGGGAACAGAGCCGTCGTCGATTGAAACTGATTTGGCAAGCGCTTATCGCTGGTGAGTGTTCAAGTATGCACACGTGAAATATAGCCGTTCGTTTCGCTCATTTAGAAACGCGAGCATATACACACCGCCGCCTCATCACCGTGCTCTCGCTCAGCCGCCGACAAGGCTAACCGTCCGCCGACCGGATTCGTCGGTGTCGTTGGCCTGAAAAACGTGTCCCTCTAGAATCATATTATAGTAAACTAGATATTTCACTATAATTACATGCTGTTGTTCAGCGTGGTATATACTGTCGTCGTCGGACTAGTGTGACCGCCGTCGTCGTCGTCGTCGCTGTACACTGAAAACGAGCTGAGGCGTTTCGAATTGTCGTGCAGCACCGCGGCAGTCCGTCGAGTCCGAATGTCATTCCTAATCTCGAATGTCATTCCATTTAATGTCATTCGAACATTTCCGTGTGAGAACGTGATAGCATTATACCAGCAAAAGCGCCTTGGGTACTTCTGGGTCCGAATAAGCCAGCGGAAAGGACCCCGTGTGGCAGGGCAGACCGGCTCCCTTACACGCCCATGTATCTGTTGGTTGACAGTTCGACTCCTGACCTGTGCCTGACGCAAGTTTCAACTAGCAATTCCGTTCTCAATTAATCCCAAATTCGAACGCGACCAGTAGGGTACTTCTGCGATAATTTGGCAGCCCACAGTATTTGCGCAAAAAAAGGCATCACCGTGCAAAATAGTGCGTCGCTTTCGCTGGGTATATATACGGCAAGCCAAATATAGCGCTTGTCGTAGGATTTGTTGTTTGCTGTGTCACGGTCGTCTTGGTATGCTGTGCGTAGGTATCTGCCGTTCCCATTCAATCACGTGACCTTATAATATCAGACTCCTGTTGATTAATGATAAATACCCGTGTACGATTTGTTCTCCAGTTGAAGAATTAACCCGTGTCATTCCATGGAGCCGCCCAGTAGAGTTTTTTAAGCCCGAGTAAACACATTTTTAATGTATTAAATGTATATTTTTAGTATATTTCTAATGTATATTTTTATTATATTTTTAATGCATTATAAATATGCTAAGTGGGCAAAAATGTACTTTTCACGTATTTTTAAGAACGTTTAAAATATTATTCCTAGTATACTTAGAAAGCATTCGTATTGCAGTTTAAGCATAGGGACAAAAAATGCGAAATAAATATGAAATTAATACAATACGTTTGAAATGCATTTTTAGCACATCCTCTTTTTCGCTAAGGGTATGAATTCTCTTCTACCATCGCCGTCGACCTCTGAGCTCGGAAATGCGGCCCATACCAATTGGGACGACCTTCCTATGAATTCTCTTCTACCATCGCCGTAGACGACTGAGCTCAGAAATTCAGCCTATACAACTTGGGGAGACCTTCCTTTGAATTCTCTTCTACCATCGCCGTCAACCTGTGAGCTCGGAAATGCGGCCCATACAGATTGGGAGAACCTTCCTATGAATTCTCTTCTACCATCGCCGTCGAGCTCTGAGCTCGGAAATGCGGCCCATACAAACTGGGACGACTTGGGTCCTCCACTGGGTACGAGTGAAGAAAATCCTGACTGGTATGAGAACCCTGACATCAGAGGACGGCCGTTCAGATGCATCCTCTGCCCATACACTTCGGCGAACTTTGCCGATGCTTTGCGACACATCGAATCGCACGCCCCAGAAGAGAAATTTAATTTCTCTTGTGCTCAAGGGTGTTTTCTACGTCCTACACCCTTAAAAGGCACATGAACTCCCACAGTGGGGAAAAACCCTACAAGTGCGACCAGTGGCTTTATGCAACAGATAGAAGCGACACGCTGATTGTGCACAAGCGTACACACACCGGCGAAAAGCCCTACAAGTGCGACGAGTGCCTTTTTACAGCGGCTACAAGTAGCTTGCTAATTCGGCACCAGCGTACGCACAGAGGGGAAAAACCCTGCAAATGTGAAGTGTGCCCTTATTGGGCGAATCAGAAAGGGAGTTTAAACCTTCACATGCTTACGCATATCAGAGCAGGGGTCTTTAACTGCACTCTATGTACATTCGTGGGTTCAAGCACTGAGAGCCTCAAAGAGCACATGTCCGGACACGGGGAGTGAATTCTTCATCAATATGCGCAGGTGATGACGGTGCTTAATAATGGCACATGCCTCAACGCGGAAATGACTATCCACTTTTTGCGGGAAAGTGTGAGGTAAATGTTTAATGTACGGCGGACATACGGTATTTTTTTGCATAATTTTGTGAAGACGTTTGCAGCTTCGAGTCATTAACGTTCACCGCTTACTGTTGCATGTTCTTATTAATTCGCATTATTTTAGTAGTAGACACAGCGCATCAGGTGCTTCGGTTTTTACGTGGACAGTCAGGTGGTGTGCCTTGTTGGTGAAGCCAACACCAATAACGTGGAGACTGCGAATACAATGTCGTTCAGCGTAAGCTCTTTCTTGCTTCACAGTGCGACTTGTCGAAAAAACATAAAAGTTGACCACACGTACAGCAAAAAACATGTTTTATAGACCACCTTTTATAAATCGAAGTTAACTGGTAAATCTGTCCCTTCCTCTGAACTATTGGCGTTAAAGTTACCACAGCATTTTCAGGCTGCGCTCTATGGATGTACAATAGTTTTGTTCATTTAGAATTAAATATCTTGTCTCTTTTATTCCGATCTCAGGAACGTCTTAGCAACTTCCAAGTATTTTGATGAAATGCAGATGTCAATCATCATCATCATCATCAGCCTGACTAAGCCCACTGCAGGGCAAAGGCCTCTCCCATGTCTCTCCAATTAACCCTGTCCTTCGCCAGTTCCGGCCACTGCAGTCCCGCTAATTTCTAAATCTCATCCGCCCAGCTAACTTCCTGCCACCCCCTGCTACGCTTGTCTTCTCTTGGAATCCGCTCAGTTGCCCTTAAGGACTAGCGGTTATCTTAGCTTAGCTGTCTATCCATTATATCATCGCTTAGAGCATGCGGTTAGCTAACGACGTTTAAGAACAAATCATCAAACATTTCGTGTACCTTATGTTTTCCCAAATGCAATGTTTGGTAAGCAGCTACGCAGTAGACATGCATATGTCTGTCGTCGCCTAGCCTGGTGTGATTTTTAGGTCAAATAAGACGAATAATTGGCAGCTACTTAATTGGATGAAGACTTGCTAACTATATAGCTGCGGGAACTATTTTTGTTCCCGGACTAGCCTCGTTTATCTCATGAGTTTGTTGTGCGGGCTCCCCTGACCTTTCCCAACTGGATAATGCATATCACAACTTTTGTTCGAATACTTAAAAGTTGAAAGTCTTTGAACGTCGCCACCTTTTTCCGTACCGTTGTATACGTGCATGCGTATCATTCACGAGTGCATCGGGTGTACTGCGTGCTGAGGCAACTCTAATCAAGGGAAGGAAAAATGCTGAAGTACGCGGGGAATGAACACGGATGCCTGAAAATTGTCAAATGATGTCCGTTTTCTTCCAATCACGGACTTTCGCATGTATAGATATCGCAAAGTGCGCATTCACGATTATGGTACATATAATCCGCGGGCTAACAAACAATGCCAATGTCTGGAATCCTACTTCTCCTCATAAGACATCGCACCTGGCTACCTGCACAATCGAAACAAAGAAGCGTGGTCTCGTCAGACCAACCATTCAACGATGCGAAGTACAAATGAAGGGCTGCACTGCATAATTCAGCCCGGCTGATTTCTTTTACGACATCACTAAAGGGAAAATTCTGACTGACGTAAATTGCGAGTACGGTGATCGCTTCACACGCGAAGTAGTTCTGGCTTAGTATCGAGGCAAAATACGCGAAGAAATGTAAACTAGAAGAAAAAATAAGCAGGTCTTTGAAACGAATATGGATGACAGCAGATAGGCGACCAGGCAGTAACCTCTTTTTCTCCTCCCCTCCCCCCCTCCAACCCCTTCATCCAAATGGAAGAGGGAAGAGTGGGTGAACCTCATCGAAAACGCTCCAGCGTCCGCTGTTATACCCGCACCCAAACCTCCTCATCCGACCTTTCCCGACTTAAGCTCCCATCGGCCTTGTTCTCGAGCCTTGGTCTTCTCTTCAAATATTTGAATCTGTTCATCCTGCTCTCTGCTTTTATAGCGTCGGAGGAAGTATCAGGATTGGATTCATAACGTAAGCTTAAATCATAAAAAAATTAATTAGACTCAACACCAGTTTTCTTTAATTTATTTAAAAACCTGGCCCTCTACGGAGAGAGTTAACTACAGAGCTAGTTGGTTTTCAGCCATATTATCAGGATTTCCACCGCAACGAGGACATATGCAAGAAAGAGGACGACACGGGCGCTTATTACAACGATTTAATCAGGTGAAAGCATTCGACATATATAGCCTTTCCTGCCGCAGTGCACATGTACAAGGCGCCAAAAATACCACACCAATTTTATCAGAGTAGGCGTGAAAGAAAATCCCCCCCAGTCTCATAAAGAAGTTAAGTGTCAGTGACTCAGCTCGAACCTGCCTTTTTGACGTAAAAGACTTTCGGAGTTTCCCGAGCCGTCTGCTGTCTGCCTCTACCGAGAATCCTCACGTCGCAGAACCGTGGTGTACAATTGGTACAAGCACTACAGTTTTCAGGTCTCTCACCCTCATTATTTTTAAATCTTTTGCACGTTCCCTAAGTCGGTCATTCACGCAACGTTCCCTCTGTCCAATACAGGGTTTTCCGAGGGACAACTTAATTTCATAGACGATGTTAGCGACACACTTCACGAAACACTGCCGATGTCCCTTTTGACAGGCAACCTTTTTGCTTTCGCAGGTTATGCGACGGCTTACCTGACCAAGCTTGCGGCGGGCTGAGGAAGCCAACGTTACATTAAATCGGTTTGCCAATTTCTTCAGGCCGCGAGTAACTTTGTGAGCGTAAGGTACCACCACAGGCCTCTCATTTCCCGCCATTTCATTTCTGCATGCTCTAGCCTTCACCTTCTTCTGAGGCCATTGTGCCACAGGTATCAAGACCGACTCAGAGAAGCCGGACTTCAACGAACCCGTCTAATTAATTATTAAAGCTAGCTTGCATCTCATGTACGAACGACTTCCGGAGCGAGGACTACAAGCAAACGGTTGCGATGCCCCGTTTTACAACCTTCGAGTGGGCAGTATTATACGGCAGGAGAGCCTACTGCGGACGAGAGGAATAAGCTCAGCAAGCGTGCCCATGTCAAAACATAGGACGCGATTATCCTGTAGTTCAAAAGTAAAAGTTAGCCATTTGCTAGGTTGCCTAAAATCATCAAAAACACTGTTTACTGTTGTCTCAGTCGACAGAGTCCGTTGCTTGTTTAAAACAATTAACAAGTCGTCTATGTAGCTAAACACTTTAAGGATCTTGTCATTAAAGCTTGTCATTATTAAAATAAGGTTTTTGTCATCATTAATCTTTTATGCGCACGGGTAAACGGTGTCATCAGCGCCGGCATCGTCAAATGCCCTAGATGACGTTTGGAGAAGCAAGCGCTCCAAGAAGCTGGTTTAAAGAGGTTCAAGTGCTGCTTGTGTTTGTACTATGCTCTGCAAGACCTTCACGCGCGTGCGACCTGTATATATGTAATTATGTTAATATGTAAATAGATTTATTGCCAGTGTACCTCTCCCCCTGCCCTTTCTACTATCCCCTCAACTCTTTCATTTCACTTCTACACACTGCCTCCTATCCTTTATTTCCGCTGTTCCAGCTCAGGTGCTTCCAGCAGCGATGGCAGATGCCGAGGCCAGCAACAATCTTTTACCTGCCATTTACCATGTTTAACAAAACCACTTACAACTACTACTATTGTAATGCGTAAGCCTTATTCATCGATATGTTTATAAATGATATTTGTTGTAGCTGCGATTCACTATTGCAGGAACTTAATTGCATGGATCTCAACTACCTTTTGTTTGGTATTCAGATATTAGTGCAGTCATTCCTCTGTAACGATTCTTTGAAATGAAAATAAATCAATCAAACCCTGGACTTTACGGTCATTCAAAGCTTTCCGTGTATTTTTACATCTTCCACTTGACCCGTGGTATTTTCTGGTTTTGCTGAGTACCTCAGCCCCACCTTTCCGGAAAAGCCCGGGTGTGTGAGTTCTACATGGCGTGCGGAGGAAAAAAGGGAATACTACGGGTTCCTTCACCCATCACTGCATGTTCCTTACTTCCTGATAATGAGATAATAGCTTTTCTCAAAGGATTCAGCACCACTCCAGCTGAGAGAGGATGGTCGGCGATGCGACGAATCATTCATGCTTAGGCACTCGTTGGTAAGTTTAGGGTTAGGAGATATCGCAGTTTCGCCGCTATAGGCCTGGGGAGAAATCAAGCACAGCACTTTGCTGGTTCTAGCGCAATATAGCAAACCGCTTTAAGGCCAGACTGATTACAGGGCAAGGAAGGAGTGGTTATGCGTCACACGTTATGTGCAACGCGTGGGCTATCGGAATACAAGAATTTTAAATGCGCTTCCATTTAGATGGGAGCATTTTTAGAATCACCAATATACGCAAAGACTGGACGGCAATGCAGGCGCTAACGTTCACACATTTTGCACTATCTTTACTAAGGGGTACAGGAATTCTGAAATGACAGCTACTAAAGCTACAGCAACAAGCAATTGAGAGTGCATGTCGAACCACCCTTTCCAGAAAAAGCCTATTGACAGGGCCTTTCTGACACCATTCGTAAAAGTTAAACGCATTCGGCGATAACTGGGAACATTTTTACGCGGGACAGCAACTTGGCCAAGTTGCTGCGTTAAACAGACAGCGGCGAGCGAAGGCCGCGCATAACAAACGGCGCTAGTATATTGTGTACCCAGAGGAAATGACGCACACGCAGTCATAGGCAGTACCCAAGACAAATGTAGCTTCGATACTATCGCTTTGCTAATTTTGTTCATCTGTATTACATATCGCTTGCCAAAAATGGAAGAATTGGACTATTGGTTTACAAAATACATTGTGAGTGTATCCTATATTTCAATGGCCCGCCGCAGTGGCTCAGTGGTTACGGTGCTCGGCTGCTGACCCGAAAGACGCGGGTTCGATCCGGGCCGCGGCGGCTGAATTTCTTGAAGGCGAAATTATAGAGGCCCGTGTGCTGTGCGATGTCAGTGCACGTTAAAGAACCCCAGGAGGTCGAAATTTCCGGACCCCTTACTACTGCGTCTCTCATAGCCTCAGTCGCTTTGTGACGTTAAACCCCAATAAACCAACCAACCTATATTTCTATGATGCTCGATCCTAAAAGCACACTGTGTCGCACATTTCGAGGTGGCTGTAAGCCAGATTTCTGGCCGGCATCGCTCGTAAAAGAGGTAGCACACTAAAAAAAGCTATGGAGTACAACTATGAAGAGACGATGCGAAGGCTGTCTCCCTGCGTTCGTTGTCTGATAGATAGACGATGCATACATTTCCCTTCTGCGCCCCCTGTGACAGAAGGAACGAGGAGACAGGCCCAGCATTGTGGTAGAAACAATACCTCTTCCCCACCATTTCGGGTTGAGGTCGTTGCCAATAGAAATGACACTTCCACCGTAATGCTCAGGAGCATACAGAACATGTGTTGTTTACCTTGTGAGCGCGATAAAGGTCATGAACTGTTCTATGCAAGGGTCAATAGAGTCATCATCGGCGGTATCGTCAAAGGCCATAGCTGACGCATACCTGCCGTTTGGAGAAGCAAGCGGTTTCATCAAGCCGTTCTCAAGAGGCGCTAGTGAAACTTATGCTTGGTTACTATATCGCTAGGATCATCAATCCGACGAGGCAGTAGTTTAGTCTAAATATTAAAAAAATGCACCGTCCTAAAATTGAGCACATAAACTTGCTCAACAGCTCCTGAACAGACGCTCTCTTTATCTTCTTCGCTTTTAGCCCGGCCGCATTGCGGGGCTCTTCCGGAACAGCGGTTTGAGCGCATTCTAATACCGTTAAGAAAAGGTAACATAAAAATAAAAGATTATCAAGGTTCCTTCACTGCAATAAACACTAGCATCCCTTATATTTTTCCTGCTTTGCTTCTAGCTTCTAGTGTTCCAGGCTTCTAGGCTTTCCAAAGTGTATGGAGTTTGTACCAGGTAGCGCCGTTCAAAGGGAGAGGCAACAGGCTAAATTATGTAGCAACAAACACAAAGCATTATAAACAGCTTCAAGTTTATTATTACGTATTCAGGTTCTTACAGCGAAGGGTACTAACCTAGTTAATGGTATTCGAACAAATGTTAATATTGGTGATTTCAATAATGTTTAGAAGAATCCATGATACGCTTTCTTGTAGCTCCATCAGAAATCGATTGCGCTTTTAAATATAATATCTACGTCACAATTCTATTCCTCAGCGCGTCGAGTGTCGGTATTGAACGCAGCTTTTTTTTTTAAGTATCGTGCCTAGCATTGACTGAAAGAATATCCGTGTTGGACGAAAGAATGGCAAGCAGCGCATTTCATCAACGAAAGGAACTAATTTGCACTTGTGCCGACCCCTATACATGATATAGCGATAAAATACTGCAGCTATGAAAAGAAGACCGGCACATTCAGGCTATCAGTATACAGCCTGTTGTTTAACAGGGGCCCGGAAATCTGTTTTCCATAATATTCCAGACATAAAAATATCGATTTTATCAAACACTTGACTTATCCTAAGAAAAGCATTTTATCTTATATGATTTTTTTTGTAAAAAGTCTAAGGCATCAGGCTTTTTCGTTCAGCGAAGTTACAGCATGGCCCTTTGGCCACCCAATTTCAAGTTGCACTTCACCATCAGATACAAAGTTATAGTACTGCTGGCAGCTGCTTTTAGAACGGAATCAAGCTATCAGCATGGAAGCTAACTTTGCTAACCACATGACATGCAACTAATCTGAGAGCTCTGAACCAATCGGTCTGCTGTATTTTTAGAGATGGGCCTTATACTGAGCTCCGGAAAAGCTGCGATCAAGGTTGGCATACACGCTTCCCCGCCTTTACGTTCCCGTGAATCCCACTTGGTGGCGTCACATGAAATTCAAAGCAGCGTGGGCGTGGTCATTTGCAGTGCCAGGAGGGTGGCGCATTCGAACAGGTTCGCTTTTGCAGCCGTGCTAGCCGGACTATAGAGAGGGCACGGCACTCGCCTGTGGGACAGCATGGCTAAACGCCTTCTGCTGGTTTTGCAGGTCGTGTCGTGGTTTTCGGATGCGACAACGAACACTTCACATGGGCTACCACTGAACCTGCCGGATCATCTAGAAAGCAGCGTGACACAAGATGCAACTGCCTGCGTACTACCCGTGCACGCATTCCCGCTTGCTCATCTGGAAAACGTGACGGTGGAACTACGTTTTGCCGAGAAGAAACACCACCGGACAATTACGTCATCTACAGCGGATCTACAAAAGCGGCAGTCCTGCGCGGGCCTCTTCAGAGGGCACGGCACTCGCCTGTGGGACAGCATGGCTAAACGCCTTCTGCTGGTTTTGCAGGTTAGTTCCTGGCACAATGTTCATTCTAACAGAAATGACAATAGATTTGTAGTAGTCCTGCCGTGCCCTCGCAGGTGTCGCGCAATTTTGAGTGATTGCTGGACAGTGTTGTTGTTGCTGTTGACGTCGGGTGATATTGAGGAGAATCCGGGGCCTACAACAGAGGAATACTTGCAGATGATTGTAAAGAATCAGGCAGACACGGATCGCAAATCGAAAGCTATTCAAGACGAAATCGGTGAGCTGAATGCAAGGACGGAAGGGTTATCGGACTTTCTAGCGGCATTCAAGGAAATGAGCACAAGAATTGATAACCTTGAGTCTATCATCAAAGAGCAAGCTAAAAAGTTAGTGGAATTTGAAAGCCGCGGCCGGCGTAACAATCTTTTAGTTTTTGGGCTCCCTGAACAAGCCACTGAGTCAGAGTTAGATCTGAGAAAAGCGGTTGTAGACAATATTTTCCACAAGGATCTTGGTGTTCAGATTACTTCAGTCGAAAGAATTCATCGCCTAGGAAGAAAGAAAACAGGAGCTACTAGACCAGTAATTATGAAATTCTATGATTCCAGGGAAAAAGACAGCGTTCTTAAAAACTGCCACAAACTTAAAGGCACGTCTGTTAGCGTCAGCAATGACTACGCAAAAGATATTGTACAAGTTCGGAGGAATTTGTGGCAGTCTGCTGCTGTCGAACGATCTAACGGACAAAAGGTATCGCTGGTTCACGATAAACTGAAGATAGATGACCGTCTGTACTCTTGGGATGACACTCGAAACGAGCGTTTGCTCTGCCGGACCCAACGTAAGGGTGCTCGAAACACCCACAACGGATCGGAGACAGCAGATGACAGCCATAATGGGTCACCTTCCAGAAGTGAAAGTAATTCATAGCTCAGGATAGTTCTGTTGAATGCTCGCAGCATTCTTAACAAGGTCACAGAATTGGATTTTTTATTGCTCTCAGAGAACCCGCATGTCGTTTGCATAACGGAAACATGGCTCAACAGTGATGTTTCTTCTGATTGCATTGTTCCTCCTGGCTACACAATGCTCAGATGGGATCGAGATTCCCGTGGGGGTGGTGTGGCCATTATTGTGAAGTCATCGCTCTCAGTTTCCACGATTACGAGCGAAATGCCGGAGTCAGTGTGGTGTAAAATTATGTTTTCTGGTGCTGCGTACGTCATAGGAGCAATTTACAGGCCACCGAATACTTCACCCGATTTTCTCGATAAGTTAAATCAGTTTCTTTTCAGTCATGTAACTAGGAGCACCCGCCTGTAATGACTGGCGATTTCAACTTGCCACATATTGATTGGGGATTGACTACGCCTGGGCATACAGAAATTTCTAGCGCGGAAAAATTGCTGGATATTGCTTTCTTTTACAATTTGAGACAAGTAGTTGGACAACCTACACGGATATCGCCTCAGTCACAGTCATTACTAGACTTGGTGTTCCTCTCAAATAATGTAGGAGATATTGAAACAAATGTCACCGATGGAATATCTTATCACAAAATTATTTTCGTGAAAGTGCTTACTTCTGTAAACGTTCCTGCGGAACCTATGGTTCGAGTAGAAATCAAAGAGTACGGGAAGGCCGATGATACATCCATCCTGGATTACCTGGAAACTTGTTTTGATGAATTTGAAAGTGCCTCTGAAAATGCATCAGTTGAATGGTTATGGCAGCGTCTTAAAGTTATCATCAGTACTTGTGTCGACCGGTACGTTCCAACTAGAGTTAAGAAAACAAAGCAGCGCAGCCCATGGGTCACCAGGGATATCATTCACGCGAAACGGAAGTTGAAAAGATTGCGTAGAAAGAAAGCCGACTTCAACGACATACAGGTTTTACGTCAAAAAATAAAAATGTTGTTATCGGCTGCAAAAGAAAGATTTCTCAATCACACTCTTAGTGGTTTTGTGCGAAATTCTCCAGAGAAATTTTGGCGCTATCTTGATAAAAGAAAGGAAAGAGTAAAGCAGGTGACAGTGGGAACCGAACTTATTGCAGATAAAACGAATATGGCCGACCACTTCAATAAATATTTCCAGTCTGTATTCGCAAGAAACACGAGCCAAAGCGACGCACACGACGAAGCACATTCTCGTGAAACGTCTATCGATGCTATCAGCTTTACTCAAAGCGGCGTGTTTCAGCAGCTGATAGAATTGGACGAAAAAAAAGCTATCGGCCCGGATGGAATACCTACATGCTTCTTGAAACGGTATGCTGAATGGATGTCCTTCTACTTGGTAATTATATTCCGAAAATCACTCGTAACTCATTATCTGCCACAAGACTGGCGCACTGCCATTGTTATACCCGTATTTAAAAGTGGCAATCGCACACTTATGAACAACTATCGGCCTGTGTCACTTACTTCAATCTGCTGTAAGGTAATGAAACATGTTATTTCGAAACATATTATCATTTTTTTGGAAACAAATGGACTACTTTCTGAATGTCAGCATGGCTTCCGTCGAGGGTTTTCAACGGTGACACAGTTAATTGAGACAATACATGACCTTTCTAAAGCTATAGATGACCGGGGACAGATTGATGTTATTTGTGTAGATTTTGAAAAAGTCTTTGATAAGGTTCTTCATGACAAATTACTCCTGAAAGTGCGAAGGGCTGGCATTAATGGAGACATCCTTAGATGGATAGAAGCGTACTTGGCGAAACGCAAACAGGCGGTACGTGTTGACAATTGCGAGTCTGGCTTTTTGGATGTGTATTCTGGTGTACCACAGGGTTCTGTGCTGGGGCCATTGCTATTTCTAGTTTATATCAATGACGTAGTATGTGCAGTTGGAAATTCTGTTAAACTGAAACTATTTGCGGATGATTGCCTCATTTATGCACCTGTCACATGTGAAGGAGATCAGATTAGCATTAACCAAAACCTGCAGGCTTTTGCTCTTTGGTGTGAGAAATGAGAAATGAAAATCAACTTCAATAAGACCACATTTACCCATATAACTAACAAACGAAATATAATTTCTTTTCAGTACAGTATTGCAGGTCACGATTTGGTTAATGTTAGTACATTCAAGTATCTGGGGGTGTCAATTTCTCACAACCTAAGTTGGCACAATCATGTCGAAAATGTTTGTGCGGTGGCACATAGAAAACTGTGTTTTCTAAGAGGAAAGTTGGGGAGAGCAACGAAAGATGTCAAACTTTTAGCATACAAATCTCTCATCCGGCCTTCCCTAGAATATGCATCTGCAGTATGGTCTCCTCGGCAGAAGATTCTTTCAACGGAAATAGAAAAGATTCAAAGACGTGCAGCGAGATTTATTTGTTCAAAATACAGGAAAACAGATTCGGTAACGGAGATGTTAAACTCATGTAGTCTAGAAACATTAGAAAAAAGACGTAAAAGGCAGAGATTAAAAATACTTTACCAAATCATTCACGGAGAAATTAACATCAATAAAGAAAAATATCTGCAGCCTCCAGGTAGACTAAGCTCCCGCCTTAACCACCACAAAGCAATTCGGCCATACTTGACACGAACTAACGTCTTTCGCTGCTCATTCTTTCCGGATGCTATTGAGCACTGGAATAAACTGCCCGCTCACGTTGCTGAGTCTACAGGTGTAGCGGCATTCTTGAATGCACTTGGGGATTCCGTCTAGGCATGGGATTCTTGTAGATGGGCGCGTAACTGATTGTCCAATATTGCTTTTTGTATAGCAGGTGGTTCTACAGTGGTGTGAACTGTATTGCGTTTCAATGCTCTCTTGTATTGTATGCTCAAAGAAGCTTGTTCATTCATGGTTATATGTGCATTTCTTTGTCTCTTCACTTTCCCTCCCTGTAATGACCCTCAAATGAGGGTTGACAGTATTCATAAATAAATAAAATAAAATTATGCACTCGCACAGTTTTGACACGTCGTGAAGCCCTTGTTTCACGTTGAGCGACCAGGTGAAATCAAACAACAAGGACCAAAGCACAAGGAGACCGAGTGTGAGTACCTCAGCTCTTCAGAGCTCCCTTGCTTCGCCCTGTTTGCGTTACACTTGCATTCGAATACATTGAAGTTGTTTCGTACTGCTCTGCGGTGAAATTGCATCCGCAGTTACGATTTCCTTTCAATATCCCCTGCTGCGAAAGGCTGCATAAAGCGGTGGAAGCCACCTCCGCTTCTCGTAAATTCATGCCTCTTGATTCCCCATTGCAGAAGATAATAGCTCATGCGTCTGAAGAGTTGTCTGGCTCGAGAGCGTGTCATGACAGGCCTCTCGAGGTACTCCTTTGAAGTCATTGTTATTCTATGTTTAAAAAATCCCTCTCGTGCTTTTTTTTGCTGTTGTTGCCATCTTCGCACCACCGTTTTGAGAGATTTTCTTTTTTCACGTGGTTTTCATTCTGCCGCCGTACTGGAGTTGCTGTGATATCACAGCAGCAGTGGTGGGAATTTAGTTATTTTTTCTTAGCACTTTATGCAGGGCTTCAATAGTTATTTAAGACATTGTTTCGCCAGAAAATGCGCATTTTGCTAATTACCATGCAACCCTTAAGCTAGAGAGTCGCTTTCGATTTTTCTGGGTGATTATCTACCCCAACACGCCCACAGTGGTGAAGCATGCCACTATCGACTATGCCGCCATGATCGGAGCAGGCACAGGTACGGGATGCGTGCTGTAAGACATTATCGGCAACCGAATCCTTCTGCTACTAAGCGTGTGGCATGTGCTACGGTTATATTGGCAGGACAACCATAGACGAGATTCTTGTGCTGCCAATGGACGCCGTCATTTTCAGGGCAATGGCGAGATGCGGTGGGGATGTTTGATGAGGGGCTGACGGACTGCAGAAACATCGCGGCCACGCATGCATGATGTCTAAAACGTACTGACTTTATGGCGGTGAGAAACATCGCTTAGGCTCTGTACGTCACTGTAATGTTAGAGCACACATCAGTCGACTTTTGCACGATCTCAAATGAAATCGATATTTGGGAAATGAAATGCGTAGTTTCACACTTGTCGCGATTGTCCCGGCGATCTCTGCCCGTTCACGCAATCGTTGCCGCCTTGGATTGCTTTATGGGCCAAAGTTTCTAAGACAATTGCAAGATTTGAAGTGCTTCTAACTACCCTTCTGATTATCAGGCTACCCAGCCGATGGGCCTCAAATATCAGGAATATGGGCAGTGACCGATATCAAATTATCTGTAGCTTAGCGTGGCAGCCACGCTCCGTTTCGGTGGTGAAAGAAGACGACGACTACCCTGAGGTCTGAAGCTGGCTCGCTGATAGAACGCTGGGCCAGGACTGTTCCCAGACGCCTCAAGAGACTCGGATTCAACTGAGCCCTAAACTCCTTTACTGTGGCTTCTGCGAATCAGAGATTGTAACTGGCGATGCATCTAAAGACGGCGCACAGAAAACACGCAAAACACAGGGATAACGGGCAGCACAAAAGCGCACTAGCAACTGAAGCTTGGTCGAAAAACACTTCTCACTCGGTAAGCATGCGCCAGGAAATTCAGCACGTGCCAACAATATAAAACCCAAACAAAAACGTGACGTTGCTGTACGATAGACAAACTTACTGAAAGAAGATAAAAAATTTAAAAAAATGTAAGACAAGAATAAATACATGAACGTATTCCCCTGTGTTGACCGAAGCACATAATCAGCACTGGTGATGAACAACAGCGATAAAAGTATTTGTTGATCAGCACCTCGGCGACACAAACAAAATTCACCGCCACACAGATGCCCCTGCTGCCTGAAAAAAGCTTCGAAGAGTCGCCCACGCGCACAGGTTATGGCGTCGTGTCGGGAACATTTCTGCGAGGGTAAAAGTTTCTTCATCTCATCTGTATTTCAAGCCTCCAATCATGCGTCAAAATTATGCCCCTCAGTATAGGTTCCTCAGTCGGTCAACGTGTATCGTCGCACTGTAACATAAAAAATAAGCTACCTTTGATTCTGCGCAAGCTTATCTTTTATACGACCAGCATGAATCTTCCTGCAAGCTGAAATCCTCCCTCATGCTTTAAGTCCCCTACATCTTTCGCCTCTACGCCTTTCAATGTGCGCACGACGATGAAATATATCACTTCGCAGTATTTGTCTATCCAGATTTTTTGATGCCATTTTTTTCTTTCTGATCGTTTTCAGCAATTTTTTTTATGCGTCCAGGTAATCCCCTGCGCAAGATAATCCACTGAGTTGTGCGCACACTGTTCCAGTACAGTTCCATTCAGTGCCTTGCAGCGGATCAGGCGGGGCGAGCTCGTGTCTATCGAATCACCTGCTCGTATTTTTGAGTAGGTATGTCTCAGTATGACGGGAGTGTTCAGTGTCTGATGACATTTATTTCTTCCAGGGGTGCCATCGTAAATCTGAGAGTGCGAACTCTGACTACAAAGGAAATAACGGCAACACTTCGCCTCTCCACCGCTTACCATATTTCTGCGAGACATGAGTGCAGTTTACCGTTTCTTTGCCATTGGTACCTGAAAGAACGATGGTTGATCCTTGGAGGCACTATATTTCCAACCCTATTGTTAGCTCTAAAAATAACCGAAGACAAGGTATAGTCCTTGCAAGCCAATGTGGCTGAGCGCATGGTAGGGAACATAATGTGGCGAAGCACTCTGAAGAAAATTAACTTGTTCCCCCTGAGCTTATTAACAATGCATCCTACTGGCATTAATGTCTGCAACAAAGAAAATGCATTTCATTTTAATTTCCAATTCCGAAATTAGATTGAAATATTTGGGCACCGTTCAACAAAAAAGGGCTGAGGCTTAACTTGGTTAAGCCTGGAGAATACGAAGCATCATCGTGTCGCGTAATTTGGAGGCGCACAACCACAGCGACGGCGCGAGGTGGGCCCCCGTTTCTCAACTGCCGTGACGTCATCGTGTCACGTGGTGTGGCATCATCGTGTCACGTGATTTGGAGGCGCACAACCACAGCGACGGCGCGAGGTTGGCCCGCGTTTCTCCACTGTCGTGACGTCATCGTGTCACATGGTGTGACGTCATGTATCACGTGATTTGGAGGCGCACAACCACAGCGACGGCGCGAGGTGGGCCCCCGTTTCTCCACTGTCGCGACGTCATCGTGTCACGTGCTGTGACGTCATGTATCACGTTATTTGGAGGCGCACAACCACAGCGACGGCGCGAAGTGGGCCCCCGTTTCTCTACTGTCGTGACGTCATCGTGTCACGTGGTGTGACGTCATGTATCACGAGATTTGGAGGCGCATAACCACGGTGAAGGGCTGAAGTGGTAGCTAAAGTAGTATGCTTCGCATAAAATGCATCATATCAGTTGTCGGAACGGAATCGAGTTATTACATCTGATTTCAGATCAAGACGAAGTGACTGACTTAGTGGGGGCATGGTCCGAAACGTCACCGGCAATCTTATGTAATGTACTGGAGAGGAGTTATTATAAGGTCCTGCTAGTTATTTTTATCTCTCGTTGTCGAATCCTTAATGCCTTTATGAAAGTACTGCTTTTCCGAGACAAGGTCACTAGGAAGTATATACAACGAGACATGAATTTTATTAATTTTTATGGATTAAGACACCCGAACAGGAGTTCTTTGCGGGGGTGCCTCGGAGTGGGCAGTGTATGACCTGCCCAAAGTTGATCTCTGTGTGAAAACGACCACTGTAAAAAATGCGCAAGGAAAAATCTAGCTCTAAACAAATGCTGAAACTTATCAGCTCTTTCAAAGAGAACAGTAATGGCAGCCAAAGACTCGATCAGTTCCAGCGTAGCGAGTGGGGATCCTCGATGCGAGTGCTTAACTATTTCTTGCTTATTTCTGTTGCTATATCCATCATAAGGCTCATTTTCGTTCTCTGAAAATAGTTCTATGCTGCGATTCACCACAAGCGCAACCTTGAGAGATCTGATAATGTGCAGGCTACATGTGAGAGAATAATGGCGTTTGCGTCGGTTGGGTGCGTTCCCAGCTAGCGTATTCGAGGCCCTCGTAGCTGCTTTCAAAGAGACGTCACTATCTCGGAGTTTCTAAACACACGCTTCTAATTTCCCTACAAAGAGGAGGGCTTTCCCTTTAAACTAGGACGCTCTTCATTTGCAGCCTATCCACACACGATCACAAGTACAACGACAGCTTCTCTGCTACGGTTGGGGTTGTCCCACGAGAGCACGACCAGGTGCTTTGCACGCTGTCTCGCACGCAACGCGAGAAAATGTTTTTCGGCCACTCGTGTGACGCGCAAACATTTCGCGCCAAGTGTACTTCACAAAAATTCACTTTTTCAAAATATTCTATTTTCATTCACTGCAGGTGTTCACGTGGCGTAAGCTGCAGAAAAAAGGTCATCGCAGATTTTCATCGTACGCACGGGTGGTGTACTTAACCAGTTGCCATCCACCGGCACAGCTACCCACATATGTCCTAACAGGAAGTGTCATGGACTTTCAGTCGGAATCTGATCTCGACGAAGTGACACATGGTGAGGAGGAGTGGCGAGGGGAAGTCGCGTGCACCATTTGCAGCCTAGAGAATGCTCACGCTCAAAGAAAGGTTCACTGGAGATCACTTTTTACAGTAGAGACAAGATTGAAATATATTACAAATCATTCACAATTGTGCAAGACAGAGCGACGCACACAGTGCAGTACTCTAGAAAGCCTAGAGCACAAAGAGATATTACAACAGCACACCAGTAAATCAGTAAGGCGAAAAAACAAACAAACATTAGTAACCGTGTTCTGCGAAATTCTGAGGACCGAAGGATGGGGGAAGACGAGCGCATTTTCTCTCGCTCGTTCGTGGCTGGCGCACTGATTTGTGGCCGCAGAAGTCGTGCGTTAGCGCTTTCTTGTAAGCGACCGAACTACATGTATACGCAGTTCATACGTGTATGCTGAGTTTTTTAGCAGCTTAATTTTTAGCAGTGTTTAGTAGTATATTTACAGAAACATCGAGCTTAGCAACTCTTTTTGTGGTCGCAATTTCGAAAGTTGCACCGTCTTTTCTTTTCGTTCTTCAGGGGTCTATAGTGGGTTCCTTGCCCCACTCAACATTCTCCTCCGTGGATACTGATCTCTGATGTTGCACAAAATATTAGCTTTGAATTCCGCACTGTTGGATGTGCTTTTGTGCGGTGCCTTCAATGCTTTATATAAGACTCTCAAGAATATTTATAGCCTCACTGGAAATTGCGGTCATAGATAATATATTGACACATGCCTTCCTTAGAAGACGAGGAAGAACGCAACGGGCCATTGGAGAAAGACGAAGTGACTCTGCTCCGTCTCGTGCTGACCTGACTGGCTGCCGGTGTTCCTCGGCGCAGGAGACTTCTTTGTAACGTTGCGTTACAAATATGGTGGAGGTCCGGAGTACGCTTCCAGCGCATAATCTACCTCTCACTACGGAGCTTACTCCGGTACATCAGCGCCTCGGCCGCCGCCTACGTGGAGAACCCCCGGAATTTGGACCCCTTCCGGCCGCTACCAGGTCGACGCAGCCTCGGGCCCCTGTAACACCTGCGGCAATGACATCTGAGAGTAGGCTTCCCGCAAACATCCTCGGCCATCAGCCGCGAACACCACCGTCTTTTCATGGAGACGTGTTCGAGGACGCCGAGGACTGGCTTGAGGCCTTCGAGCGTGTGGCACGTTATAACGGGTGGACCGATGAGCGTAAGCTCCACAACGTCTACTTTGCTCTTGAAGAGTCGGCGCGGACATGGTTTGAAAACCACGAGGCTTCCTTTCCATCCTGGGAAGCCTTCTGTCGTGACTTGAAGACCACTTTTCCAAGCGCCGACCGCCGGGAGCGAGCAGAAGCTGCGCTGCACTGGCGCAACCAGCGCCAAAACGGGAGCGTGCGCATGTTTTATGAGGACATGACGCGTCGTTTCAAGCGCGCAGACCCCCAGATGCCAGAAGACAAGAAGCTGCGCCACCTGATGCGAGGCGTGAAGCAAGAACTTTTCGCAGGACTAGTGCGCAGCCCACTGCGCACTGTTGCGGAATTCATCAGTGAGGCTACCACCATGGAGACGACGCTGCAACACCAGGCTCGTCAATACAATCGCGACGTGAACATCATTGGGTCCGACGCACTACCTATGCAGGGCGGAAGCGATATGGATGCATTACGCAACCTCGTCCGTTCTGTCGTGCGAGAAGAACTGCAAGCACTCCGGATGCCTTGCAACACGACGTCCTTTCCATCACTAGCTGAAGTCGTCCGGGACGAGGTGCGTATGGCAGCTGAGCGAGTTCCTGACGTTTCCTACCAGCTCGACGCGACACCCAGCTACGCGTCCGTCCTACGTAGGGCTCCCACGCAAGACCACAGTACCAATACCGCAGCTCCAGGAATGGAGCCGCAGGGTCCTCCTCGCTACACCCCTGCGCCAACCTATCAGCGACCCCGTAAGAGTCAAGTATGGCGGGCCCGCGACCGTCGGCCCCTCTGCTTCCATTGCGGTGAAGCAGGTCACCTCTACCGGGCGTGCCCGTACCGCCGCGTCGGCCTGCGGGGTTTCGCACCGGATGACCCCTGCCCTCAAAATGGCGAGCGGCCTACTGAAATCGCAAGCCACCTTGCTGCGCAACACCATCCTGTTACGTCCGGCTACCGAGAGCGTCGGTCTACGTCCCCAACAATTTACCGTTCCTCAAGTCCGAGCTATCCCCGACGCCGACGCTCTCCCAGCCCTCGCCGGGAAAACTAATGTCAGTGGCCTTCGGAGGCAGGGTCGCTGCTGTCGGGAAATGTGAAGATCCTCCGTCCTCGTCACGCTGACTCGACGAGATTTCGCTGGGGTCAGGTAGCAACAGCATCCGACGGGCTACCTTCGACCGATACGACGACATTCCGCTTGGGACAGGTGGCGACAGCGTCCGACACACTACCTCCGATTTGCGCGTAAAGATTGATGGAGCCGATATAACTGCGTTACTAGACACCGGTGCAGATTACTCGGTAATGAGCCACGGCCTCGCCCGCGAATTGAAGAAAGTTTTGACGCACTGGTCCGGCCCGAAAATTCGCACGGCGGGGAGTCACTTGATTACCCCTGTAGGCAAGTGCACAGCGCGTGTCGGCATCCGGGGTTTTGTGCATGTCGGAGAATTCGTCGTACTTCGCGAGTGTTCGAAAGACTTGATCCTTGGCCTAGACTTCCTGCAGACTAACGGCGCTGTCATTCACCTGAAAGAAGCGCGTGTGACGTTCTAGACGAAACGGGCCGTGGAGCACATTGGAATCGAGGATCCGGAACTCAACGTTCTGCGTATTGTCGACGATGACGTGAGGGTGTCAGCACGGTCTAGTGTGCTTGTTCTTGTGCTTCATGACTTGTTTCACGACTACGAGGGCATCGTGGATGGGCACCTCCCGCTACTTCTCGAGAAGGAGATAGCCGTTGCTCGAGGACTCGTTCAACTCCATAACGGTTGTGCTACTGTCCTCCTGACGAATTTTGCTAAGGAGATGCGGCACCTCGCCAAGGAAACGGCTGTTGCCTTCCTTCACGACGTTACTGCCTCGCCTCGTTTATGCACCGGCGGGGCCAACCCTCAAGAGGAGGCTACATCTTGCCGTCTCCTTCAAGCCGTTAAAATTAGCCCGGACTTGACGCCCCATCAAAGGAATCTTCTTTCGGCTCTTGACTGATTTCGCAGACTGCTTCGCCACTGGCTCCAAGGTCGGTCGTACTCCTGTCGCCAAGCACCACATCATAACCGATGAGGCCACGTTACCGGTATGCCAACGCCCGTACCGGGTTTCTCCTAAGGAACGTGAAGCCATTCAAACGCAAGTGAATGAGATGCTTGCGCACGACGTAATCCAGCCTTCGACGAGCCCATGGGCGTCGCCAGTATTCCTCGTCAAGAAGAAAGATGGCACCCTGAGATTCTGTGTCGATTACCGGAAACTAAACAACGTGACCAAAAAGGACGTCTATCCGCTCCCTAGGATTGATGATGCCCTCGACCGTCTACGCGATGCCAGGTACTTCTCCTCATTAGACCTCAAAAGCGGATACTGGCAAATCGAGGTGGATCAGAGAGACCGAGAGAAGACTGCATTTGTGACGCCCGACGGCCTATACGAGTTTAAGGTGCATCCGTTTGGTCTTTGCTCTGCGCCGGCCACGTTCCAACGTATGATGGACACGGTTTTATCAGGTCTGAAGTGGCAGTCGTCCTTAGTGTACTTTGATGATGTCGTTTTCTCGCCTACTTTCGAGCAACACCTGGACCGGTTGCGCATTGTGCTTCAAGCACTCAAAGGCGCACAATTAACGATCAAGCCGGAGAAATGCCATTTCGCTTTCAAAGAACTTCGCTTTTTCGGCCATGTTGTCAGTGCACAGGGCGTTCTCCCTGATCCCGACAAGACTACCGTAGTGTCAAGTTTTCCACGTCCCAGCGATAAAAATGCACTTCGGCGATTTCTGGGCCTTTGCTCTTACTACCGACGCTTCGTCCAAGATTTCTCCAAGATAGCTGAACCATTGACAGCACTAACCAGAGAAGACATACCCTTCCTGTGGGGAGGCGATCAAGAACAAGCTTTCCAGGAGCTCCGAAGCCGCCTCCACAGGCCCCCCCATACTCGCCCATTTCGATGAAAACGCAGCAACTGACGTCCACACTGATGCCAGCAACGTTGGTCTTGGGGCTGTACTTATCCAGTGGCAAGATGACGTAGAACGAGTTATAGCTTACGCGAGTCGAACACTATCCCGATCGGAGGCGAACTATTCAACGACCGAGAAGGAGTGTCTTGCGGTAATCTGGGCCATAAGCAAGTTTCGACCATACCTGTACGGACGACCCTTCCGTATTGTCAGCGACCATCATTCGCTGTGCTGGCTGGCCAGCCTCAAAGACCCGTCTGGACGCTTGGCTCGATGGAGCCTTCGTCTTCAAGAGTATGATGTTACCGTTGTTTATAAGTCGGGACTTAAACACCAAGACGCAGATTGCTTATCACGCGCGCCCTTAGACTCCGCTGCAGTGGAAGACGCCGACGATTTTCCCTTTATTGGGGCCATTACTCAATCCCATATGGCTGACCTTCAACGCAAGGACCAGGAGCTGGCGCCGCTCATCGAGTATCTAGAAGGCCGCGGTGGTCGGGTACCGCCTGTTTTTCGTCGTGGCTTGCAGTCATACTTTACGAAGTGGGGTTCTCTACAAGCGCAATTTTGAAAGATCACAAGAGACATTCCTGCTCGTAGTACCTATGAACCAGACATCTTGAGTGCTTTTCACGACGAATCATCCGCCGGCCACTTGGGAGTTAGTCGCACGTTTGCCAGAATTCGGGCGAAGTATTATTGGCCGAAATTATTACCTTCAGTACGATCCTATGTTAAAACCTGCCGTGACTGTCAACGTCGAAAATCTCCCCCCATGAAACCAGCCGGATTTCTTCAACCTATTGCTCCACCGAAAGCTCCTTTCCAACAAGTGGGAATGGATCTTCTTGGCCCTTTTCCAAAGTCAAGTAATGAAAAGTGTTGGATTGTTGTCGCGACGGATTACCTGACCCGGTATTCTGAGACCGCGTCGCTGACAAATGGAACTGCCACCGAAGTCGCCGCATTCTTTGTTCACGACATCGTATTGCGCCATGGCGCCCCGGCTATTATTATTACCGACCGTGGGGCAGCTTTTACGGCCCGCCTGACTAAGGCAGTGCTGAATCTTACACACACTAGCCATAGACGGGCCACGGCGTACCACCCGCTGACTAACGGCCTGGTGGAACGGCTAAACAGAACTCTGGCCGATATGCTGTCCATGTACGTGAATATAGCGCATAAGACCTGGGATCAAATTCTCCCATACGCCACTTTCGCATACAATACGGCACTTCAAGAGACGACGCGGATTACTCCCTTCGAGCTTGTCTTCGGCCGACGAGTGACCACTCTCCTGGATACGATCTTGCCCGTATACCCCGACTGCGAAAATGAACTTGATATGGACGTCGCTAGTTTTGCTCAGTGTGCAGAAGCGCGGCAGCTGGCACGACAGCGCATATGCCTACCCGATCAAAACGCACGACAGAATTTTTTGTCGCGTATCTGTCGCGCGACAAAATTTTGTGTCGCGCGACAAGCTCTCTTGTAGTGCATTGTGTCGTGCGACAGGGGCTCGTGTCGTGGGTTCTTTGTCGCGACAAAAGTGTTTGTAGTGGGTTCTGTCGCACGACAGTCATCATTCCTGTATTTTGTAGTGTGCAGAAGGTGCCTGTCGCAGGATTTGTCGCGCGACAGGTTTCTGTCGTAGGTGCTGTCGTGCTTCAGGGAGGGTCGTGCCGCGCGACAGGGCCTGCGTGCCTCGACAGAGTTGCCTGTCGCGGGTTCAGTCGCGCGACACTACAGCCTGTCGAGGTATCTGTCTTGCGACAGATACCTGTCGTGGGTCTGTCTTGCGACAGATACCTGTCGTGGGTTCTGTCTTGGGACAAATATCTGTCGTGGGTTCTGTCTTGGGACAAATATCTGTGGAGGCAAGTGTCGTGTTAGAGGTTGCAGTCGATGGTAATTGTGGTTTTCTACAGAAATCTCGAATTTCTGTAGCGCCATCGTGGGATAGTGATAGGCGGACATTCACCAATTTCGTGTTAAATCGCTTGCACTTTGGCGAGCCACGAAGACGATGCGACTTGCTTTGATCGATTGGCGACGATCATCGAGGGAATTAAATGAAGTGTTAATTCACAAACGCGACTCGAGTTTGCAACTCGCTTCCCTACCTAGCTACCGGCCGCACGAAAATTGGCGGGGATGAGAGGCGCCGCTCGCAATCAATCTTCCCTTCAGTTCGCACATGACAGTGTGAGCGAAAGAAGACCATGCTCAAGAGAAAGCATATGCACCAGCGAGAATGCTAGCGGTGCCTGTGAATGAGGCAGTGCTTGCGCATGCTGCGAGCCACGCGAGCGTCTTCATTCCATCCGGCGCGAGCATGACGAATAGCGCTACTGAAGGTCAGTGTACTCGTGGCTGCTGTGACCTGTGCGTCTCGCAACATACTGTACCCACTACCACATGCGGAGAAAAGGCTAAGGTCACATATACGCGTCGCTTAACGTCACGTAATGAGAGTAACCTGATGGCGAAAAAGCTGGAAGATTACTCGCAGTAATCGTCCTGCTATCACAAAGGCAGCATGTATGTTACGCACGCATGACCTGTTGCCTGTATAAATGATCAAGGCGACTCCCATATCAAGTTTCCACGTTTCAGTTTTTAGCCGCGCATGCTGCAAGATCATCATAAAATATGAAAAAATATATATATATTCTTACGTACGACTTCGTTCATTGCTTCCATTGAAAATTTCATGACAGTGACACAACCATCTCGCTAAATATAGAGACAGCGTACGAATCCTAAGGCCTAGTACAGCCATGAGCGTGTTTGAACACGGACGCCTAGAAAGGGCGCGCGCGTGGACCGTTGCGTCGCGCCTGCGCTGTAATTTCCCGGAGGAGCAAGAACCCGAATATTTGCCAGTCGACGTGGCGTTACCCCGCGACGCCAAGGATTGGGTGGCGAGTTCTGCGACATGAAGTCGCGCCGCAAGAATTCGGTCAGTGAGTGACTTCGAATCCCCATGAGGATGTATTAGTTCGGGGCTCCCCCTCCGTGACCAAGGGGCTTAATTAACTCGCGCGAACTCTGTGACTCCCTACTGTAAACGTGCGTTTAATGTCCATTCACACTCGCAATAGCAAAGGTCATGCGGCCAGCAGTCGCTTGCGATCGGGCAGCAGCTCCACGACACTTCCTCACACCTACAAGAGTGACCTGCAGCTCGCCTGCTCGTTTGATTCTCACGTGAAATGAGAAGTCTTGGGACTGACGTCAGTCGATCGCGCGCTTTGGTTCAGTCTCCTGCGCCCTCGCGCCTCGTCCTCTAGAGTGTTCTGGTCCCTCACGCTCGGTCCACTAAAGTGTTCTGGTCCCTCGCTATTAACAGTGTGCTACGACAACCTGAGCGAAGAGTAGAATGTCGGGGCGGTTTTGACGTGCGCCACTGCCATGCTAGCGTACGGGCGCTCTTCTCGGGACCGGCCTGCCAGCCTGGAAGCCGGCGTCAGAAAAATTCACTGGTATTGTTTGTTCACGTCTATTTACTAAGCTCTGGGATAGAGTATCGTTAGCCAATATCGAGTTGTTGGTAGAAGCGGTAACAGCAAAACAAATTTTCTCCCACAGCCGCTTCTGCTGCCCATTGCAGCTCGCCTGGCTTCTGCTAGCTCTGCTCCTGAAGGGGTCGCGGAAACCGAGCTTATTTCACTATGACGCGGGGCTCACAGTAAAATGGTGGCGAGGGTAGCACCTCAGTGCTAGCCAGTTCCGAATCGCACTCAGCTTAGGCGTCGATGTGCAATCGGCTAAGCTTAGCGACGACAAGGGTAGCTAGAGAGCAGCGCGCAGTTCGTCGGCCGGCGCGCCCGCGGGCGGCGTCGTTGCCGAAAGCTCGGCTCGCTCAATGATTGGCTCAGTAGCTCGCGAACTGAGCAGGCAAGGCTGGAAAATCGAGCAGCGAGCGTCTGTCCTGCGACTGAGCGAGACTTTATTCTCACGTTTGCATGCAGCATAGGTGAACAAATTTAGCACACATATATGCATCGAATATCTGCTGCCTTACAGCGTTTATTAAACTCGTCCTCGACGTCACCGTTAGCGCGGAAACCGCGCATATCTTTATTTCACTACGAGACATGGTTCACAGTACAACGTACAGTGAAGAGAGTAGCACCTCAGCGCTATAGCCAGTTCGAAAGCACTCTCAGCTCTGGCATCGATATGAAACCTGCCAGGCTTAGCGACGAATACGACATCCAGGGAGCAGTGCAAACTTGTCGCCCGGCGCGCTCGCGGGCAGTGTCATTTCTGAAAGCTCAGCTCCCGCAATGCTCAGCAGCCAGCGACTTGGGCTCGCAAGGCTGGAAAACTGAGCAGCTAGCGGCTGGACTGCGACTGAGCCCACGTTTGCAGCACAGGTAAACAACTTTTAGCTCACATACAGTAAAAGCTCGTTAATTCGACACTGATGGGACCGCGAAAAATTGTCGAATTATCCGAATGTCGAATTTTCGAATGAACAACAAAAAACAATGTTTGCCGCAACAGGACGTATACCTTTATTTGGCAAGGAAATCTGTAATCACCGTCTGCTTTTTCGAGCGAATTTGAGCGACTACGATAGCTCTAACAGCTGCCAGGTGCTCCGCGGCACACGCGCCGTCAGGGATTTGTTCACAGAAGTCCTCCCGCACAGACAAGGCTTCTGCGGCTCCTTTCACCGTGCACTTCGGCATTTGGGACAACTGCTCACAATCGTAAATCGTCGTCGTTGTCAGCGCCTGTCACTTTAATTATTTCATCCTCGGTCAGCTGACAGGACACAAAGGCGAGGCGCGCAGGCCCTGCGCGCTACCCACCCGAAAGCAGCGCGGGGAGGAGGTGGGGAGGAGGTGAAGGGAGCGCGGCTCCCCGCTTATCTGTTTTTTCAGCCAGCGTTCGCGGGGACGGCGTTGTTGCTGGGACGCGCGTCTTATCTTTTCTCTTTATCTTTCCTCTGATCTTTTAACTCTCCTCTATCTGCACATGGCAGCGGTGGTGGCTCGGCTGAGCCAGTAGGCAATCCCTTGCAATTTCCTTTCACCCTTCTCTCAGTCGCAACAAAACAGCAACAACAAGCAGCGCAGTAAACACGCTGACAAAGCGCGCATTTACCAAAAAAGGCGCCGTAAATAACCGCGATCGTAGCGACTGCTGCGACACAACAAAGCACAAAAAAAAAGACGCCAGCCGCTTCGGCCGCCGCTAACTCGCTTCCTCGGATGGATGGATGGATGGATGATAATATGACCATACGGATGGCCTATCAGCCGTACAGTAGCGCCGCTCATGGCAGTTTTTTTTTTCTTTTTGCTCTCGGCAAACCGGCTTGGCGGGCTGCGGAGTGAAGTCGAATTAACCGACGCACGGCAAAATTTGTTCGAATTAACGAGAGTTTCGCCCCATAGACTCCTATGTATAATTGTAGGGACCTCGCGCGCGCGTCGAATTATCCGATTTTCCGAATTAACGGGGGTCGAATTAACGAGCTTTCACTGTATACGCTTGGGAAACCGGCTTCGTTGCGGCCACCTTAAGGTGATTCTTACGCTCGTCATCGAGGCCATCGTCACCGCTCGTGACGCACTGGCTGAGAACTACAATTCGAGTGCGTGCTAAAACAAGCTGCTCGTATTTCGCGGAACAATCTGAACTCGAAAACACAGTTGCTTCTATCGGCTTCCATGTGGGCTCTTGCTCAATTGTGAAAGTACACGCGAGCAAGATGCGGCGAGTGCGAGCCGCTGTTGCATATCAGCTAAAGTGTGACGCAACTATCGGCGTAGTTTCGCAAAGCAGTTGATATCAAAGTTATCCGCTTGTACGGGTCACAGTTAAGCCCTCAGTTTCGTGTAAATCTCCGTCGAGCATGCCCGCGTCAGTCAAAGTAATGCATCGCAGCTGCTCTCAGTCCTACCGCTCACGTCCAACATATCCTTGATATGCACCAGCTTGAGGTACGGTGCATTTCTTTGCCCGTTTTGTCGCAATTAAGAGATTTTAGCTGGCAGCAAACGAAATTTCATTCCGTCAACAGCGTCGTCTGCGCCGTCGTCTGCTCCATCGTCTGCTAGAACATCCGGGGCACCCTGGGTGATGGGATCACAGGATCGCAGCTTCTACAAAAGTATTTAAAAGCGCTTTAGTGTTCGCACTTAATAAAAAAATAAATTTAAAACAATTGAAATATTTTTCTTCTGAACATAATTCAAATATTAGTAGTAAAAAAGCGCATTTGAGTTGCAGTTTTTCAACGACGCAAAAACAAGGGCAAAGCCGCTGACGCCGGCGCCATGTCAGTGCGTGCGTTGCCTCACGTTTTGTGTTATTTGGATTTTCATGGCATTGTTTGAGTGCTTGTGCGGCGGACATGTGTGAAGAACAGAAGTGTGTTTTGGAAGCCAACGACGAGTATTACGCCCAGTCAACATCGGTGAGTTTGGACGGGCAAAGCCGTGAAGAAAGGCAGCGCTACGACGTCTTGTCATCTGGAAAGGCAATGAAGACGACGGCGCGGTTTTACTAAGCCTGGATGAGCTGCATGATTGGTGAGTACCGTCACCGCTTCTCTATTACTGATCTGTATTCACACGCGTTATTAGTGTGCGGCTATATAGGGATGGCAGTGGAGGCAGTCTGCGTGCGGTTGCCTCAGCTATAATGCGTTGCCTGAAAAGAACGGACGTATAGCCTGCGTGACAAGTCTTGCTTCATAGTCTGCGTTTAGTACTCAGGTGCCGTGGTAAATAAAAATGCCACCAGAGATCACAGCAGAGTTATGCGGTCGCTTGCTAGCGCTGCGAAAAACTACAATGTTTACTACATTCAACTGGCATGGATTTGTACTGCGTAGAAGACGACGATCAGTGCCGCGGGTGAGAGCGCTTTTGCGTGGACAGCTGAAAACAGGCGAGGGAACTGACAACGGGTGATTTTGCTCGCGGCTGGTACCCATCGGATGGATTTGTGCTATTTAGAAGATTATTATGAGCGGCAGTGCTGCGCGATGAAGCACTCGCGCTAGGCGAGCTGCGAACAGACGACGGATGGTTTTGCTCGGTGTTGGTGCTCATCGGATCAGTGCTTACTTCTTAATATTCGTCATGCAAATTATTTTGAAGACAGTGATCGCATGTGGAAGGCTGGCGCATATGTACTAGTCATTTGTAAACTTTTTATCTGTGCTTCCCCATTGGAACAGAATTTGGCAATATTATGTCAGTTAGGTCGTTCTTGTGTCTTCCCTGAACTGTAGGCGTCCATGCTTCCTCTCCTTCAGGGCACTGAACTGTTGGGGATGCAACTGCACACTTATTTGGGATTTCAAGCTTTTTGCTGTATGCCTCGCTTATGCGGCCCGCTTTCAGGTCGTTCGCAATTGGTGATGGTTTGTTATTCATTTTCACTTTCTCTTATTTATTCTTGGTTGACTGCCGGCAGCAGTTCTCCGCGCTCGGAACTGTTCCCAGGCACGGAACCCTACCCACAGACCTCCCTGCACCTCACTCACCAGTGTTCTTCGGTATTTTTTTTTTGCTCTTGCCCCTACTTGCATTACCACTCGACAAATGTTTTGCTGTTTTTATTTGTGTGGAATTTGTTAAATGCACTACTAATTTTCGTATCATGCTCAGTTGTGACGTGAGATATCGGGCTCCTTGGTATTGAATGCATGTCTTTTGCATTTTCTCTTCTCATTTATGCAAGGTAAACTGGTCGACTGGGTGCTATGTTCAATTTAAGAATACATTAGACGCTGGTGCAAGGCACCCTAATAGTAATTAACTAAAGCCTGCGCATGCTATATTCGAATAGTTGGGCTCTTTTCATCATGCATAAGAATAAAGCGGTATTCCAGCCAGCTCATCTTTCAATGTGGTTATGACAGTCATGTAAATGTACTCAAAGAATGTGTATGGGTGTTTCACATACAATCTCCTTATTTATTTTGTCATGGGCCACCTCATTGCTTTTTGTGTTCCTATATTAATACCTCATTTTAGTTTCTGAAGCAGTCGACAGTTTGTTTTGTCGTCATTCATGACATTGTCACTGGCACTGACAGCTGTTGGTTGGGACGTATTTATCTGCAGTTGCCAGCTGCCAGCATCTGCTGGGCCATGCGTGCTTCCTGCCTTCAGCTGTGCCATCCCTCCAAGCCATTCATGGTAATTATCTTTTTCAGTTACGCATACCTTACCTGCCTGTTTTGAAAAATATTTTCAACATAGGCTCACTGCTGTGTTTAAAAATGCATGCAGAACTCTACATGCACTTTACAGCAGTACCTCAGCTTATTACATGAACTGCAAATTTGTACGAAATATAGCCGCACATGTAGCTCTTGACACTGCGCTGTTATTATAAAGTTGAGCCTGCTTCAGGTGCAGTGACTATTCCACACCTGTTGCCTTTTATGCATGTGTGTCCTCTAAAAGGGCCAAAATGTTTGTTTATCTTTTAAAAACGTTGTGCTGTACAATAATACTTTAATGGTATTTAGTGCTTGTACATTGAAATGTCAGTCAGTAAAGTAACATTGTATGATGACACCAAATCTTGTGTGGCATAGCATCCTTGCAGCGTACTTGGCAAGCTCCTGTCAGCGCAGATGTATTGCTGGTTTATTGCTGTGGCATGTGGTTATACTGTACAGTTTGTACCTCTACGTTCTTGACAGTATCCTTGAAAAATTTTAAATTGGTTTTTGAGCCAAGGAAGTGACAGAGTAACTGTCTCACATCTTGATAGGCACCTGAACAATCATGCAAGGGAAGGGATAAAGGAGGGAGTTAAAGAAGAAAAGAGGTGCCGTAGCAGAGGGCTGCAGAATAATTTTGGCCACCTGGGGATCTTTATCCTGCACTGACATCAAACAGCATGCAGTTTAGCCTGTGTTCACTTGGGCCTGCATAAAAAAAAACGAGCAGACCTTCTTAGAACTAACATTTCATTGCACCAGCTACTTTGTAGCTTTGACTGCAGTGACCTGAAATCAACTGTTGTTTACTTTGCACAACCCACATACCCTGAACAAGATGTGATGATGCTAGACGAGGTGACCCTCTCTGCATAGCAGCAGGTTGGTTCAGGAAATGCGAAGACTCATGGAGAACCGCTCAGTTATATTTGATTTCATGTTATTGTAGTATTAATGGTGAGTTGTAGTATAAGTGATGAATTCTTGCAAATGATTGAGGACATCAATACTCAGTGTGAAAATGAGAGCTAAATCAATACTTAATAATCAGGAAAGAGGCCTTTTTATGAAATGCAGTAAGGTACTGGAAGTCGAAACAGAATACACCTCGGCCAGGTCATGCACAGATATAGAGCATTTGAAAGAAATGGTTGGGAGAATAAGAAAGGGGTTTATTGCCTTAGGCATGCACTCAGAAGTTACGAGCAGCACCTTGCAGTATGCTCAAAAAGAAATTTTAAACTGCTTTGCCTTTGCTAAGCTGTCGGAAAAAGTGGGGTACTTTACAAAGGGCTTAAAATTGAGAACAGTGCGGTGAACCACTCAGGAAAATCATAGGGTTAATGATAAGAGATTGGGAGAGAACTGAGTTGGTTGGAAATAAATGCGAATTAAAATCTGAGCGGGAATCATAAATGGACATAGGCAGGACATACATTTTTTAAAGAACCTGGCTATCCTTTTGGATAGTGGAGCGGTTACTCACAGCAGGAAATTGTGCTGTTCTTGCTTTCATTTTATGGACATATGCTTTGTGTCTTACATCTCTTGGCCTGCCATAGGCAGCATATGCTCATAATAAATTTTTACCTGTCTAATTATGTGGCACAGGGAGAATTGAACTATATAACCTCATCAATGCACACCCTCTCTGAAGTGAACTTTGTCAGCCCCGTCAGTCACCACATTGATGCATGTCACCCCAAATGGGAGCCGTCATGGTGGCTGAGTGGTTATTGTGCTTGGCTGCTGACCCGGAAGAGGCAGGTTCGATTCCAGCCAGTTTTGATTCCAGCTGTACTAGTCTCATTTCAATGGAGACGAAATGCTAGAGGCCCAGGTACCGTGTGATGTCAGCACACCTAAAGAATTTTCCAGTCCTCTACAATAGCGCCCTGTATAGCCTGCGCCGCTTTGTGGCATTAAACCCTTTAAAACCAAGTAAAGTAATGAATACATCATTTCCAAAAATTGTTTAAATTTATTATTTTCTAAACGTTAACAATTTTCTGCACCTGTTTTCCTTCGTCTTTCCCTCTTATTTCCTCCCTCATGCTGAGTAACAGGTCAGTGATTTTAAGTAAATATTTTGTTCATTTCATTAGCAAAGTTTCTCTGTCTCTCTCTATTGCTTTGCTTTTTGTATCTGCAGTATAGTATTATGCAGAAATATGTCAAGATTAGATCCAAGAGATATGGTCTAGATTTTAAGTTCTATAGTCAACCACACATTACTTATTACGCTATCAAGGCTTTTTTTTGGCATGTGCTACCTGGTACAGAACTGATGTGGCCTACAGCGGTAAATATTGTTTGAATGTGCATAAATTGAATAGGAAGGCAAATTTCCCATTTGACTATGTAAATAGATTGGGCAATCATGTGCTCACAAAGCTCATAAACTTTTCTGTTTCCAAAACTTTCTGTAAAAGGCACTGACTCACTGAAATACACTACAGTTACTTTTGCCTAATCCTGATATTATTTACTGAAGATTGGTTTGAGGGAAAGTCCACTGAGCTCGAATGAGTGCACGGCAGCTTGTCTTTGTCCAAAGTATTTGGAGAATAATGAATTTTGTTACCTGGCAGAGATAAAGCAAGGATGGCAGTGTTTTGTAATGTCCACAGGGCATTCTTCCAAAGCCCAGTATGCATGTAATTCCTTCATTTTGTGCAACATAAAATGTCTTCCCTTTACACTCATGGTTGAAACAAAATGCTATTTGAATACTTCACCACTCAAAAAATGAAGGCCATTGTGCTGCTCTACAAAATATCAGGCTGCAGCGGTTGTTGCGAGGCAAATTCACCAGGTTGTCATCATCATCAGTCTAACACCCAATGCAGGGCAGAGGCCTCTCCCATGTCTCTCCAATTAACCCTGTCCTTCGCCAGTTGTGGCCACCGTATCCCCACAAACTTCTTAATCTCATCCGCCCGCCTAACTTTCTGCTGCCCCCTGCTACGTTTGCCTTCTCTTGGAATCCACTCTATCACTCTTAAGGACCACTGGTTATCTTGCCTTTGCATTACATCTCCTGCCCAAGCCCATTTCTTCCAAATAACCCACGTTTTTTTCACACCTATTTGTGAGGCTCCGCGTTTTTTTCTCACCTATTCGTCAAGCTGCAAGCCACTTGCACGCTCTACAAACCTATTTAAAGTACATTATCCAGCATTGTTGGCATGGAGTGTGTAGTGCTAAAACAAAAAATAATACAATAGCTGATGATCTGCTAGAGCAACAGAATTCCAAGAGTTTGAGAAGGGCAGTGGGAGAACTAGCAAGGCGGGATAGCGAAATTCGACAAGCAGTGGACAGGGATCCTGCAACTTGTAGAGGACAGGCAAATTGGAGGCTTGTGGAAGGGGCTGTAGTCTTGAGTGCGCCTAGCCGGCCTTGTGATGCATTGTATAGGGCCCTTTGTTTTTGAGTAAAACTGGTTTCTCCTGATTGTTGCATTCCAGAAAGATTCATCAAGATTGGGTTAAACCCAAGTTTCACGTGCAAATGTGCCTGTAAGAAAGTGTAGATTGATAATGCATGAAGCTAAAGAACCACTGGAGAGTAGTGGATACGTCTCGTATTTCTTCGTAGCTATATTGTTTAAACAGTGCTGGCTATTTTAATTCCTTTTTAATGCTTATTGCTTGTCGAGTTGCATAAAATTTTAGGATAAATTGAAAACTGCAGGTAGGTTTAATTACAATAATTATACCCGTATTTCTGAAGCTCTGTTCGAAGAGAGGTCCACATTTTGTGTGCATGCTTTGAATTTGATTATTTTCACACTGCAAAATGGAGGACAGGTCTGCTGTGAGAGTTTTTTTGCAATGAAGCGAGAGCAAGTGGTGCGGAATGCTTGTTACTGTGTCGCCCTGCCAATATTTCTAGAACCCCTGGGACCACTGAGCTTGTGAGTATCTATGACTCAAAAGGTCGGAGCTGATTGCCCATTCCGTGGTTGTCTGTATTAACCGGTGCAAGGCCAAGGGCTCATAGCTAACAAGCATATGACACCATAGAACTAGATGCAGTCAGGCTGGGACTGTGCAGTATGTCAGTGTTAACGAGGTCGTGATAAACGAGGTTTACTCTGCGAAGCTAGTGTGAAATAATAATTGTTCTTATGGAAAATATCGTTTTTTCTTAGTCATTGCAGCAATACAAGCATATCAAATCTGATATCTCTCACTCATCCCTCTATGTTTCAGTTTCAAGGGACCAAGAGTTGCGTGGAAGTCGTGCAAGCCACAAAGTTGCGTGCGGCTTGAGCCAGCAATCAGGAGCAGGCTGGGAATTTGCGAATTGCCAGTGGTATTCGCTCAGTCAAGCAGGCTTTACTGTAAGTACAGTGTTTTCGCCATAGCATTTCTTTGAAAAGTACGCATTGAGCTTGAATAGGACAAGCTGTCGGTCTAGTTGGTCTGATCCTTTGTGGTTGACAGAGCTTAGAAACACAGACTGGGGTCAGAAAGAAAAAATGTGAGGGCACAGGTGCTGACTACAGATTTATTCCAGAATCACCGAAACACTGCATATATAACCAAAACACAGGCGCCAACAGGTGGCAATTTTATGCACTCGTGGCAACAATAAGTGATATGGCCAATAGTGGGAAAACAACACAAACTAGAAACAGAAACCAAGACTATAGAGCAGGGAAGGATGAAACCATAACAAGGTTAAAGGAATAGTTTTAAGCAAGTCATTTTTAAGACCACCAGCACGTGAAACAGTGGAACGGTTTGACCAAAATTTTCAAGTACTGGTCTGATAACACGGAACTAAAACACTACACGCAAACACAGATCAAGGGCAGTGAAATAAAAGTAAAATGGCAAGAAAAAACATGCCGTGAAAAGAAAATGGTGATTGGGCAAGCAAACAAGAATTGGTCTACAAAGGTGAAGTGAGCTAAAAAACTGAAAGAATAAAAGGGGAATAAATGCACATGAGCAACAAAGGTGAAGCCAAGAATTAACATGGCTACAGGAGGAAGATGAGCTACTGTAAAAACGAGAGATAAAATATCAATAAATGAAATGAAATTTAAGCGCACACGAAAAACGCACACAAGAGGAGATACACACAGGACAGGCGCTAACTTCATCTGATTTATTCGCAGGTAAGAGAGCGAAAATATATACATAAAACGAGGCATGCGCAGTAAAGAAACAGATCGTCATATCACAATGCGTGCTCAAGGTATCTGTATTCTGCCTGCAAAAGATTAACTGATGTATCACTCACACAGTCATGCCCCCTCTTCCTGATGTGAAATGCTTCTAATAATTCACGTGCCGTCTTATCACCGCTCCTGCCAAGAATCTTTATCTCCTTCAGCCGCGGCTCGGCTCTGCAGTTCGCACAATGGTCAGCCAAATGTGTCCCTCCACCCCTTAATGCCCGCAAATGTTCCCCCGCCCGGTCATTGACACACCGCCCAGTCTGGCCTATGTAAGCCCTACCGCAGGTCAAAGGTATCTCGTAAACGACACCGGAACAGCAGTCGACATACTTCTTTGAGTGCTTCTTCCTGCAGCCACTCTTCTTTTCCGTGCATGAAATGCGTGAGCAAAGGTAGGCAAGTTTCTTCGGTGCGGAGAACACCACAGGAACGCCGTGTCGGCTTGCCACCTTCTTCACATGATGGGCAACCTTGTGGATATACGGAACCACTACTGGTTTAAACGAGTTCCTTTCTAGTACGTTCGCTTTGGCGAACATGACCTGCTTGGTTTTTCGAAGAAGGGCCTCGGCCACGGAAACAATGACCGCGCAGGGGAACCCAGCCATAAGTAGCCGGCGTACTTGCTTATTAAAGCTACACTGCATAGCACGCGGGCACGACTTCGAGAGAGCAGACCCCAGGCATAGGCCGGCAATAGACCTCTTAACTGTTTTGGAATGAGCGGAATCAAAAGGTAAAAGCTCTTTCTGTGCCCTCGGAGCGTACTCCCAACAAACATGATCAACTCCTATAGTAAAATTGACATCTAAAAACTGCAACGAACCTTGTAAAGGGAGTTCGTGCGTAAATCTCAATCCCCTCCCGTTCTGCTGAAAGCTCTCCAGGATGCTGCCAACTGCTTCGGTGTAAGAAATGTTGTTTAGTTTTTTCAAAACAATAAGAAAATCGTCTACGTACCTAAAAACTTTCAGCACTCCCTTCCCATTAAAGCTTTGCTCAAGGGCGCGGTCAATAAAAGCTAAAAACAGGTTACAAAGCACAGGGGCTACGCAGGACCCAATGCAGATCCCTTGTCTCTGACGATAAAATTTATTCTCAAAAGAGATAAAAGTGACACCTAAATAAAACTCAAGAACGCGCATAAAATTGTCCACTGTAAGACCGCATGAGTTCTGGAACTCCACCTCTCCGCTTTCTTCTATCGCGCTCCTAACATCACCAAACAAAACATCGTGGGGCACAGAATAAAACAGATCTTCCACATCTACCGAGAACATATACCCAACTGCAGAATTACCCTCGAGAAACTGTACAACCTGCAGCGAGTTTTTTACAGTAAAGGGGTCATGGACCTGTAGAGAGCCTAGGTGTTTCTGCAGGTACCTACTGAGGACGTGCCTATGTACCTATGTCGGCGCGGTCATTGTTTCTGTGGCCGAGGCCCTTCTTCAAAAAACCAAGCAGGTCATGTTCGCCAAAGCGAACGTACTAGAAAGGAACTCGTTTAAACCAGTAGTGGTTCCGTATATCCACAAGGTTGCCCATCATGTGAAGAAGGTGGCAAGCCGACACGGCGTTCCTGTGGTGTTCTCCGCACCGAAGAAACTTGCCCACCTTTGCTCACGCATTTCGTGCACGGAAAAGAAGAGTGGCTGCAGGAAGAAGCACTCAAAGAAGTATGTCGACTGCTGTTCCGGTGTCGTTTACGAGATACCTTTGACCTGCGGTAGGGCTTACATAGGCCAGACTGGGCGGTGTGTCAATGACCGGGCGGGGGAACATTTGCGGGCATTAAGGGGTGGAGGGACACATTTGGCTGACCATTGTGCGAACTGCAGAGCCGAGCCGCAGCTGAAGGAGATAAAGATTCTTGGCAGGAGCGGTGATAAGACGGCACGTGAATTATTAGAAGCATTTCACATCAGGAAGAGGGGGCATGACTGTGTGAGTGATACATCAGTTAATCTTCTGCAGGCAGAATACAGATACCTTGAGCACGCATTGTGATATGAGGATCTGTTTCTTTACTGCGCATGCCTCGTTTTATGTATATATTTTCGCTCTCTTACCTGCGAATAAATCAGATGAAGTTAGCGCCTGTCCTGTGTGTATCTCCTCTTGTGTGCGTTTTTCGTGTGCGCTTAAATTTCATTTCATTTATAGCTATGCACCATCTAGCCCAAACAGAAGTTTTGTTAAATTATAAAATATCAAAATGTGAAATTCAATTAGTATTAAAGATAAAAGCAAACAAAAACGCGAAAATAGAGGAGTTGGCAGAAAAGTCAAGGCATGCAAGATGTTTTTAAAACCAGGGCTAGGTCAAACATCCTGAAGAAAGGCAATCTTTTTTTCTGAGGGTGTTCTTGCCCATTAATCCTCGAGCCTCAGAATCCCGGCGGCTCCCACCAGTTCATGTCGGCTTATTCTGGTGCTTTTTTAACACAATGGCACTTTTTCGAACATGGGTGGCATGGCTTTTTTCGGTCACAGTTTTGGCAATGGACTTGCAGATTTAGGACGTGCTTGTAGGCCAGTTGGTTGGAAATCGTTAGAAAAACCGCAAAACAGAATGGGACAAAGGCAGGCAAAACACAAGGCGGTACGACAACTGAACATTTATTGAAGAAATGAGTGCTCATATGGATCAGTTGCGCATGTAATCTGCAAACAATCATTGCAAAAACAACCTAGGGAGGGAAACAAATTCCAATTCTTTCTGAAAAATGGACACAGAAGGCGTGCTATCCCACCTATCTGGCTTCGACCTCAGGATGGCAACAGCCTTGAGAATTTCTTTCCAACTGGCCCTTTATTCATCCAATAATAGTGTGCAGTTCAGTTTAGGTTAAGTCTTTACAACTGGGACAGTGGACAGGCAGGCAAGGTCGTCCGGGCCTACCCAAGAAATGCTAATACTCTTGCAAGGGAGTGTTTCACCATCTACCAATTTGGCCGGTATAAAATCGACCACAGCTGAGAGGAATCGTGTACACCACCCCCGTTGCACATGGCATGAGGCATTCAAAAAGTACCGCCAACGGGCATGTTGTACGAGATTCCCCTCACCTGTGGCCAGTTTTATATCGTCCAAAGTGGTAGATGTTTACACATTTGTTTGCAAGAGTATGCGTGTTCCTTGAGTAGACCCGGAGGCATTTGCCGTCCCACTCACTGTCTCATTGTAGACTGCTATCCCAAACTGAACTGCACACAGATTATTGGATGAAGAAAGAAGCAGTTGGAAAGAGAAATTGTCGAGGCTGTTGCCATCTTGAGGTCAGAGCCAGATAAGTGTGTCAGCACGCCTACTGTGTTCATTTTTCAGGAAAATTAGCGTTTCTGTCTGTGTTTCCCCCGGTTGTTTTTGTTTCGTTTTTGAGCAGGTGATTGTCATATTTGCTCAGCTCTATGGTTGCCATTGAATTTTTTTGCCTCTTTACGATTGTTTGCAGATTACACACGTGACTTGTCTATATAAGCACTGCTGTTCAATAAATTTTCAGTTGTCAGTACGGCCTTGTGTTGTCACCTGCCTCTGTGTGATAGTTTTGTGGTTTTGCTCTTTCCGACTGGCAGATTCCCGAGAAATGTACCCGATAAATCAATCTTATGCTCCCTTATCCTTTCATTGATGCCAATGTATACCTTGCCGCAAGACAAAAGGATTGATTAAATGCCCTCCGCGCATGGCGCTAAGGGTTTTCTGTGCTGCGTGGTGCAGCGTCTTTTTTTTTCATTTAGGATTCCGCAACTGCAATAGGTGCTAGGGGGTCAGAAAAGGCAATGTCTACTCCTGCTTTCTCTCCGATTTTCTTAAGGTTCTGTGAAATTTACCTTTAGAAAATTCGAGAGATAGAGTAGATGCTTTTTTTGCTGCCGCCCCCCCCCCCCATCACCTATCACACCTCTCTAGGATCGTCAATGAAAAAGAAAAAAGAAACAGGCTGCACTGCATTGCACAGAAACCCTTAGTGGCATGCACAAGAAGTGCTTTCTCAATCCCTTTTTCTTGCTGCAAGGTATACATTGGCATCAATGGAAGGCTAAGAGAGCATTACACTGATTTATCGGGTACATCTCTTAGGTACCTGCAAGTCCACTGCTGATAATGGGACGCAAAAAAGCCATGCTGCCCAAAGTTCGAGAAAGCCACTGTGTTAATAGAGCCCTGTAATAAGCTGACGCAATGCAATGGTGGAAGCCGCAGAGATTTTCAGGCTCCGGGGTGAATGTAAAGAACACGCTTGGTTTCACTCGGAGGATTGCCTTTCTTTGTGGACGTACTTGATCTAGCCCTGGTTCTACATGTGTGTTACATGCCTTGCCTCTTCTGCCAACTTCCCTCTTTTGGTGTTTTTCCTTGATTTTTGCCTTCATACTGGTTATTGAATTTCACTTTTTTATATTTTATCTCTCGGCTTCACTGTACGTCATCTTCCACTTTTAACCATCTTAATTGTTGGCTTCACCTTTGTGGCTCATGCGCGTTTTTATTCCCCTTTTATCCTTTTAATTTTTAGCACACTTCACCTTCGCTTGTTGCTTAATTCTCGTTTGCTTACCCAATCGCCATTTTGCTTCTATTGCGTGTTTTTTCTTGCCATTTCTCCTTCATTTTTTTTTTCACTGGGCTTGGTCTGTGTTTGTGTATAAGGTTTTTTAGTTCCATTTTATCAGACCAGTTCTTAAATATTCTTTCGGTCAAACCTATCCACTGTTGGCAGTCTTTTAAAAATGACTTGCTTATAAATTTTTCTCTCACCTTGTTCTGGTTTTATCCTGTGCTGTGTCCTCTGGTTTTTGCTTCTAGCTTTTGTTGTTTTTCCACTACTTCTCATACCACTTCTTGTTACCACGAGTGCATAAATCGCTGCGTGTTGGTGCCTGTGGTGTGGGTATTTATGCAGTATGTCGGCAGTTCTGGGAAAAGTTTTAAGTTCAGTGCCTGTGCCATCATCTTTTTTGTTTCTGTCCCTTGTCTGTATGTCTGAGTGCTGTCAACCACAATCGGTGCATTGAGCTGACTGCTCTGCAGCTACCCATGTGTATGCAATGAAGTGGCTTCAAGAATAATGTACACAAAAAAATTGATTCCTTAAAATTTCTGGCATGTTTTTTAGGAAAACATTTGGCATTTAAAGGGCTAAGAGTGCTCTGAAAATCTAAAAATTATGTGCTTCTTGGGGCCTTTCCTCAAATTTCACATCACCTTGTAGCGTGATGCAAGACGTTCAAGTTGTTACCCACAGTTTACTTTTTTGTTGCCCACTTATTGGCTGCCACCTTCTTTGGGAGGCAGTGGCATGGGGTTTGGGAGACAATCTGATTCCTGTGTGTTGGCTGAAGCTGTCTAAGCTTTTGGATGTGGGGAGCAGGTTCACGGTGCCAACTTTTGGCTGTAACTACAGTTTGGCCATGACTGTTAGTCCTTTTCTGTGATGCAGTGTCATTTATGTAATGCATAATTTGATGATGAAGCAGTCTCAGGGGTTGCGGTGCTCAGCTGTTGACTTCAAAGACACAGGATCGATCCTGGCCGCGGCAGTCGCATTCTGATGGAGACAAAATGCTGGAAGCTTGTGTACTGTGCGATGTCAGTGCACGTGAAAGAACCCCATGTGGATGAAATTATCAGAGCCCTTCACTATGGCATCCCTCATAGCCTGAGTCACTTGGGACATTAAACCCCATAAATCCAAACCCATTTTGGTACTTCTCAGCTTCGCCGCTGGCCTGCAGCCTCCCACAAGTTGACGAACGGCAGTTTTTACACCATTCGTAAATGCCTACATAGACGCTACATCATTGGTGGCAAAGGTTGCCAGATGTGCAAGCGTTTCCGGTAGTTTTTCTCTGTTGCTTTCGTCAGGCAGCTTGCAAAAGATGTTTTACTAGGCTAATAAACGGTGAGGTTCTTTGTGTTCTTAAGGTGGTGCAGCGTGATAAAACAGACACATAATAGCCATGCCATGCTTTTTTGTAGCCAAAGGCAATTTTTCGCCTTATTCTCATCATCATTTGCCTTTCATGCTTCCTCGAGGGACGGCAGTTGGAAGAAGGTCTCTAGAGCAGCTCCTTGTCTGAAGAAATGCCGAGTGGCATTCTTCAATCCTAACTGCCCATCAAATGGAAGAGCAGTTGTTTTCTCCACTCCACAGAGTGGAGACGGAGTATCGAGTTGAGGCGCACTTCTGAATTCGGCGGTTAGCCTTTCATAGGCAGCAGATATGCGCAATAAACTTTATTTGCTGTTAATCTTCCAGTTAAACACCAAATCCTCCTCATTCCTCATCAGTGCACACACTGTGTAAGGAACTTTGTCACTCCATTTGTCACCACTTTGATGTATGCCATCCCTAATTCAGGGGCTGTATAATTTTTGAAATTTTGTTGAAATTGCTTGAAAACCTTTGCAATTTCCTGCACCTCTCTTTTTCCCCCAAGTCCCAAACCTACGCAGAGTGCAAGTGGGTTTTTAAACTCCAGCTAAATTTTGTTATTCATCAAAGGGCTTTTCTCTCTACTGCTTTGCTGGATGTATCTGAAGTATAATATTATGCACCAGTGTGTGAAGCTTTGCTCCCAGAGCTATTAGCCCGAGGTAGTAATTTTAGAGCATTGCGTTGCGTTCTCAGCCTGGTTGCGTTTTGAGCCTGAGTTGTGCTGATTCCACGGATAGAACCCAAGTTGGCAGCCTCCAATGCAGCAGTGTATCCCAGTAGTTGCCATGGGAGCCGAGGTGGTTAGATAATGGAATAAAATAATAGCAGGTGGCAGTGTGATGCTCGAGCACCACAGCTCGAAACTAAACTATATCGATCAGTATATGTATATCTGTCTGGCAGGCATTAAAGTCTGGCTGCTTAGTCACGACATTCCTGTAAAATTAGTGGGTGAACCGTTTTGCATGAATGTACCAGATGGTGTCATACGATTCAGCCTGTCGTGCAGCATAAACTTACTAGTTAAGTTAGAGCCTTTCTTGCAGCACGGATTCGAACTGACAACCTATATTAGGTGTATTAATGCTCATTATTCGATCTGCTCATTTTTTATATTCAACCACACTAACATTACTTATTACCCCATCTGTGCAGATTCCTTCTGGCACTATTTGAAGTTGAAGGGTTGCTCGGCTGAGGATCTCCAAAAGTACCACAAGAAGGTGACGCGCTACCTGGCACAGAAGTGCTGTGGCCTGCGGCGGTAAATATCTGTTCAAGCCAATAGTCTCTTGTTATATGCATGAATAGATTGGGTAAGCTCATGTGCTTACAAAACTCGTAACTTGACTGTATTTCCTAACTGTCTGTATGGTACACTTAGGCACTGGAATAACCTGCAAATCGCACTGGAATTTGCCTACTATAGTGAGATACTGCTTTACCCAAGTTCTGCTTAAGGATAGTCTGCTACTGAGATGACGCACAGAAGATTATATTTATGAACCAGACTGTTAACAGCACTTATGGACCACATTAGCAGACTGTTCTGAGACCGCACACAGCCAGGCTTTTCAGCGTGGAAGAGGCGGCTTTAGACAAGGCAGGCGAGCGCTCTGTTGCTGCACATTAAGTAGCTGTCGGATGAATCTCGAAAAAATATGAACGACGCGCCAGGAATATGACTACTACAACCCTTCGGAGATGTGCAGTGCACAGTATACGGCCATGCCAGCGACATGTCTTTCTGTTCAAACTTTCTCTAAAACCGCTGTCACTACGCAGAAGCAGGTTGCAGTATCTGTACTAAGAATCTCTTAGTGAAGCAGCGCAACGGCACAAGGCCAAGGGAAGAAGGGGACAAAAACAGCGCTGAACTGACAACAAATGTTTATTCCGGATGCTAACAGCATATATATACTCTTTTGCACCTTAGAAAAAACAAAGAAACAGAGAGCAGCAGAAAGTATCAATCCCAGTCATTATGCGCATGCAGCTGTATCGCGTGTACATCGATCATTTGAAATCGGGAAGTTGTGCTCTTTCACCGAGATGGCAACGGAAGGAGTGCTGATACAATTCACACCCAGCTTCATGATCTCAGATGCCTCAATAATCTCTCGTGTAAGCTTATCCTTGTGTTTGGTAACAACTTGGCTGTTTTTGAATTCTGGGTAACATGAACAGTCACGACAGTGAGTACCTATGTGGCGGGCCGTGTTCTTGACATTGTTTGCGTGCTCTTTAAGTCTTTCATTAAGACACCGGCCAGTTTGGCCGATGTATGACCCACCACACTTCAACGGGACTGAGTACACCACGTTGTCTTGGCATGGCACATACTTCATCCTGTGGTTTTTCTTGCAATTATGACCAGATTCCGATCTTTTATCCGGGCGATTAACTCTCGCACACAAGCCACTCAGTCTGACAGGAGCCGAAAAAACAACATCTACTCCTGCCTTTTTGCCTATTCTCTTCAAATTGTGGGACACAACATGAACATAAGGTATTACTGCCAGATTTTTTTGCTTGGAATGGGGGACAGCTTTGCCCTCCTTCAGCTTTTTCAATATCCCTTCTGCTACTGATGCCAGAATATGAAGGGGGTATTTTGCGTCTGTTAGCCTATCAACCTGATTGGAGAAACTAAATTCAAACTTGTGTGGGCAGGATTTTTGCATGGCATTTTGAAAGCATGACGCCACAATGCCTCTTTTAACAAGCTTCGAATGGGCTGAGCTGTATGGAAGTAAGGGCTTTTTACCCCTAGGATCAAATGCCCAGCATACATGGAAATCAGTAAAATATAAGGTCAGATCAAGGAACTTAAAGCGATCATTCACAGCCACTTCATGCGTAATTTCCAGCGGCGAAAGCACTTCACAGAATATCGCGCACAGGTCATTCACTTCCGCAGCGAAGCTAGCCGGGTCACAATCTAGTAAAATTAGGTAATCATCTACATATCGGAACACTCTTGCAACTGTTGAGCTCATGAGTGATTGTTCGAGTGCCCTGTCAAGCTTAGCAAGGAACATGTCACTTAGCAATGGAGCGATGCAAGATCCTATGCAGATCCCATTCTTTTGAATAAAAACAGTTCAAAAGAATGGGATCTGCATAGGATCTTGCATCGCTCCATTGCTAAGTGACATGTTCCTTGCTAAGCTTGACAGGGCACTCGAACAATCACTCATGAGCTCAACACTTGCAAGAGTGTTCCGATATGTAGATGATTACCTAATTTTACTAGATTGTGACCCGGCTAGCTTCGCTGCGGAAGTGAATGACCTGTGCGCGATATTCTGTGAAGTGCTTTCGCCGCTGGAAATTACGCATGAAGTGGCTGTGAATGATCGCTTTAAGTTCCTTGATCTGACCTTATATTTTACTGATTTCCATGTATGCTGGGCATTTGATCCTAGGGGTAAAAAGCCCTTACTTCCATACAGCTCAGCCCATTCGAAGCTTGTTAAAAGAGGCATTGTGGCGTCATGCTTTCAAAATGCCATGCAAAAATCCTGCCCACACAAGTTTGAATTTAGTTTCTCCAATCAGGTTGATAGGCTAACAGACGCAAAATACCCCCTTCATATTCTGGCATCAGTAGCAGAAGGGATATTGAAAAAGCTGAAGGAGGGCAAAGCTGTCCCCCATTCCAAGCAAAAAAATCTGGCAGTAATACCTTATGTTCATGTTGTGTCCCACAATTTGAAGAGAATAGGCAAAAAGGCAGGAGTAGATGTTGTTTTTTCGGCTCCTGTCAGACTGAGTGGCTTGTGTGCGAGAGTTAATCGCCCGGATAAAAGATCGGAATCTGGTCATAATTGCAAGAAAAACCACAGGATGAAGTATGTGCCATGCCAAGACAACGTGGTGTACTCAGTCCCGTTGAAGTGTGGTGGGTCATACATCGGCCAAACTGGCCGGTGTCTTAATGAAAAACTTGAAGAGCACGCAAACAATGTCAAGAACGCGGCCCGCCACATAGGTACTCACTGTCGTGACTGTTCATGTTACCCAGAATTCAAAAACAGCCAAGTTGTTACCAAACACAAGGATAAGCTTACACGAGAGATTATTGAGGCATCTGAGATCATGAAGCTGGGTGTGAATTGTATCAGCACTCCTTCCGTTGCCATCTCGGTGAAAGAGCACAACTTCCTGATTTCAAATGATCGATGTACACGCGATACAGCTGCATGCGCACAATGACTGGGATTGATACTTTCTGCTGCTCTCTGTTTCTTTGTTTTTTCTAAGGTGCAAAAGAGTATATATATGCTGTTAGCATCCGGAATAAACATTTGTTGTCAGTTCAGCGCTGTTTGTCCCCTTCTTCCCTTGGCCTTGTGCCGTTGCGCTGCTTCACTAAGATATGTCAGACTAACTCGCCCACCAGTTCATGTTGTACTAAGAATTCGTATCTTAAAGGAAAAAAGAAAGCGCAATGTCCACCTTTGGCACGATTTCTGCAGTGATGTGCGTTCTGCCGGCTGACAGTACACCGCTTGCTTGGTGTTGTAGGCCTAACATGTGCTTTACTCAAGGTGTAGCGAGAAGCGCTTTTGAACTAGCCACCAGCGATCACAGAAATGTCTACTCTTTTTACCGCCTCTACAATAACTTTATGGTAGTATGAACGTGCAGTTTTTATTCCCGCAACGTCTTCGTAAGTGAAGCGCGCGGAAAAACGGGCCAGGCGGACCGCCTCGCACTGATAGATGCGGGTTGCATGCACGGACTCATTCTGAGCCGTTGGCAGAACAGTCATTACAGGCCATGATGCACTTGGTCACACGTTGCATGCACGTCTGCATCTTGATTTCTATCTGGAAACAGCTTGGTTGACGTCACTTCTGTCAGTAAAGTGCTCTGCATGCCAATGTCTCTCCCATTCCAGACGGTTCCCGCCAGCCATCGTATGAAGCGGCGTGTGCATATTCTTCAGTTGTATAATTGAGGCTTTAATGCATTATTCCTATGGGTTTACGTCGGGCCCGTGCCAATTTGATGTTAAATGTGGATCGTTGCATGAAAGGGGAATGCATAATCAAGATTCCACTGTATGACTTTTGTAACATTTGCATGCATTTGTTGTGTATGCATACTATATATATCACTGTTCTTTTTCTTCACCTAGGACAGTCTGAACAAGAGAGACCTGCTGAAGAAAAATTCTGTATATATGTAAATAAATAGTCGATTTGCTCCAAGTGAGGCGTTTTTATACCTGGCTGTACCGCAGGAATGCATCGAATGTTCAGAGTCAGACTGCTGCTCTGTAGCTGCATATTAATTGACAAATAAAGCGTACTTGGTAATGACTACAGGAATACAACACACTACACAAATGCACTACAGAAGGCAGACTACAGAGATACGACACTACAGAATTACGTCACTACAGAAGACAGACTACAGAAATACTACACTACAGAAAGACTACAGAAATACTACACTACAGAAGACAGACTACAGAAATACTACACTACAGAAGACAGACTACAGAAGTACGACACTACAGACTACAGAGGACAGACTACAGAAATACTACATGCCCAAAATACGACAGACTACAGAAGTTTTCTGTCGTAAATTCCTGTAGTGCGTTTTGACTGGGTACAACAGCAACTAGACGCTGATCGCTACAACCAGGGACGGCGCTTCGTTTCCTACGAGCCTGGAGACTATGTATGGATTTGGACACCCGTTCGCCATCGCGGACTGTCTGAAAAATTACTGCGCCGGTACTTCGGACCATAGCGTGTCCTCCGCCGCATCAGTGACGTTACTTACGAAGTAGAATCTGCCACCCGAGACCCCTCAAGCCGCAGACGACGCAAGCTCACTGACGTTGTACACGTCGTCCGAATGAAACCCTACCACGGCCCCCCTGCTGACCGATCTGGAGACGGATAGTGCCCCGTTTTGTGTTGTGCTCCTCCTGTACCAACCTACCCCACTATCTGTCATCCCGTAGCTCACCAGTATGCTCCTAGTCGGCCGCATCGAGGCGATGCTGCAAACAAGGGGGGCAATGACACATGCCTTCCTTAGAAGATAAGGAAGAACGCAACGGGCCATTGGAGAAAGACGAAGTGACTCTGCTCCGTCTCGTGCTGACCTGACTGGCTGCCGGTGTTCCTCGGCGCAGGAGACTTCTTTGTAACGTTACGTTACAATATCTTCTCTTGGCATATCATAGTTTAGCGAAAACTAATTAGAGATCGAGTATGCACTATCAGCGTCAATTGAAACGCGAACAAGCCAATTGAAACGCGAACAGCACAACTCGCAGATATTATACTAGGGAGGCAAAATACATGAGCAGTTGATTTTGCCATTGAAGCCGAAAAGACCGCTCTTCTTAAATGTTAATAGCCCACCACTGTATTTCACCTCGAGCCTCTAATATGCTTGATTTATTGTGCTCGCGTTTCAGTTGTTTTGTTCGCATCTTTTTGACGCTGATAGTACTTTCACCCAGTTCAGTCCAACCAGTCGCGCTTCCGTCGTTCGTTGACACACATATTCACAAAGCTGAGGACTGCAATTGTAGACAAAACGCAAACTTGAGAGCACTTTTTTCTTAAGATGATGTTGTGCAAATACTTTAACTGCAACTGACCTGTTTACGCAGAAAAAATATGCTTGCCCTTTAGCTGGTATACCATTCAATGGTTAACACCAAAATAAACTTGACACACAGTTTAGAACTCAAACAATTCACGCGTATTCATTGTGTACGCTTCCTTCTTTGCTTCTTCTTGCGTGAGTGGTGATAATTTCTGTGGTTTATATATTCACTCGTGCACTGTATTTTCGGCCTGTGACTCACATTGTGAGCGTGCACATCAATTTTATGGGGGGGGGGCCTTGCCTGCCAATTTTTTTTGCATTGCTTCTATGTTCGTCTTATTTCATACAAATTTTAGAAGTCACTTAGTTTTGTGTAAAGCCTTTAGACATATTGATCTGCTCAGGTACAATACTGATTTGGAAAGTGGCAACCTGTTTTATGAGGTGTGTGATTAGAGTGAAGTGCAAGTGCATTCCTTATAAGTGCACCGCCGTGTTTCCACAGTAGTTAAAGTGGTCGGCTGGGACTTCAAGCACGGCAATGTTAGTCGCATTTCGATGGAGGCGGAATGCTACAGACCGTAGGGATGCGAGATGTCAGCTCACGTTAATAAGACCCAGGCGATCGAACTTATCTGTAGACCTTCACTACGGCGTCCCTCATAACTTGAGTCGCGTCGGGACGTCAGCTTCATCAAACAAAACGAAACATGTACTTTGAAACGATGCAACCAGTTCACGGTCTACATTTAAAGAGTAGCCAGAAAATAGGGCGAGGGCGTTGTAATGACCATCGTCATCATCAGCCTGACTACACACACTGCAGGGCAAAGGCCTCTCCCATGTCTCCCCAATTAACCCTGTCCTTTGCCAACTGCGCCCACCGTATCCCCGGAAACTTCTTAATCTCGTCCGCCCACCTAACTTTCTGCCGCGCCCTGCTACTCTTGCCTTCTCTTGGAAGACACTCTGTTACCCTTAAGGACCAGCGGTTATCTTGCCTTCGCATTACATGCCCTGCCCAAGCCCACTTCTTCTTCTTGATTTCGACGAGGATGTCATTAACCCGCGTTTGTTCCCTCACCCGCTCTGCCCGCTCCCGGTCTCTTAGCGTTACACCTATCATTTCTCTTTCAATAGCTCGCCGCATATATGCCCATAACTTGACAACGCAGTGATTGGCATATATAAAGCCTAAAGTTACACAGAGTGCGCAAACATCTGACCCCACAACGATATGGTGTTTGCTTTACGCACAACCGGTCGAAAAAGCTGGCCACTTCCGAATGTTATCGAAGTGCATTTGCTAGCCAGGCAACACAAATTGGATCAATGGCTGTCCGCACAATGCGACTTAAGATTCAAAGTCCTCGCTTAAAAATTCTTCTAATTGTTTCGTTAGTCGCCGGCGTGGTGCATTTTCTCAGAATGCACGTGTGCCGTATGTTCGTTAGCATCAGTTTGTTTCAGTGCAATGATCCGAATAACATGGCATTCTTGAATTGCACGAAAACGTTGCCGAACGAGAAGGTACGAAAATATCCGACTCTCCCTAACGTACACTTGTTACCAACTTTGATTTCAGAGGCAGTATCCAGTCCCGAGAACCTTCCCATGAATCCTTTTCTACCATCGCCGTCGACCTCTGGGCTCGGAAATGCGGCCCATACAAATTGGGACGACCTTCCTATAAATTCTCTTCTACCATCGCCGTCGACCTCTGAGCTCGGAAATGCGGCTCATACCAATTTTAAATGACCTTCCTATGAATTCTCTTCTACCATCGCCATCGACCTCTGAGCTTGGAAATGCGGCCCATACAAATTGGAACGACCTTCCTATGAATTCTCTTCTACCATCGCCGTCGACCTCTGAGCTCGGAAATGCGGCCCATACAAGTTGGGAGTTGGGTCCTCCACTGGGTACGAGTGAAGAAAATCCTGTCTGGTATGAGAACGCTGACATAAGAGGACTTCCGCTGAGATGCAACTTCTGCCCACACACTAATGCGAACTTTGCCGATGCTTCGAGACACCTAGAATCGCACGAACCAGAAGAGGAATTTAAATGCTCCCTGTGCTCAACGGTGTTTTCTACGCCGTCCCATCTTAAGACACATGAACTCCCACACTGGGGAAAAACCACACAAGTGCGAGCAGTGCCTTTTTGCAACAGATAGAGGGGACACGCTAAATATGCACAAGCGTACGCACACAGGAGAAAAACCCTACAAATGTGAAGTGTGCCCTTATTGGGCGAATGAAAGGGAACTTCGGCCGTCACATTCGCACGCATATCAGTGCAGAGGTCTTTAACTGTACTCTATGTACATTCGTGGGTTCAAGCACTGAGAGCCTCAAAGAACACATGTCCGGACACAAGCAGTGAATTCTTCATAAATACGCGCATGTGAATGTCGATGCCTAATGGTGGCACATGTTTCGTCACAGAAATAATTATCCACTTTTTGAGGACAAGTTCGAGCTGTTATGTTTATTGTGTGGCATACATCCGGAATTTTTGTGCATAATTTTGTACAGACTTTTGCAGCTTCGAGTCATTAACGTTCACTGCTCACCGTTGCATGTTCTTATTAATTCGTCCTTTTAGCAGTAGGCACAGTGCATCTGTTGCTTCAGGTTTTACGTGGACAGCCAGATGGTGCGTCTTCTGTGTAATGTCAATACCAATAAAGTGGAGACTGCGAATACAATGTCGTTCACCGTAAGCTCTTCCTTGCTTTAAAGTGCAACTTGTCGAAAAAGCATGAAAGTTGATCATAGGTACATAAAAAAACGCTCTTTTATAGACTACCTTTTATAAGCCGAAGACAACTGGCAAATCCGTCGCATCCTCTTAGCTTTTCGCATTACAATTTCCACAGCATTTTCAGCCTGCGCTCTATGGATTTACAAGTGTTGTTCATTTACAGTTAATCATTTTGTCTTTTATTCCAATCTCAGGAACGTCTTAGCAACTTCCATGAATCTTTGATAGAATGCGGATGTCAATCGGTTATCTTTACGCGTGCTTAGCTGTCTGCATTATACCATCGCTTACAGCATGCGGTTGCGTAACGAAGTTGAAGAACAAAACATCAAACATTTCGTGTATCTCATGTTTCCCCAAATAAAATGTTTGCCAAGCCGCTACGCAGTATACATGCATCTCTGCCGTTCCCTAGCCTGGTTAGATGGTTACATCACCAGTAGAAAAATTGGAGGCTTATCAAGGTTAAGCCCAGTGGATGCGAAGCATGTCCTTAGCGTTTGGAGGCATCTTGACCGCATACACGCCCTGCGCAAAGACGCTGGCGCGGTTGCGGGCACAGAGACTGACGCGACGACGGGCGCGCGCCGCCTCATCCCTGGGGTGACGTCACATATCACGTGATGCAGCGATGGTGGCGCCGCCGCCGCGTCGCGCGCGACGGCGCGAACCGAAGCGTGGAGGCCTCCACCAGGCGACGTCCGACGGCGCGATATGGGGCCCCATCTGCAGCCGGTGTGACGTCATCACGTGACGTCACATCATGTGATCTCACTTCAAGGTCAATGGTGGCCACCGCCGGGAGGCGACCGACAGCGCGATATGAGGCCCCATCTGCAGCCAGTGTGACGTCATCGCGTGACGTCATGTCACGTGACCTACTTGAAGGTCACTTGAAGGTCAATGGTGGCCACCGCCGGACGTCGCGCGAAGGCCCGAAACCTACGTTAATATGCTTCGCATAAAACATACGCACTACCGTATCTCCCTCTCTTAGCGAAAGATAGAGAACGCTTAGACGGCCTCATTGGGAGCAGTACGCGCACAGCTTTACGCCTTCCCCCATGCACTTTCATAGAGCGCCTTCTTCGACTAGGAATACATAACACTTTCGAGGAACTCTGTGAGCCCACCAAAACGGCACAGCTAGCCAGACTCAAATGCCCCGCTGCAGGACGAGTTCTGCTGCAGTCTCTTCGCATATCGCCTGTCGGCATTATACCCGGCACTGACACAATCCCCACTCCCATAAAAGCTGCAGTTCAGATACCCCTTCCCTAAACACATGCACCCGGAGCGCGATCAAATGCGCAGGGAGACCCGGGCATTAGCGCTACACAGAGGTTACGGAGAGGATCCCAATGTGGCATATACTAATGCCTCGCTCTACGCATCAGACGCACAGGCAGCTATAGTGACTGTTCGGAGTGACTGCCACCCCATCACGCCAGGAACCTTTCTTACCTCATCCATAATCATGGCTGAGGAAACGGCTATCGCTCTAGCCTTCTCTTTTTCAGCCGCCACCAAAACTATTTCCGATTCGCAAACAGCAATCCTAAATTACAGCACTGGTCGTATCTCTCGGCAAGCCAGCACCATACTCCGACGCTGGAATCCCTCCAGAACCATAACGCTCATCTGGGCGCCAGCACATGCCGGACGAGGAGGCGCATGCCCTCGCCCAAGATCTTACCCTTCGTACGGGAGAGCACACCACCTCCTCCATCGAAGGGGAGTGTCTGTTAAATTTCAGTGGCATCCTACAACACTATCGCTCCAACAGACAGACATACGCACCTCCTCACCCTTCGCTATCAACCACGCAATCAACTTTCTGCCACAGGCTCCAAACTCGCACACTCCCGTACCTGATAGTCATGCACGGACGTTTCCCAGACCCATTCTCCTCCTCCTGTCGAGTATGCGGCAAACCAGGAGACTTTCTGCATGTACAGCTCGCCTGTTCTACTTACCCGCACCTCCCCCCCCCCCCTCCCCCAGAGGTGGCACTCACTTACTGTGGAACAGCTGATGTCCAGTTCAGCACTCCAAGACCAACGAGTCACCATCACCAGTGACTCTAACAGGCTGGCCTTCAAGGGTCTGGCACACCATTTGTAAGGGAGGAACCCGCTGTGTGGGCCCCTCTCGCAGGCCATGAGGGGGATCCTGCCCCCCACCTGTAATTTTTCATGGACAATAAAGTTTACACCACCACCACCTTCCTCTTCAAGCACAGGAGCTTACAGAACATTGGCTGTTTGCTCGCTCAGCAATATAAAAATTGGATGTGGCTTAGCTTGGGCGAAAGGAATATCCGTACTTACGCCATGGTTCAGCTGGTTGTGTAGCTGGTGGTGGTGCTTCGGTTTAGACTTGTGGCGATGCATCGGTTATACAATCCAATCCAATCCAGTCCAGTCCAGTCCAGTCCAATCCAGTCAGGCCGCCGTTCATGTGCACCGCCGTGGCACACGGACGGCGCGAGATGGTCGCCCAGCTCTTCGGCGTGACGTAACAACACCTGTGGCGCTCCTGGAGGAGAGAGTGGGAGTGAGGCCGCCGTTCATGTGCCCAGCCGTCGCACAAGGACAGCTCGAGATGGTCGCCCAGCTCTTCGGCGTGACGTCACAACACCTGTGGCGCGCCTGGCGGAGAGAGCGGGAGTTAGGCCGCTGTTCATGTGCACCGCCGTCACACACGGACGGTGGTGGTGGTGGTGTAAAACATTTCTTTGTACTATATACAGAGGTACTGCTTGGACCGTGCCTGAAGGGCCCGGCCCTCACAATCACTAGGAGGGATCCCAAGTCCGCGACCCCTGTGGCCTCCGCGGCGGCCCGGGCTCTTGTCACCAGGGCTCGTTGGTCCTGGAGAGGTGAGCAGCCGAGCGCGGCTTCGGCCGCTTATCTGATTTTTTCAGCCGCGTCCGCTCCGGCGGACGCAGTTGTTGCTGCGACGCGCGTCTTTTCTTGCCTTTTTCTCTTTCCTCTGATCTCTTACCTCTCCTCTATCTGCACGTGGCAGCGGTGGTGGCTTGTCTAGAGCCAGTAGCAGGCCCGTGCAATTTCCTTTTCATCCTTCTCTCAGTCACAACAACAACAACAACAACAGCAGGGCAGCCTCCCAGTCCTCTCGGGTGGGGTGGGGGTGGGGTGGGAAAGCAGGATTCGCCGGGCATGCCCACACCATGTGATACGTGTCCGGAAACACTTCCCCACAGTGTGGACACTCGCCCGAAAAGGCCGAATTGAAATGTTTGAGCACTGCCGGGCACAGTACCGTGTTGGTGTAGAGGCGAAGTAGCCAACGCTCCTCTGACTTATTGAGGCCTTTACAGGGGGGTGGGTATCGGCCGTGAGCGTTTTGATACAGGGGAGAGATCTCCCGAAAAGTAATAGCCGGATTAAAATTAGTAGCCGGATCAGGCGGCGAGAGAGGCGATGCCCGGTGGTTAAGCGCGCGGGCGGTAGTGTCCGCTATATTATTTCCCTCTATCCCCGCATGTGCTGGGGCCCAGATGATGGTGCGCCTGGTTGGGAAATCCCGGTACTCACATCTGTGTAAAATTTGGAAAGCACGATCTGGAATTTGGCCTTGTTCAAAATTTCGGCAAGCTTCTCTTGAGTCGGTGATAATGACTCGGGACGCTGGATCCGCAGCTGCAAGTGCTATAGAAACTTCCTCCGCGAATGTAATGTTGGGGGCACGGAAGGTGAGGCCCTGAACTGGGTTGTTTTCGTGGACAACGGCAGCCGTGTACCAAACCCCATGGTGTGGACCTGCCGCGTCCGTGTAAAATACCCCTGGTCGAGCACCATACTGCTTGGAAATTGCCTCCGCTCGCGCGAGGCGGCGGCCATCATGGGCATCTTTTGTCATGTTATTGGGGAGGGAGTGCGAAGCGCCAGGCCTCGGGCATGGATACCCGCTTCTCCTCTTGGGTTGTGTAATTGATGTGGAGGCGGGTCAGTAGGCGGCTACCCGCACGTGTTTTGCTTAACCGCAAGTATTGATTGCTGAGATGAGCCTCGCGCAGCTCCCCAAAGGTGTTCGTCATCCTCAGGCCGAGGAGACGTTGGTTGGATGTTGCAATTGGGAGGTCGAGAGCTCTCTTATAGATTTTTCGGGGAATCACTTCGAAAGCGATCTCATCGCATTTGCGCAGGCGGAGGTACGGTGCCGAATACAGGATTCGACTGGATACGAATGCATTGGCCAGCCGCAGGGCGTCTTTGCATCGCAACCCCCCTCGTTTGTTTGATACCCGGCGGACCATACGGCCCACCTGATCCCCCACCTTGTGGAGTTTCTTCAGCGTGGTGTCAATCTTGCGGCTCTTTTGTATGTAGAGTCCCAATACTCTGATTTCATCGTGTTCAGGTATCGGGCCACTAAGTAGGAAGAGGGCAATTTTGGATGTGCACCTTGGATTGGGACGCATGTGCACGAATTCCGATTTGCTCAGGGAGCACTCAAGGCCGCAGCGGTGTGCATAATCGTCCACAATAGCCGCCGCTTGCTGCAGGTTGGCCTCGATTTTACCAAACGAACCGTGTGTTGCCCAGAGGGTGATGTCGTCCGCGTACAGGGAATGCTGCACACCCGGGAGCTCACCCAGCAGGGTAGGGAACTTCATCATGGCCAGATTAAAGAGAAGAGGCTAGAGGACTGCTCCCTGTGGAGTCCCTCGCGTACCAAGTTGGTACGGGCCATGTTCACTGTCTTGGAGTCGGATATATGATTGCCGATCTGTGAGGAATTGCTTGATGTATTGGAATGTGTTGTACCCACAGTTCACTTGGGACAGGTGGGAGAGGATGATATCATGGGTAACATTGTCGAAAGCCCCCCGGAAGTCCAATGCGAGGACCACCTTGTCATCGCTAGTGTGCTCGACGGGATCAAGAATCTCTCTATGAAGTTGCAGCAGCACATCTTGTGCGGACCGGTGTGGGCGGAACCCGTACATGGTGTCTGCAAAGGCGCTGTGCCCTGCAAAGGTAGGTGGATAGTCTGTCACGGACCATGGTCTCCAACTTCCCCACACAAGAAATGAGAGATATGGGCCGGAGGTTGTCAGTGTTGAGAGGTTTGCCTGGTTTGGGTATGAATGTGATGAGAGCCGCCTTCCAATCCACTGGGAGAGGCGTACCTCCCGTCCAGATGGCATTGAAGTATTCGAGCAGCCGCTCGTAGGCCGGTTCGAGTAGGTTAGCGAGAAGTTTCACAGTTACCTTGTCCCTGCCCGGGGCTGTCCCTCGTTTCATTTTGGCCAGGGCCGCTTTGAGGTCGTGAAGCTGGAAAGTTCGATCCAGCTCTGCGTTCTCAGAACCTGCATACGAGTACGCCGGACCACGCGAATCCTGGTCTGTGTACAGATATTTGTCTCGGAGCGCGTCAGCCAGTTTGTGTCTCCGTTGAAGGTGTGAATTGCTCGTTGAAGATGTTTTTGTGTTTCGGTGCGGGTTTGGGTCGGATCAATGAGGGCACGGAAAAGGCGCCACGTGCTCCGGCTCGACATTTGCCCGAGCAGCGGTGTTGCATCGGTCTACCCAGTTCGAGGCGGCGAGTTGGGCCGCATACTCTGCCGCTTGTTGGGTGAGTTCCGCGATGCGGATTTTGAGTTGCCGATTGTACTTCTGCCGGCGCCATCGGCGGACGAGGATGTGCCGGGCCTCCCAGTGGTGAAGGAGGTGGTTGTCCACCGCCGGGTTCGCCTCTGAGAGCTGAACGTGGTGTTCGGTATCTTTGAGTTGGCAGAAGAGGTGTTGTGACCATGTAGTGTAACCTTGATCCGCTATAGGGGTAGGGTTAGTGTAGTTGGATCTGAATTTGGTCCAGTCTGGAAGGGTTGCTTTAGTGTGAGGTCTTGTAAGGGGTTTGGTGCGGATTGTGGTCGCAAGAATGCAGTGGTCGCTACCCAGGGTTTCCTCGGTGTTGTGCCATTCTGCATATCTAATATTTTTGGTAAATGTGAGATCTGGGCACGTGTCGCGTGCCACGGAGTTCCCAATGCGAGTGGGTTGTGCAGGGTCCGTGTGAAGAGTAAGGCCCAACGTTGACGCAAGTTCCGCCAGCTTGCGTCCTCGTTTTTCTTCACGTATATATCCCCATAAGGGGCTAGGGGCATTAAAGTCCCCAACGATTATGAGGGGGTCCCTGTTCGCCACCTTTAACGCCCGAGTGAATAAGTCCAGAAATGTGACGTTTGGAAGTTTTGGAGAGCTGTAAACGTTGAGCACGTGTAATGGGGGGGTCTTGTTTGCGTAGCGGAAGGATCGTCACCATCGCATACGAGAAAATCGCCTTGTAATCCAGGTCCACCGGGGAGGCCGTATAATTTTTATGTAAGCAGAGGCAGCTCTGCGCATCCTGCTGATACACTGAGTAATTTGTGAGGGTGGCTGCGTCCCCCGGCTCTTGGAGGGCCACTACAGCAGGAGGACTGGGGAACGTTGTTAGGAAAAGCCGTAGGTCGGACCGCTTAGTACGGGCCTTGAAACCTCTGCAGTTCCACTGTAAAATTTGGAGAGGGGCCGAATTGCTGCGTGAGTACCATCGCGGTTTATTAATGTCCGCCATGATTATGATTAGAATTTATGCTTACTAGGAAGGGGCCCGCCTCTGAGCCGGGTGCCCCAATGACAGCAGGTTGCGTCACGCTGGGCAGGTTGAGGGCGGGCTCCTGTTCCTCATGTGCGACTTTTGGTCTACCAGCCTTAATATTGGGGCTCCTTATACGCTTGAGTTGGCCGGAGCGCCAGGTAGTTACAGTTTGTTTCGTCATATGTGCGGGTATAATGGTAGGAATTTTGTCTAGAGCCGCCTTGATGGTGACTGCGATTTGCATTTCTAAGGCGGAGAATGCGGAGTTCATCTGGGCCTCCAGTGTGCTAACCCTCGCCTCAAGCGCAGACTGCGCGGTTTTAGTCTGCGCGTTCGCCGGTGTGTCGCTATCCATCTCCTCCACCGCGGGGGGAGTGGGCCTCTAGGTTAGAAAATTTTGGCGCGCCTCAGTGAGGGCAAGACGCTTCTCTAGGTTAGCGATTTCCTCTTTGAGGGCGGAAATTTGGGATTGCTCGGCCGTTTTTGTCGGCGGTTTGGAAGGGGGGGGGGGGATGAGGAGGGACTGCCCTGCCCTTGCTGCTCACCTGGGATCCCTGGATGACGGCTTGCGCCCATGTCCGCGAAGAGCCTGGTGGGGGGGTACTCGTTCGTTTCTCCACGTCGGCTTGGGGTGGTGGTGGTATTGACTTAGGCAACTCCGGCTTGTCGGTAGATGGACCGCCTGGCTTTCCAGGAGATGGACCGCCTGGCTTGCCGGTAGATGGAGCGCCTGGATTGCCGGTAGATGTACCGCCTGGCTTGCCGGTAGACGGACCGCCTGGCTTGCTCGGGGGCTGGTTGGCTCCCTTGTCCTTGGCTTGGCGGGGCCGCCGTTTCCGGCGTTTACGGCGGCCCTTCTTGTGCGTCGGTCCCTGCTCCAGGTGCAGGGGCTGGGGGGTTCGATACATTGCAACGCACCCGCGGGCACCCGTGGTATGGGCTCCGCCGCAGAGAGAGCATTTGGAACGCACTCGTGAGAGACCCGCACCCCCTCAAAGAGCTCGGCTTGTTGGCCGCACACACCACATTTGCCCGGTCTTGGGCCGGGGCAGGCGTCCATACGGTGACCGACAACACCGCAGTGACCGCAGGCCGGGATGGTGCGCTGATATTCACGGACTTGGATGAGCATACACTCGTAATGTACGTAGCGCGGCTTCAGCTTTCCGGAAAATGTTATTCGCGCCTTGTTTGACGTGCCGAATTTGCGTATCTCCAGAATCTCGCCATGGCGCCACTCGAGACTTGAGCGGAGGGATTCCGCTGTATCTGTATTGCGTACTGTTACCACGCCGTAACAGACGTTACCACCGTCTTGCCTTAGGTGGCCTGTAAGTTGGACTTTCTTATTTTGCAGATTTATCTCGAAGTCCCCGATAAGTTTATGTTGAATTTCGGGTTTTGAAGTGTAAATTAGGATTAAATTTTGGTCGCGTACCGGAAGAATTGTGAAAAATTGTGAGCAGTCCGGTCCGAGGTAGGTTATGAACGCCCGCCCGTATCTGTTCTTTTCGAATACCTCTTGCAATGATACTCGAGTTCGCGGCTTGAGGAGTACCACGAAGTCTTCGGGTGTCGGTTTTGGTAATGGCTGCGGCCTCCAGGTCGTAAGAGGCCGGCCCGCTGTGCGTTGAGCGGAGTTGTCGGAGCTGGCGCCGGCGGCGGGAGCGGCACGGGAGGCCGCGTCGACGGACGCCGCTTTTAGGGCACGGCCCTGCTCTCGGCGAGCTACCGCGGCAGCGAGCGTGGCGCTCTTGAAGCTTGCTGCTGTTGTCTCACCCACGTTATGGGGATGAACGGTGGTCCACGCCATCGCCTCCGAGTCATATCCCATGGCTGGTGGCTTGTGGGAAGGCCATATTATCGCGGAGCAGGGGCTCCGCTGCGCCGGGCGTTGGCGCCGCTGTCAGGCCTAGCGGCGCCATCCAGCGTGGTCGAAACTTCGCTTTGCCAGGATTTGTAAAAGGGGATCTCACCTCGGAAAAAATGATATCCGCCGATCCCCTGTGACTTCCGGAGCACGGTGGTGCAGGTCTTGCTGGCCCGGGGCGGAAAAAATCCGGGGCTCCAGCCAAGAATCGGCAGAGCCGATGCGCACCTGCTGAACGCTCGGCGCGCGTCCCACGCTCTCCCACAAGGACGGCGCGAGATCATCGCCCAGCTCTTCGGCGTGACGTCACACAGAGGTCATGCGAAAGGTCATTTCATGTGCACCGCCGTTGCACCGCAAATGCTTGAAAGTGAAAGTAGTATTGCGTTCGCAATAAAACTTCAAGCACTCTTTCACACGCATGTCAGTGAGGTCCCCAGCGCCGACAGCGTCAAATTAATCATTTTCAAGAGAGAGAGAGAAAGAAACTTTATTTCAACAGGAATTCGGAGCACGACCCCAATGCACTAAAGTGTGTATGTTCCTAAGGTCCATAACACTGGCAGTCCGGCCGGTGGCGATGGCCTGCACGGCCGGGTCCTCCGAGCGCAGAGGGTTTCCCAGTCATCCCAGGTCTTGAGGTTCTCTAGGTCCCGCGGGGGAGGGTCCGCCGGGCAGAGGGAAAGGATGTGGAGGGAAGAAGCGAAGGGTTCTGGGCATAGGGCACATGCGGGAGTGGGAAAGGATGGATGATAGTGGGCTAGGTTAAGGGGGGAGGGGAGAGTGTCTCTAGTGTGCGCCAGAGTGTTGCGTGTTTGTTATCTAGGGAGGGGTGGGGCAATCATTTTCAAGCATTCCTTTTGTTTGCAGAAGCAAGCAAGGGCCGTTCTCAAGAGGCGCAAGTCAAAATTTTACTTTTTCAGAGCGTAGCTCTTTGGCGCCCGTTTCTGCGTTCGCGGCTTCGCCGTCGCCGTTGTCCGCTTGTGAGGGGAAAAGGTCCCCCAGCAGGTTCGAGCGTCCTCCGAGGTGGGGCCCCGGCTCCAAACATCTGGTTCTCAACTAATGTTGAAGCTTTTTGGAGCTTTCTGAAGGAGAACGTCAGTGATGGTGGCCGGAGACTAAAAAAGTTCAGCACAGCGGGTGGGAATCCTCGATGCAAATGCTTAACTATTTATTTCTTTTCTCTGTTGCTATACTCGTGATAAGGCTCTTTCCCTCTAACTGCAAATACTCTTTCTCCGCGATTCTCCACCAGCGCAACTCTGGAAGACTGGAGAATGTGAAGGCTGCATATTCGTGAATGATGGTGCTAACATATGACGGTGCAAGCCTGGGATACGTTCCCAGGCAAGCGCGCTGGTGGAAAGACTGCCCCCGTGGATGTTTTCAAAGCGGCGTCAGTCTGTCGGAGTTAGTGAATGCATGCTTCTTTTTCGCCTATAAAGTCGGAGGCTTTCTTTTTGGACAAGAACGCGCTCGCTTTGCAGCCTTTCTACACACGATCAGAAGTACCTCTACAATGACAGATGTTCTGCTGTGGTTGCGGTGGACCCAAGCTTTTCCTTTAAGAGAGAAGGTTATTCTTATGAAATTTGCGTGACTTTTCCCCTTTTGACTAAGTAATTCCGGGGTCACAAAACACCAGACCCGAAAAAGATTATTTTACCTCAACTATCGCGTATAAGCAGGACTCGGAACCGTAAGCTCAGACATAAACGCGGGAACAGGACCAGGTGATTGGCAGGCTGTCTCGCAGGCAACGCGTGAAAATGTTTTTCAGGAACTGGAGTGCCGCGTAAACCTTTCGTGGCCAGCTGTACGTCGAAAAAATTGTCCTTTTTTAAAATAATTCATTTTCATTTTTTGCAGGTTTTCACAGAGCGTAACCTGATAACAAGATACGGTGGCAGATTTTCACCATTAGCACGGGTGGTGTTCTTAACCAGCCACCCAGAGTCCGGAATAGCTGTCCCCCACAGGACCGAACAGGTAGTGGCATTGAGTTTAAGCAGGAATCTAACCAACAAGTGACAAACGGTGAGGAGGGTCCGTGAGGGAAGCGGGAGGTTACTTTCGCCGTTTCCAGCCTAGAGATTAAGTTACTGTTCTGTTCTAAGCAGCAGACAGACGCTTCGGTGGCAGCAACACAAAAAGCTCTTTATTCGAGGCAGCAGCGTTCTTTTATAGGAAACGCTGCATGCCGGTCAGGCACACGTCATTTCTGGTACAATGTTATCAGACCGTCTGGCTGATACAGAACATTCCTTCCTCCTTAATCAAAGCTACACGCGTTTCTTTCCGTGTTCATAACTGGAGGTTTGATAGCGATCAGGAGGACGTCTTGTGCGATTAATTCTTCGCAAATTAGCCTCTTCGGGTGTAGCCGTGGTTGATGCGGTGGAACTTGAAGGTTGCGCTGCCATGTGTCTTGCTTCAGGCTGCGATGCCGGTTCCTCATTTGAAGTGGCGTCATCTAAGCGAACATCCTCAAGCTTGTCCGCAGGGGGACCACTAATCACGGAGCCAGCAGGGGAATCTTTTTCCGAGGGAGCTGATGGCAAGTCTCGCTGAACAGCGGCACTTGGAGTGGATTCAGGATGCGCTTCTTTTGCGACTTCCGGATGGAGTGATGACTTTGCACCCGATATCCAGATGGGTCTCAAGTGGTCGATATGCACAAAACGAAACTGGTCACCGACTTTGACTACAAACGTAGAGTCACTTACACGTTGCATTACGACCGCTTCATCCCATGGCAGGGTTTCCCCTCTCGTAGTCTTGACGAGAACTGCATCACCGGCTTCCATCTGCGGGTCGATTCCTCGGCCCTCGTTGCGATGAGTGGCGTCTCTGGCTTGGCGGCTGCGCATGTCCTGCACAAAACTTGGCTTCAGGAGCGAAAGCTTCACTCGGGGTTGTCGTTTCAAGAACAGCTCAGCCGGCGTTCTTCCTGTTACGGAGTTCGGGGTGTTCCTGTAAGCAAGCAAGAAGTCGTTAAGTCGTTGGTGCAGAGTTCTGTTCTGCCCTGTTTGGTTATCGTGAAGCACTTGCTTGATTGGTTTATGGTTTGGTTTATGCGGTTTAACGTCCCAAAGCGACTAAGGCTATGAGAGACGCCGTAGTGAAGGGCTCCGGAAATTTCGACCACCTGTGGTTCTTTAACGTGCACTGACATCGCACAGTACACGGGCCTCTACAATTTCTCCTCCAAAGAAATTCTAGCCGCCGCGGCCGGGATCGAACCCGCGTCTCTTGGGTCAGCAGCCGAGCACCATAACCGCTGAGCCACCGCGGTGGCGGTCAACTAGCCTTTATGCTGCCCCGTTCGATGAAGCGTGGTAGGGTGGCGTACGCGTGTGGCGAATCCCGTGAGAAGAGGTGGAATTGGAGAACTCCTGCGCAGTAACCTGAGGTTCACCTCTGATCAGTTCCTCCGGGTAGCCATACGCTGCAAATATCTCCATGAGACAGTCGATCGTTTTCGACGTCGTCGTAGTGCGGAGGCATTTTACTTCTATCCACTTTGAGTAACAGTCTACTAGAAGGAACAAGTTCTAGCCATCCTTCATGGCGAAATCGACATGGACTCTCTGCCAAACACGAGTTGGATAAGTTCATGAATGCAATGGCCCTGGTGCCTTCGCAGGCATGGTCGTTTGGCACACTGTACATGACGGACAGTGTCTTCAATGTTCTTGTCAATCAACGGCCACCAAACAAACGACCCAGCAAGCATTTTGATTCTTTGCATTCCAAGGTGTTCTTCATGTAGCAATGTTAATACTGCTTATCGAAGTTCGTCCGGAATGATCACTCGCTGGCCCCACGTGATGCAGCCTTGCTCATACGATAGTTCGTTTCGACGAACGTAAAAGAGCTGAAATTTATCATCGCGGCGCGCGGGCCAGCCAGATAACGTGAACTGCACGACTTTGGAAAGAAGGCGATTCCTTTTAGTCGCAGCAGCAACCTGGCTCGCAGTGAGAGGCGTTGACTCAAACACTGCAAGCCATTCTTCAGTGTCGTCTTTATGCTTGACCAGAAGTGGAAGCCTTGAAAGGGCGTCGGCAACTTCCATGTTTTTGCCGTTCCTGTAGCGCAGTGTGTACTGATAAGCTGCTAAGGTGATAGCCCAGCGCTGAATCCTATCTGCAGCCAAAGAAGGAATTGGTTTTTCTGATGCCAAGATCCCCAACAGTGGTTGGTGGTCTGTATACGGCATGTATTTGCGCCCGTACAGGTATCTATGAAACCTGCTCAGACCGAAAATTAATGCTAGGGCTTCCTTCTAACCTTGCGCATAGTTGCGCTCCGCTACACTCAATGTTCTGGAGGCAAATTAAATGGGTCTTTCCGAACCGTCAGGCATGACGTGAAAAATTACTGCCCCAAGACCGTAGGCCGACGCGTCGTAGCTTAAACCGATTGGATTTTTCACGTCGTAAAAAGTCAGAACTTAACTGTCTACGAGACGCTGCTTGGCTTCCACGAATGATCTTGAACATTCGTCCGTCCACGCCCAACTCGTGTCTTTTTTTAGCAGATCGTACATTGGTGCAGCTACTGTGGCTAAATCTTTGATGAATTTGGCGTAGAAATTCAGCAGACCCAAGAAGCCTCGTAGCTCAGTTACGGTGCTTGGCTGAGGCGCTTCCGTGATGGCTTTTATCTTTGTTGATGTTGGAAAAATGCCATCAGCTGTCACTTTGTGTCCAAGATAAACGACGGACTGCTTGAAAAATTCACATTTCTGTTCAATTACTACGATATTGTGCTTTTCCAGTCGTTGAAGTACCTTTTCCACAGTTTCTTGACAGTCGTCTATATTGTCGCCTACGACGACGACGTCGTCGATATAGCAACCCACTTTTGGAATCCCTTTTAAGACTTCGTCCATTAACGACTGAAAGATAGCAGGTGCGCTAGAGATGCCGAATGATAGGCGCTGAAACTGGAATAATCCGAGATGAGTGTTTACGGTTAACAGTGTTTTGCTTTCCTCAGCAAGCGGCACTTGCTGATAAGCTTGTGATAGATGCAGAACGCAAAATATTTTACCTCTTGCGAGCTTCGAATACAAATCTTCCGGCAATGGCAAAGGGTAATGGTCAGTTTTTGGAACAGGATTAACCGTGACTTTGTAGTCGCCGCATAACCTTAAACCTGCGCCGCCTTTCTTCGCGACCACTACCAGAGGCGTTGCCCAGTCACTTTTCGTGACCCTCTTTAGTATTCCGGCTTGCTCGAGCTTTTCCAGCTCCTTTGCAACTTCCTCTTTGATGGCAAATGGTATTGGCCGTGCTTTTAAGAACACTGGTTGAGCCCCTTCCTTTACAAAGATGCGAGCTTCGAAGTTTTTGACGACTCCCGGGGTGCTCTTGAAAATTCTCGGGATACTTTTTCCGTAAGGGTTCTACCCTCTGCTCCAATGACTTATCCGTGGACAGCTGTATACTGCTTTCCAGTTTATCTGCAGTTTTTCCAGCCAGTCTCTTCCCATGAGAGCGGGCATCGGCGTTCCGTTTCCCTTCACTACCACAACAGGCAAAGAGATTTCGCTTGCGTCCTGCTTGACTAAGACGTTTGCTTTTCCAATTACCTTCAGCTTTTCTCCGGTGTAAGTGCGCAACGACACATTGGATTCTACACATGCGGGAAACACTACTTATAGAACTGCTCTGGTACGATCGTGACCGCTGCACCTGTGTCAATTATCATCGAAACAGACTTCCCTTCAATGTTCAGGTCGACGCTGTAGCCCCTCAAACTTTTTCCCGAGAAGAACAACACAGTCTGACAACTCAAGTCTTCGGATTCGTCGTCCGTGTTGTCAACGTATCTGAGAGCTTTTGCTTTGGCTCTGCTTTTGCAGACGGCTTGCAAATGCCCTTTTTTGTTACAATTTCTGCAGGTGTGGTAGCGATACCAACATTTTTCTCCCGCCTGACGCTTTCCGCAATGCTTGCAAGCACTTCGCCGCTCTTCCTCGCGTTTACCTTTTGGCCATGCAACCGTCCTCGATTTCTTTTCCTTATCACGGCGACGTTCGCCCTGAATGACGTTCACGCTGCACGGTTTTGTGTCAAACTCATGCATTTGCTTCGCCTGTTGTGCCGCTAGCTCTTTTTCAAGCGCCGTTTGGCACGCCAGCTCGAACGTCAAGTCAGGCTGTTCAAAAAGAGCCCGTTGCGTTTCCTCGTCACGCAAACCAGCTACAAGCCTGTCCCTTAAGGCATGATTTAAAAACGTGCCGAAATTGCAATCGCTTGCAAGATGCTTCAGTTCAGTGATGAAATCTTTGACGCTTTCATTTTCTTGCTGTATTCGGCGATTAAATTTACAACGTTCTTCGATAATTGAATGAGCTGGGCTGAAATGAGCTTCCAGAAGCTGTTTAATTTCTTCGAACGTCTTCTGAGAAGGCAAACGAGGCACAATTATCTTCTTTAGCTCTTCGTATTCTTGCGCACCGAGTACGTTCAGAAACAACTTCAGTTTCTTGTCTGCAGAGACATCATTTATGTCTACGAAGTTCTCTAAGCGTTCAAAATACGAGCGTATGTTGTCGATTTTCGGGTTGAATTCGGGCATTCTGGCGAGCTTAGGACCATGTCCAGGTTCTGCCATAATGAGCAAATTTCACTTTTCTGCGTTCCTGCGCTCCTCCGGCGTTCTTGGGCTCCTCCGGCGTTCTAGCGTTACTCCTGGCCGCCGATGAAATCGTGGTTGCAAGGGCTCCGTGTCGCCTTGCACCGTAGGCGGTTCAGCCTCGTGACTGCTGCTGGCCGGCGGCGGTTTACTGCGCACCGGATCCCATCCTCGTCGCGAGATGTTCTGTTCTAAGCAGCAGACAGACGCTTCGGTAGCAGCAACGCAAAAAGCTCTTTATTGTGTTGTTGTTGTTGTGACTGAGAGAAAGATGAAAAGGAAATAGCACGGGCCTGCCTAATGGCCACCACCGCTGCCACGTGCAGATAGAGGAGAGTTATAAGATCAGAGGAAAGAGAAAAAGGAAAGAAAAGACGCGCGTCGCAGCAACAACTGCGTCCGCCGGAGCGGACGGTGCTGAAAAAAAAATCTGTGGCTTAGCTTGGTTAAGCCCGGTAATTGCGAAAGCAATATCCGTACGTACGCCATGGTACAGCTGGTAGTGTAGCTGGTGGTGGTGATTGTGGTTAGACTTGTGGTGATGCATCGGTTATACCCTATTGTGCGTTTCTATCGTAAAGACTTTCAAAAATTTTCCCGCCTCAACCGCTCGCTCGTTTGCTGTGAAACTGCGCGCAGAGCTTGCGCAATATGGTAACTTTTGTATCGTGGCAAGTTTTACAACGGTACTTACTTAGTTGAGCTGTGCATGATGCGAAATCGTGGTTGTCTGCGTAGGGATCGCCGAACCAAAACCCTCAGACGTCGTTTTTTCGCTGAAAGGCGGCAGTGGCGCCATCTGTTTTCAGCAGTTAGAAGCGTCACGACAAGGTGCCGACGTAGCCGAGGTAAGCGTTGCATGAAGCGCGTGCCTACACTGTACGCGTGCCCTTTGAACATGCCGTTTTTTTCGGCTAACTGAGCGAAAGGAAATATCAGAACAACTGATTTAACGAGGCTTTACCTTTCAGATGATATTATTTGCAAAATCGCCTCGGCATCTTGTCGTGACGCTTTTCACTGCTGAAAACAGATGGCGCCACTGCCGCCTATGACCGCTGCTGTTCATGCTTTACGTGATAAATATGGAAAGAAGGCTAGAAGAAAGTAATATAGGTTATAATCTGTCGTACATATTAGGCGGAAATGTAGTTGAGCAGCGACTCCCGGGTTTAATGTATGCGGAGGATGTTGTACTGTTAGCAGATAGCCAGGAAGATTTACAAACTTTGGTTAATTGCTGTGGAGACGAAGGAGACGCTCTAGGATTCAGTTTTAGCGCAACTAAATCAGGTGTGATTGTTTTTAACGATACAACTGACCAGGTGCTTACAATACGAGGCCACGAAATACCCAAAGTGGCCGCATACAAATACCTCGGGATATGGCTAAACGAAGGGCAGATATACACGGAAAAGCACGAACAGGCTCTTAGGGCAAAAGGACGAAGAGACGCCGGGATAATGAAACATAGGGCATTATGGGGGTACAACAAATATGAAGTACTAAGAGGTATTTGGAAAGGAATAATGGTGCCGGGACTTACTTTCGGCAATGCGGTTCTGTGCTTAAGGGCAGAAGTTCAGTCGAGATTAGACGTAAATCAGAGAGCTCTTGGAAGATTAGCACTAGGTGCTCAGGTAAAACCACAAACGAGGCAGTACAAGGGGATATGGGCTGGGCATCGTTCGAAGCACGGGAAGCTAAGAGTAAAATGCTATATGAAGAACGCCCGAGGAAATTGGACGATAACAGGTGGGCAGCTAAGGTATTTAAATATTTATACAGAAAGAGCGTTGAGTCACAGTGGCGGAAAAGGACTAGAAAACTAAACAGTAAGTATGCAGGTCACGAGGACGGAGAAAGAAAGAGCATTAAACGACAGGTTAAAAACGCGGAAGTTAAAAATTGGATGCATTCAATGGAAAAGAAACATAGTGTAGAACTATATCAATGCTGGAAAAGGCAGATCAGGAAAGAATTTTTCTGTGATAACTCAAGAGGCAGTGCCCTACTTTTTGAAGCTAGGTCAGGGTGTCTTAGAACGCGCAGCTACAAAAAGAAATTTAACGACGAAGATGACACATGTGCAGTGTGTGGTAGATCTGTGGAAACAATTGAACACCTCATAATCAAATGTGACGGTATCCAACCGGATGTCGATGCAGGCGCAGTCACTCTTCCTGAGGCCCTAGGGTTTAAAGATAACAATGGTCATGTAAATAAATCTGCAGTGGAAGTCAGCAAAAAGCGATTGGAGGATTGGTTGCTGAAAAGCAGAGATGTGGCATAGGGTTAGAATTGTAGGAAACCGTAGGTAAAGATGGTGGCCATTCTTAATGAGAATTGCCAACACAATAAACAAAAAAATAAAGAAAAGCTGAGCATGGTGGCAATTGCCACCACCCTGTTTCAAAGGGGCCGCTCCTATCCATCCATCCATCCACCCACCCATCCACCCATCCACCCACCCGTCCGTCCGTCCGTCCGTCCGTCCGTCCGTCCGTCCGTCTGCGGCGTCTGCGGGTTTTGGTTTGAAGATCTCTACGCAGACAACTACGATTTCGTATCATGCACGGCTCAACTAAGTAACTACCGTTGTAAAACTTGCTACGATACAAAAGTTACCGTATTGCACAAGCTCTGTGTGCAGTTTCACCTCAAACGATCGAGCGGTTGAGGCGGGAAAATTTTTGCAAGTCTTTACGATAAAAACGCACAATACGGTGCAACCCAATCCAATTCAATCCAATGCTATACAATCCAAATGCTATCCAAACCAATCCAATCCAATCCAATAGAATTCATTCCAATCCAATCTAATCCAATTCATTCCACTCCACTCCAATGCAATCCACTCCAATCCAATGCAATCCACTCCACTCCAATGCAATCCAATCCAATTCAATCTAATCAAATCCAATGTAATGTAATCTAATGTAATCTAATCCAATCCAATCCAGTCCAGTTCAATACAATTCAATCCAATGCAATTCAATCCCCTCCAATCCAATCCACTCCAATGCAATCCATTCCAATCCAATCCACTTCAATCCACTCGAATCCAATCCAGTCCAGTCCAATCCAATCTAATCCAATCTAATTCAATCTATTTCAATGTAATGCAATGAAGGTGAAATGAAGGTCAATGGTGGTCATCGCCACGGCGCGATGGTGGCCACCGGCCGCGGCACGATGGTGGTCACCGGCCGCGGCACGCAACGGCGTGAAAGTGCAAGTAGTATTGCTCTCACAATAAAACAGATAAGCGGCCAAAGCCGCGCTCGCCGAAGCGAGGACATATCTACTAGGCTATGTGAATCATTTCTGGTACAATGTTATCAGACCGACTGGCTGATACAGAAGAGTCACTCTAAAAGAAAAGTTCACTGGACCATGCTTTTTACAACAGTGACGCTTTTCAGGAATTTTACCAATTGCTCATAATTCTGCAAAACAGCGACGTACACGAAGCAGTACTCGAGAAAGGCTAGAGTAAAAACAGATATTGCAGCAATGCACTGGTAAACTAGATAGGCAAAGAAACAAACACAAAAATTGTGAACCATTTTTTGCGGCATTCTAACGACCGGAGGACGCGGAGGTGGCCATGCTGAATACTTGTAAGTGCTTGTACTTTCGTCGCATTTGATACGAATTTTGGAAGTCCCTTAGTTTTCTGTGGATTCAGAAGCAATACAAATTTCACAATTCAACAGAAAGTGATTACCTGAATTATGAAATGTTTAATTAGAATGAGGTGCAAGGGCCTTCCTTATAAGTGTGCCGCCGAGGTTGCACTGTAAATATATGGCGATCGGCTGCGGCGTCGATAACGGCGTTGTCTGTCGCATTTCAATGGAGCGAAATACTCCAGGCCCTTGAACTGTGCGATGTCCATTGCAAGTCAAAAAACCCCAGGTGATCGAAATTACCCAGAGCCCTAATGTGCGGCGTGCCTCGTAACGTAAGTTTCTTCTGAACGTAAATCCCATAAAACAAAACGAAACTTATGTGCTTCGAAACGATGTAACCAGTGTAAGGTCTAAAAGTAAAGGGCGGCCAGAAAATACGCCAAGCGCGTTGTGGGGAGCATATATGCAGTCTAGAACAAAACACAGTGCACAAACACCACACCCCGCCACAGATATCGTAGTTGCTTTGCGCAAATGGGGTCAGAACTGCTGTCCACTTCCGTGTGCTGTCAGAGCTGCCTTTATAAGCCAGGCAGCACAAAGCGCATCAACGATTGTGCGCACATCGAGGCCTAAGATTCAAACCCTTCCTTGAAAATTATTCGGATAGTTTAAGCAGTCGTCGATGTTGTGTATTTTGTCAGCATTTTGTTGCGAAGCACTGTGCGTTTTTTAGCACCAGTTTGTATGAGTGCAACGAGCCTAATGGTATGGCATTCTTGAACCGTTGCACGAGAACGTTCCCGAACAAGTAGGTACGAAAGTAACCGTTTCTTCCTTACGTACACTTTTTATAAACTTTATTTCCAGGTGCTGTTTCCAGTCCCGAATACCCTCCCGCAAATCCTGTTCTACTACCGTCGTCGACCTCTGAGCTCGGAAATGTGACCCATACAAATTTGAAGGACAAGGGGTCTTCGCTGGCTACTGGTGAAGAAAATTCTGTCCGGTGTCAAAACCCTGAAGGAAGAGGAGGGCCGTTGCGATGCAACCTCTGTCCGTACACTTCTGCGAACTTTGCCGACGTTGTGAGACACATCGAATTGCACGCGACTGAGAAGAAATTTAAATGCCCCCCGTGCCCAGCGGTGCTTGAGGCGTCCTACAAACTTAAAATGCCTATGACATCCGCCAACACCGAGGAAAAGCCACACAAGTGCGACCAGTGCCGTTTTTCAGCTGCTTTACCTAGCAAGCTACTTCGACACAAGCGTACGCAATCAGGCGAAAAACCCTACACATGTGAAGTGTGCCCATATTCCGCGAATCAGAAAGGCCACTAAACCTTCACATTCGTGCGCATATAAGTGCAGGGGTCTTTAATTGTACTCTATGTACATTCGTGGGTTCAAGCACTGAGAGCTTCAAAGAGCACATGTCCGGGCACAGGGAGTGAATTCTTAATAAATACGCGCATGTGACAACAAATGTTTAATAGTGGCACATGTTTCTCCACAGAAAAAATTACATACCTTTTGAGCACAAGTGCAAGCTATTATGTTTAATGTATGGCGGACATCCGGTATTCTTCTACAGACGTTTGCAGATTTAAGCCGCTAACATTCACCGCTTACTGTTGCATGTTCTTATTAATTCGAATTATTTTAGCAGTAGACCCAGCATCAGGTGCTTCGGTTTTTTCGTGGACAGTCAGGTGGTGTGCCTTGTTGGTGATGTTGATGCCACTAAAGTAGAGACTGCGGATACCACGATCATTCAGTGTAAGCTCTTTCTTGCTTCAAAGCACAACTAGTCGAAAAAAACATGAAAGTTGACTACAGCTAATAAACACCCTCGGTGATACGCCGAACCATTTGTTTGGAGACGGCCTTTTAGTCTAAGTTAAATGGCAAATTCGTTGCCATACTTTTACTTGCCGCGTTAAAACTCCCACTACATTCTCGACCTGCGCTACATGGATTTACAACGGGGCTTCTCATCTACAGTTAAAAATTTTGTCTATTTCATTCCAATCTAAGGAACATCTTAGCAACTTCCTTGAATCTTTGATACAATGTGGATTTCAGTCGCTAACCTTCGAGCAATTCCCACGGTCTAGCTAGCATATCATCGGCTAGCGCATGCGGTAAGGACACGAAGTTTTAGATCAAATCAACAAACATTTCGGACACCTCATGTTGAACCGAATAAAACGTTTGGCAAGCCGCTACGCAGTCGACATGCATCTTTCAGCCGCCGCCGATCCTGGTTTGATTTTTCTATCAAATAAGACGAATAAATGACAACTCCTTAATTCTACCAAGGAATGCTAACTGTATTGCAGCGTTAAATATCTTTCTTGCCAGACCAGCGTTATTTATCGAACACTCTTCCTAGAATGCTGAAAACTTCATAATCGTGGAGCATTGGCACCTTTCTCGATACTGGCGCCTGCGTTCATGCGTATCATTCACGAGTGCGTCAGGTGCACTGCGTGCTGAGGCGACTCTAATGTGGAAAAGGAAGGCAGTGAAAAAAAATACTGGACAAGTACGAGGGAAGCAAACACGGACTGCTGAAAATTGTTAACTGATGTCCTATTTTTTGTAATCAGATATCACAGATATATATAGATATAAATATGCTCAAATGGCAGAAATTCTCGAAAGGCAGCAACAAAGCAACAGACTAAAGCTACAGCAATAAACAAATCAGAGTGCATGTCGAACCGCCCTTTACCGAAAACGCCTGTTACCGAAAACGTCGAAAACGCCTGTACCCAGAGGAAATGACTCGCAACCAGTGATAGGCAGTATCGAAGGTACAGCCTTTGTCAAAAGTTTAGACCCCAGGGGGTTTGCCTCTAAGCACTATTGTGGCGTTCCTGCAGCACTTGTGGAAGTCCTATGCATCGGAGGGAGCAGGACCAAAAATCTTCTTACCTTCAGGAGATTTGGGACGCTGAGGTTGCATTACGAGCAAAGCAATGCAGCCCAGAAGCAACCCCCTGGGCTATAAACCTTTGACAAAGGCTGTACATGTAGTTTCGATACTATCCTTCAGCTTATTTTGTTCATCTGTATTACCTAACGCTTGCCAGATATGGAAGCATTGGAGATATGGAAGCATTGGAGTTATTGGTTTGCAGAATACATTTTGAGTGTATCCTATATTTTAGTGAGGCTCGATCCTCAAAGCACACTGTGTGGCATATTTTGAGGTGGCTGTAAGCCAGATTTCCGGCCGGCATCGCTCGCTCAAGAGGGAGCACCCTGAAAAAAAGCTATGGAGTACAAGTATGAAGAGAAGATGCGAAGGCTGTAAGCCACGTCTTTCTTCTCTCTTCCTGCGTTCGTTGTTTGGTAGATATACGACGCATACATTTCCTTCTGCACACTTTATGACGGAAGGGTCCAGAAGACAGGCTGAAGGTTTTAACATTACAAAAAAAGTGCAGTCAGAGCAATTGCAGGTGCTACATACTTAGCACCTACGAGTACTCTATTTGCAAAATACCGCATTATGGATACAAGGGTTATTCATTAGTACCGTATAATTCATCAGTACAAATCTCAGGTCCATTGTGACACAACATTTTTTGCAGACCTTGCGAATCTACGGGAAAATACCGCTGTTCACAACACAAGACACTACGAATATTGGTACGTACCTTGTCCACGCACAAATTACTGTTTTCAAACTCTCAGGTATGTGTTGCCGTCCTTCCTTAATAGAACCACTTTCACTAATCTATCCATCCTTTCTGTTTCATATAACGCTGTCAGAAATATCTTCTTACGAAAGAATGAATAATATCCAACTGTAAAATAAACAAAGTATCCATGGGCTGTGATTAAACTATCATTTGCCTGTGTGTAACAGTACAGAGACTATTCTGGTGATCTGTTATGAATACATTGTGCATATTTGTTACTTTACGCATTTTCTTGTTATTGTTTTACTGCTGTCTGTCATCGCTGTGCCAAACCGCTCCGGGAGATGAGAGCTTTGTCAAGCCGCGTGCGCGGCTTTTTTTGCTTTCACCTCACCCATTGTACATGACTGAAATAAATGAACTGAACTGAACTGAACTGTTGTGGTAGAAACAATACCTCTTCACCCCTATTTCTAGTTGCGATCGTTGCCTGTAGAAATAGTTTGGTTTGGTTTATTGGGGTTAAACATCCCAAAGCAACTAAGGCTATGAGCGACGCCGTAGTAACAAACAAAAAGCATTATAAACAGCTTCAAGTTTATTATTACGCATTCAGGTTCTTACAGGGAAGGGTCCTAACTTAGGTAATGATATTCGTAGAAGTGTTAACATTGGTGACTTCAATAGTGCTTAGAAGAATCCATGATACGCTTTCTTGTAGCTCCATCAGAAATCGATTGAGCTTTTAAATATATCTACGTCACAATTCTATTCCTCAGAGCGTCGAGTGTCGGTATTGAACGCAGCTTTTTTTTAAGTATCATGACTAGCACTGCACTGAAAGAATATCCGTGTTGGACGAAAGAATGGCCAGCAGCGCATTTCATCAATGAAAATAACTAATCTCCACTTGTGCCGACCCCTCTACATGATATAGGGATAAAATACCGCAGCTATGAAAAGAAGACCGGCACATTCAGGCTATCAGTATACAGCCCGTTGTTTAACAGGGGCCCGGCAATCTGTTTTCTATAATATTCCAGACATAAAAATATCGATTTTATCAAACACTTGACTTATCCTAACAAAATCATTTTATCTTAAATGATTTTGTTTTTTTTTGTAAAAAGTCGAAGGCGTCAGGCTTTTTCGTTCAGCGAAGTTACAGCGTCGCCCTTTGGCCACCCAATTTCAAGTTGCACTTCGTCATTAGTTCCAAAGCTAGAGCTGCTGGCAGCTGCTTTTTGAACGGAATCGAGTTATCAGCATGGAAGATAACTTTGCTAACCACATGACATGCAACTAATCTCAGAGTTCTGAACCAATCGGTCTGCTGCATTTTTAGAGATGGGCGTTATACTGAGCTCCGGAAAAGCTGCGATCAAGGTTGGCATACACGCTTCCCCGCCTTTATGTTCACGTGGATCCCACTTGGTGGCGTCACATGAAATGCAAAGTAGCGTGGGCGTGGTCATTTGCAGTGCCAGGAGGGTGGCGCATTCGAACAGGTTCGCTTTTGCAGACGTGCTAGCCGGACTATAGCTATTACGCACTCGCGCAGTTTTGACACGTCGTGAAGCCCTTGTTTCACGTTGAACGACCAGGTGAGATAAAACAACAAGGATCAAAGCTCAAGGAGACCGAGTGAGAGTACCTCAGCTCTTCAGAGCTCGCTTGCTTCGCCTTGTTTGCGTTACACTTGCATCCGAATACATTGAAGTTGTTTCGTACTGCTCTGCGGTGAAATTGCATCCGCAGTTACGATTTCCTTTCAATATCCCCTGCTGCGAAAGGCTGCATAAAGCGGTGGAAGCCACCTCCGCTTCTCGTAAATTTATGCCTCTTGATTCCCTGTTGCAGAAGATAATAGCTCAAGCGTCTGAAGAATTGTCTGGCTCGGGAGCATGTCATTATGACAGGCCTCTAAAGGTACTCCTTTGGAGTCATTGTTATGCGATGTTTAAAAATTTCCTCTCGTACTTTTTTTTGTTGTTGTTGCCATCTCTGCGCCATCGTTTTCGGAGATTTTCTTTTCTCACGTGGTTTTCATTCTGGCGCCGTAATGGAGGAGCTGTGATATCACTGTAGCAGTGATGTGATTGTAATTATTTTTTTCTTAGCACTTCATACACGACTTGCGTAGTTACGGAAGAGGATGTTTTGTCGGAAAATGCACATTTGGTAATTACCACGCAACCCTTAAGCTAGAGAATCGGTTTCGATTTTTCTGGGTTATTATCTACCCCAACACGCCCACAGTTGTGAAGCATGCCACTATCGACTATGAAGCCGTGATCGGAGCAGGCACAGGTACGGGATGCGTGCTTTAAGACGTTATCAGCAACCGAATCTTTTTGCTACTACGCGTGTGGCATGTGCCACGGATATATTGGCAGGACAGCCGTAGAGGAGATTCTTGTGCTGCCAATGGACGCCGTCATTTTCAGGGCAATGGCGAGATTCGGTGCGGATGTTTGATGAGGGGCTGAGGGGCTGCAGAAACATCGCGGCCGCGCGTGCATGATGTCTAAAACGTACTGACTTTATGGCGGTGAGAAACATCGCTTGGGCTCTGTACGCCGCTGTAATGTTAGAGCACACAGCAGTCGACTTTTGCACGATCTGAAATGAAATCGATATTTGGGAAATGGAATCCATAGTTTCACACTTCTCGAAATTGTTCCGGCGATCTCCGCCCGTTCACGCAATCGTTGCCGCCTTGGGTTGCTTTATTGGCAAGAGTTTTTAAGACAAATTGCAAGATTTCAAGTGCGTCTAACTACCTTACTGATCATCAGGCAGCCCAGCCTATTGCCCTCGAATATCAGGTATATGGGCAGTGACGGATGTAAAATTATCGGTAGTGTAGCGTGGCAGCCGCGCTCCGTTTCGGTCGTGAAAGAAGACGAAGACTACCCTGAGGTCTGAAGCTCTCTTGCTGATGGAACGCTGGGCCAGGACTGTTCCCAGACGCCTCAAGAGATCCGGATTCAATTGAGCCCTAACCTCCTTTACTGTGGTTTCTGCGAACCAGAGATTGTAACTGGCGATGCATCCAAAAACGGCGCACAGAAAACACCCAAACACAGGGAGAACGGACAGGACAAAAGCGCACTAGCAAACTGAAGCTTGGTCGAAAAACACTTCTCACTCGATAAGCATACGCCAGGAAATTCAGCACGCGTCAACAATATAAAACCCAAACAAAAACGTGACGTTGCTGTGCGATAGACAAACGGACTAAACGAAAATAAAAAATTTAAAAAAATGTAAGACAAGAATAAATACAAGCACGTATTCCCCTGTGTTGACCGAAGCACATAATCGGCACCGGCGATGAACAACAGCTATAAAAGTATTTGTTGATCAGCACCTCGGCGACACAAACAAAATTCAAATCCACACAGATGCCCCTTCTGCCTGAAACAAGCTTCGCAGAGTCGCCCACGCGCTCAGGTTACGGCGTCGTGCCGGGATCATTTCTGCGAGGGTAAAAGCTTCTTCATCTTATCTGTATTTCAAGCCTTCTATCATGCTTCAGAATTATGCCCCTCAGGATAGGTTCTTCAGTCGGTCAACGTGTATCGTCGCACAGTAACATAAAAAATAAGCTATGATTCTGCGCAAGCTTGTTTCATACGAACAGGATGAATCTTCCTGCAAGCTGGAATCCTTCCGCATGCTTTAAGTCTCCTACATCTTTCGCCTCTACGCCTTTCAATGTGGGCGTGACGATGAAATATATCATTTTATAGGTTCTTGCTATCTAGATTTTTTCTTGCCGCTTTTTCTGTCGGATTGGTTTCACTAATTTTTTTATCCTTCCAGATAATCCCCTGCGCAAGATAATCCACGTGGTGGTACGCACACTGTTCCAGTGCCGTTCCATTCCGTGCCCTGCAGCGGATCAGGCGGGGCGAGCTCGTCTCCGTAGAAGTTTCTGTCGGATCCCCTGCTCCTATTTTTGAGTAGGTATGTCTCAGTATGACGGGAGTTTTCAGTGTATGATGACATTTAAGCAATTCTTCCAGGGGTGCCATTGTAAATCTGAGAATGCGGACTCTGTGAATACAAAGGAAACAACGGAAGCACTTCGCCTCTCCACCGCTTACCATATTTCTGCGAGACATGAGTGCAGGTTATCCTTTCTTTGCCATGGGTACCTGAAGGAATGATGGTTGATCCTTGTAGGCACTATATTTCCGACCCTATTGTTATCTCCAAAAATATCCTTAGAGAAGGTATAGTCCTTGCAAGCCAATAATGTGGCTGAGCGCATCGTGGGGAACATAATGTGGCGAAGCACTCTGAAGAAAATTAATTTGTTCCGCCTGAGCTTATTCACAATACATCCTTAATGGCATTAATGTCTGCAACAAATAAAATGCATTTCATTTTAATTTCTAATTCTTAAATTAGATTGAAAGTTTTCGGCGGCGTTCAACAAAATTGCATCGTTGTCGGAATGTAATCGAGTTATTACATCTGATTTCAGATCAAGACGAAGTGACTGACTTAGTTAGGACATGGTCCGAAACGTCGCCGGCAATCTTATGAAATGTAATCAAGAGAAGCTATTATAAGCCTCTGCTAGTTATTTTTATCTCTCGTTGTCGAATCATTAATGCCTTTATGAAAGTACTGCTTTTCGGAGACAAGGTCACTAGGAAGTATATACAACGAGACATGAATTTTATTAATGTTTATGGATTAAGACACCCGAACAGGAGTTCTTTGCGGGGGTGCCTCGGAGTGGGCAGTGTATGACCTGCCCAAAGTTGATCTCTGTGTGAAAACGACCACTGTAACAAATGCGCAAGGAAAAATCTAGCTCTAAACAAATGCTGAAGCTTATCAGCTCTTTCAAAGAGAGCAGTAATGGCAGCCAAAGACTCGATCAGCTCCAGCGTAGCGGGTGGGGTTCCTCGATGGGAGTGCTGAACTATTTCTTGCTTATTTCTGTTGCTATATCCATCATAAGACTCATTTTCGTGCTCTGAAAATACTTCTATGCTGCGGTTCACCACAAGCGCAACCTTGAGAGACTGGAGAATGTGCAGGCTACATGTGAGAGACTAATGGCGTTTGCGTCGGTTGGGTGCGTTCCCGGCTAGCGTACTCGAGGCCCGCGTAGCTGCTTTCAAAAAGACGTCACTGTCTCGGAGTTTCTAACTGCACTTTTCTATTTTCCATACAAAGACGAGGGCTTTCCCTTTAAACATTGACGCTCTTGCTTTGCAGCCCAACTACACACTATCAAAAGTACGACAGCTTCTCTGCTACGGTTGCGGTTGTCCCATGGTTGTCCTTTAAAAGAAGAGATTTTTTTCATGAAATCGGCTTGGTTTGTCTTTTTGTGACTAAGTACTACCGGGGTAACAAAACGCCAGGCCCGAAATATGTTGTTTTATCTCAACTATCCGGTATAAGCAATGCACAGAACCGTAAGCTGAGGCATAAACACGGGAGCACGACCAGGTGCTTTGCACGCTGTCTCGCACGCAACGTCAGAAAATGTTTTTCGACCACTCGTGTGACGCGTAAACATTTCGCGCCAACTGTACTTCGCAAAAATTCTTTTTTTCAAAATATTCTATTTTCATTCTCTGCAGGTGTTCACGGGGCGTACGCTGAAGACAAAAGGTCATCGCAGATTTTCACCATACGCACGGGTGTTCTACTTAACCAGCTGCCATTAGACCGGAACAGCTACCCACATAGGTCCTAACAGGAAGTGTCATGGACTTTCAGTTGGAATATTGCCTCTACGAATTGACAAATGGTGAGCAGGAATGGCGAGGGGAGGTCGCGTGCACCATTTGCAGCCTGGAGAATGCTCACACTCAAAGAAAGGTTCACTGGACATCTCTTTTTACAGTAGAGACAAGATTCAAATACATTACAAATCATTCACAATTGTGCAAAACAGAGCGACACTCACAGTGCAGTACTCGAGAAAGTCTAGAGCACAAAGAGATATTGGAACACTGCACCAGTAAATCCGTGAGGCGGAGAAACGAAAACAAACATTAGTAACCATGCTCTGCGAAATTCTGACGACCGAAGGATCGCGGAAGACTAGCGCATTTTCTCTCGCTCGTTCGAGGCTGGCGGACCAGAGTTGTGGCCGCAGAAGTCGTGCGGTAGCGCTTTCTTGTAAGCAACGGAACCACTTGTATACGGAGTTCATACGTGAATGCGGAGTTTTTTTGTGGCTTAATTTTTAGCAGTGTTTAGTTGTATATTTACAGAAGCATGGAGCTTAGAAAATCTTTTTCTAATCAGAATTCCGAGAGCTGCACCATCTGTCTTTTCGTTTCTCAAGGGGTCTATAGTGCGTTCCTTGCCACACTAAACATTCCCAGCCGTGGATACTGATCTGATATTGCACAAAATATAAGCTGTGAATTCCGCACTGCTGGATGTCCTTTTGTGCGGTGCCTTCAATGTTTTATATAAAAGTCTCAAGAATATTTATAACCTCACGAGAAATTGCGGTCTTGGATATTATATCTTCTCTGGGCATATCGCAGTTTAGCGAAAACTTACTAGAGATCGGGCATGTACGTCCAAACAGTTAAGTTCAACCAGCCGCACCACTAGCACTTCCGTCATTCATTGGGACACATGTGAGGCCTGCAATTGTGGACAAAACACAAACTTGAGAGCCCTTTTTTCTTAGGATGATGATGTGCAAATACTTTAACTGCAACTGACCTGTTTATGCAGAAAATATACGCTTGCCCTTTAGCTTCTATGCCATTCACTGGTTAAGACCAAAATAACTTCACAAATATTTTAAAACACCGACAAAATAAAGTGCATTCTTTGTGCACGCTTCCTTGTTTGCTTCACCGTCCATTATTGGTGATAATTTGCATAGTTTTTATAACCAGTCGCGCACTGTAATTTCTGGCTCTTACTCATATCCTGAGTGTGCACATTTCCTTTCATGGGGGAGGGGACCTCGACTCTTAACTTTTTTTTTTCATTTCTGTGCTTGTATATTCGTCGCATTTCATACGAATTTCGGACGTCACTCAGTTTTGTGTAAAGTTCTTAGACATGTTGATCTGCTCATGTACAATAGTAATTTGGAAAGTGGCAATCTGAATTATGGAGTGTTTCATTAGAATTAGGTGCAAGTGCCTGCCTTATCACTGAGCGACCGCGGTTGCACGTTAGTTACGGTGCTCAGCAGCGGCTTCGATCACGGCGGTGTTGGTCGCATTTCGATGAACGAGGAATGCTACAGACCGTAGGGCTGCGTGATGTCAGTGCACGTTAAGCCCCACGTGATCGAACTTACCCATAGTCCTTCACTACGGGGTTCCCCATAACTTGACTCTAACTGGGACATAAACCTCATCAAACAACACGAAACTTATGTGCTTCGAAACATTTCAACCAGTGTATGGTCTAAATTCAAAGAGTGGCCTGAAAATAAAGTTAGGGCGTTGTAATAATAATCAGCACGACCACGCCCCCAACAGGGCAAAGGCCTCTCCCATGTCTCCCCATTAACCCTGTCCTTCGCCAACTGCACCCACCGTATCCCCGAAAATTTCTTCATCTCATCCGCCCACCTAACATTCTGCCGCCCCCTGCCACGCTTGCCTTCTCTTGGAATCCACTTCGTTACACTTAAGGAAAAGCGGTTATCTTGCCGACGCATTACATGCCCTGCCAAAGCCCATTTCTTCCTGTTTAGTAAAGCAGAAATTTGGGCAAGTTGTTGCGTATTCATTTTTGAAACAGCGCAACAAAGACAGGACGTGGAAACTGAGGGGTAAAGACAAGCAGGCGCTGACTAACAACTGGGCTTATTGAAAAAAAAACACAAATATATAGACAGAGTTAGGAAAGATTAATCGCCACTATAGTAAACTCATGCCACATGGGACGCTAGATACCCAATCTCCCCTTCGGAAAGTGTGTTTTTTTGTGTGTTTGTGTGCTGTTAGTCAGCGCCTGTTGTTAGTCAGCGTCTGTTTGTCTTTACCCCTCAGTTTCCACGTCCTGTCTTTGTTGCGCTGTTTCAAAAATGAACCAATTTCTCCCTTTTGATTTCGACTAGGATGTCATTAACCTGCTTTTATTCCCTCACCGAATCCTGCCGTTCCCGATGTCTTAGCGTTACACTTATCATTTTTCTGTCCATAGCTAGCTGCATATATGCTCATCACTGGATAACGCAGTGATGGGTGTATATAATGCTTAAAGCTACACAGAGTGCGCAAACATCAGGCGCCACCGCGATATGGTGGTTGCTTTACGCACAAACGGGTTTTAAAAGCTTTAAAAGCGCTCGCGCAATTAAAAGAACTTGCTTTCAGCCGTAAACTTGCCCGTCTTTCACTTTTTCATAAACTTTATCATCTCCCACTGCTGTGTCAAGATTTCTTTCAGGAACCTGCCGCCAATTTTCCACGCCGCGATCATTCTTTTAAATTAAAGCGCCCGCCATGCCGCACATTCCTTTTTACAAAATCATTCATACCACGCACGATCATCGAATGCAACCGCTTACAGTCCAATATTGCTACCGAATTTAACACATTTAAATTTCAAGAATTGATCTCCGCTTTGGGTACCATCTACCGACATCGACAGTTCTAGTAGTGTCTACCTTTGCCATCCCATATGCTATGATGCGCATGTTACTCTATGTAGTTAGATTTAGTAATTCACCTGTTGTTGTTATTCGACCCGGTATATTTCTTGTCCGTATATGATATTTATTTGCATGACTGCGTATAATAATTTCTTTTATTGCGGGTTTTTTCCGTGTCACATTGTGTCTTTTCTATTTCCTACGCCCCCTTTCGTAGTACACTCGAAAGATGGCCTTTAAGGGTATTTTCAATAAATGAATAAATATATAAAAAGGTAGTCCACTTCCGTGTGCTATCGAGGCACATTTTCAACCCAGGCAACACGAATTGAATCAACGACTATATCCCAGGCAGCACAACAACATTGGCCGAACGTCGCGCAAGTGTTGGCAAAACTTGGCACGAACATCGGTCCTACACTGGCATTTGGGCCGAGCGCTACCACTTTACACATTGGCCTTACTTTCATGCCAGTTTTGGGCCAACGCACGGCCGATCAAGCGGCCAACGCAGTCCCGATGTTCGTTCTGCAGCATGGACCAGCAAAGGTCTCATACTGGCATCCAACTTTCACACATTGGTAGCCAACTTTCAAACATTGGTAGCCAGCTTTCGAATAATGGTTTCCAGCTTTCGAATAATGGTTTCCAGCTTTCGAATAGTGGTTTCCAGCTTTCGAATAGTGGTTTCCAGCTTTCGAATATTGGCATCCAGATTTCGAATATTGGCATCCAGATTTCGAATAATGGTTTCCAGCTTTCGAATAATGGCATCCAGCTTTCGAACGCTGGCACATGCAATTAGCCCACTCGCCAATGACCGGCACTGTGGATGGATGTACATACATACCATTCTGCCTAGCAAATATTCATTAATGAGGGTGCGAAAGAGTTCCAGAAAAAAGACCCGTTTATTGCTTTGATTTACAAGAATCACGCTTCTAGCGCACACAGGATGGTTTGCGCTACCACCAGCCACCGTGGGGAGTAAAGAAAAGGGGCCCAAGAGCATGGTGGCAGAGGCTGTGGGAAAACAATTTATTTTCAAGTTTGGTGAGTGCCGATCAGGTTGGCCAAAGCATCTCGGCAAGCTGCAGCGGCACGGCTAAGGCATCCATAAAGCGCTCAACGGAGCTGTCCTCCAGTGAACTGATCAGTCATATCCGAAGTAATCGTTGCACTCCAATTGCAAGGGGGCTGCTGGACTGCATTTAAACAAATTCCTCGTCCAGTTCTTGCACGATGGCCTCACGAAGCGCCAAGCCTGCAAAGAGATGCATGATGTCATGGTAAGTTGAATTATGGCCATCACAGAACAAAAACAAAAATGATTAAATAACACCGAATTTTGTGAAACACAGTCATCGTGAAGACACTAGCAACATATTTTACAGGATAATTTTTAATTTATTCTTAAGAACCAGCACCACATTAGTTGCACAAAGTGGAATTTAATTTACTAAACTTCCCTTATACCAAATGGTTTAATTTAGTTTAATGCGTCGTGTCGCACTCCCAGTAAATATACTCAATGCGAGATAAGCAAATTAATGTGATATTGAAAACAGATTAATGTATTATTTTGTTTTAATATCATAACTCGTATCTCTAAATTGCGAGGTAATTTTTTATTCCAGTAAATATGCACAGGTTGTAGCGTCTCTTCCACATGGACGTCAAAACAACATTTTTGATTAGTTTTATATAATGGGGTTAAAAATGCGGCTTGCGATTTTTGACGAAATACGCTGAACGCAAGGAACTCAGGGCACCTTTGTTTTACCTTAGTTGCTTCGCATGCATGCTATAGTTGGATTCGAAACTGCAACTTGAAAACCACACAAAAATACTAGTCTGATAGTCCAGAGTAATGCCCTTTTTCATTGCGAGAGAACTTGGGCAAAAGCTTTAACCAGTAATTGCGGATTTTCTATTGAGTCTGCAAGAGTAGAAGGGAAAAAGTACGGAAGTATTACACATATCCTTACCAACTAGTCTGCAGTGGAAAATTAATTAAGCGGTTCTGATTTCCGTCGTGCATAAGCGGTAAAGGACATATTCCCGAATGCATCCTATCTCAAGTCATATGAGTTCAAACCCGCTGTTAGCCAAAGTAGTGAATCTTTAGTGAGTTCATCTCACCAAAGACGAAAAATTAAATTCTCACCATTCGGCCACAATTCCACTGCGCACGACGTCAAGCAAGCCATTTCGCAATGAGAGTGGGTACACAGAATTCGTCCTCGTGCTTTTTGGCTCGCTCTCTTCTCCTGCCGAAAAAATAAAGGCGCATGTAGTCAAAGCAACATTTACTACAAAAACCACTAACTTCCAGACGTATATCAAGATAAAAGAGTTTTAGTACTTACAAAAGATCTTGCAGGCGGTACGAACAGCGTCGGAGCTCTCCTAATATATGAGTGTGGCTTTTCGCGTGCGCAGACGGTGCTAGCTCGAGTGTGCATGCATTTTCGTCGCGTTGGTTGTGCACGTGGTTGAGCTCCGGCGTGCAGTCAAGAATGTCTTATTGTGATGAGTCGCGCGGTTCCAAGACGAGCAGTGGAGACGATGGTGTGTGTGTGT